>NW_022145613.1:30416543-30876543 GCF_000002235.5 Strongylocentrotus purpuratus
ACTTATTTTCATTTTTAATACAGTCACAGTTAAGAACTTTCTCCATTCACGAATTATTTGTGTGCTTTATGTATACGTAAATGGCATGCACACTTGAGTTCAATAATCTATTTTCTTTTATATATATCTTGATGCATCTGGAAAGTCAAAGTCTAAGAGTAAACATTTAATTACTTTCTCCTTTGTGAGCGTAGGTACAGCACTGCTTCCGGGATGTGCCTCTCCAACCAAGCTGAAATGGGTATACCCTACGGCTCTCTTAATGCTTTAAATGGAGAACTGTACGGCACAATTAAGATCGAGTTACCCTTGTTCGACGACTCAGAGACATCGCAGATTGTCAGGGAGAGTGTTTCTCAAGTCCTGCTCAATTCAATCAAGAATCTGACGTGGTCTATGAGGCTATCCTCATTAAGGTAAGAGTCTTCTTTTAGGTGGGCTGTATCTAATACAGACCACCTTATAATTTTGTTAAAAATTGCCTTTATCAGGTGGGCTGTATCTAATACAGACCACCTTATATTTTGTTAAAATCGCCTTTATTTATTATTTATTTATTTATCAGGTGGGCTGTTTAATACAGGACCACCTTATAAATTGGGTTTCAAATTGCCTTATATTATTTATTTATTTATTTATTTTTCTTATTTCGACCCACTTTTTTGTGTTCAAGATAATTTGAAAATGGCTCAATCAAATATCTAAAATTTAAACACACATATGTATAGGCATATACACAAAACACAGCAAATTTTTTGACCTTGACCTTGACTGATGACGTCATCTAGGCGCCATTTTGTGAATTTTTTTGAAAATCAACTCATGATCATATCTTCATAACCAAAAGTAATTCTCATTCATACTTATCATGATCAAGGTCAATATCAGTCGGTCAAATTCAGGTCAAAAAACGCAAGCGTGCGCGTACGTCCGCGCGTCAGTACGCGCCAAAAAAAATAAATGCTCAAAATCGTCTTAAATTTTGTTTGCATACGTTTCAGGTCATTTTAAGCATTTTATAAAAAATCGCGCACACGCGCATGCGCGCGCGTTTTCGCGCGTAAACCATTACACAACGTAGAATCGCCATTTTTTTTCTTCATGATAATTTCCATATTTTTTCAAACAATTTGATACTATGTTCATCTCTTTATGACCATTAATTTTAAGATGAGCGTAAATTCAAGATAAATGTCCGTGCGCGCGAGGTCTTATAATACATAGCATATATGGGCAAAAACATGCCTATACAAAATCCATTATAGCTCTTTGAAATGCACCGGGATCCTCAATTTTTTTCATATTTTAATAGATAGATTATGAGTCGGAGATATGATTTCATGCCTCATTTGGCCATTAAGTGTATCGTGACATCATCACAATGGCCTTGGAACTCAAAATACGAATTTGCATATTATGACGTCAGCATATTTATGGAAAATTGATTGTATCTCTGTAAATATTGATAAATTTTCTTCAAAATTTCGATATGTTGTAGCTGAGACAATTTTCTACAAGCTAGTAATAACCATTTTTCATTTTGATGACGTCATCATAGTGAAAATCTTGATTAAAAGCCTCATGTCAAAAGGCCTTCATAATTTGCGTTATCCCTATAGAAGGTGAATTTCGTTCACGTCATGAAACTACATGATATTGTTTTTCAAGAATTTTTAAGCAGTATCTCGCTTATTTTTGCCCTATTTTGTTTCAAATTTAAGTTGACCAGCCCACCTATACTTGTTCCAAACAAGTATTATATGTCTAGTTTCAATTGTGGTTGCCACCCTCAGAATGTGGCAATTTAACTGTGTTTGGCACCTCATCAGAAAGAATGGACTAGAAAGATTGGCCATTAATTGATATATGTAGGTGGAAAGATGGAGCGAACAATCAAACATTTCTTTCAAGAAACCCTGTGTCAGTTGCTTCTTTACACAAATACATTTGAATATGAACCCTTAACAAAATTCCACATCATGCTAACCTTGATTTTTGATTCCATACAGAACGCAATGTCCAAAGACCAATCAGACGACTATGTCTGTGTCAAGCTGAGTGCTCAGTGTGTGCAGGAGCAGAACCTGATGCCCTTTGTGAACTTCAGCGGGAGCAACGCAGAAGCTCAGGAGGATGTACCAGTGGTCATCCAGTTCCAGCTTGACCGTATCAACTTTGTCTACCAGCACCATGCTGTGGATAACCTGAGATGTATGACCGTCCTCTTCCCGCCGTATCCCCAGGGGAACAGGTATGTGAATTGTAGTATAAGTAATAAAGACATTTGCACTGGCGTCAATTGCTTCGGGGCTCATTTCATCAAAAGTTTGGTTTGGGTTGCAATTGGTTTATAGGTTAGGTTAAGGGTTATGGTTAGTGTTATAGTTTGGTTAAAGTGTAGTTTTGGGTTCAGGGTTGAAGAATAGATGTAGGTTAATGTAGGAAATTGACCATGGAACAGTTGACACAGGACTGACAGGAGCATGTGTTATACAACCTAAGTAATATAGGATTGTTGAATACATCTCCCTGTTCTGCAGAGGTTCATGTACAATATTAATGTTAGTAGAGATTTTCTTAATTTTGTTTTTTGGGGGTGCTTTTTGGATGATCTTTGCAGGTTTGAGTATGTGCACAAGAGTGATGTGGAGAACCGTGAAGATGAGATGAACATAGAGCAAGAGAAGGCGGCCCGATACATCTGCAATGCCGGAGGTCTCCGTGGCAACAGCTACTTCCGAGGCAAAGGCCCTGTCATAATATTCGGACCGTTTGGCACGGGCAAGACGTACACGATAGCCAACTCTGTAAAGCGGATGATGATCCTCAGAAATGATTCGCGCATCTTGATCTGTACGAGATATCACAGGTAAAGAGATGACCTGCTTGACTATTTCTTGAAGGCATATTGTTTGTAGACGGATGATCAACTTGTGTGATTTACGTACAGCTTCAAGGAAACTGTTTTACTTCCTTCTTGCGAGACATAGGCGCCGCTTTTCTGGTGAAAAAAAGTTTTTAGTTTAATTTTGAGTGTATAAGTTCTTATTCAATTAAACTTACACTAAAGGGTTATCAAGTATCCCCAATCATGTGAGTAGAATTTCAGGTCACTAAGTGAAGGTCAAAGGTCATTTTCAGGTCAACAAAGTTAGACTATGTTGTGGCATCATCATCGAAAACTTAACCTCAGGTTAAGTTTTTGAATTCCAGCACCGGCGGTTGGCGTCGATCCGTGAACAAACGCAGCTTTGTAAGGCCGGGCGTCCGTATTTCTCCCCCCTAAATCAGGGGGTTCTACAGTGGGAGGAACACGGGACCAAAACCTCTCAAAATTTAAATCATGATCTTAGACAGTTCTTCGTGGAATTCAGATCTTTCAAAACACGAAAGAATTAAGGACATGGATGAAGAAAAAACGACTAGCAGAACAGTCCTCATGGAAGAGTGAACCATGAACAAACTTAGCTTTGCACCAGGCGTCCGTATTTCATCCCCAGAAATCAGTGGGTTCTACAGCGGTAGGAACATAAGAACTAAACCTCTAAAATGTAAATGATGATCAGCTTAGACAGTTCTTCATGCAATTCAGATCTTTCATAACACCAAAAGAAGGACACAGAAGAAGAAAAACAAAAAATCTTACATGTTTATAAACAGAACAGTCTTCACGGAACAATAATGTTAGCAAGCACTGCAAAAAATAAAAATACCGCATGCGTCTTATTTTTTTGTACCATATAGCGAACCCAGATGAACTATTAAGTTCTTCAACACATTCTCTGGTAAGTTAGCATCGACTACTATGCTTTGCTGCAGTGGGTACCTTAGGCGCCTTGGATCAATCTGAGTGGCCGTATCACGCGTGCTTCCTACAAAGCAGCCTAGTTTGCGCGAAGCACGCGATTGTCCTAATCCCTCTATTCAAAAGACGCTTGTTGGAATCCGCACAAAGAACATTTGCATTCTAAACGTCTCCACCCCAGGGAGCGATTTTTGTATAAAGCATTTAACTGATACCAGTTGAGCGCCTAGCTGTGTTGCTAATGCTACGGTCACAAAGGTTCGTACGAACGATAATTTCGTACAAATCTTTCCGTATATCGTCTTCCCGAATTTCCATTGTATGAAAATCGTTCGTACGGCGTTCGTAGCAGTTCGTAATGGCATTTTTGACCGAGGCTTTACATGTACATAGAAGATGCGCAGAATTCAGAGTCTGTCTTATAACTTAATCACACATTATTCCGTATGTCATCCCTCTTGACTTCCAATACAAACAAATAACACAATAATACACTTCAATTATTGTGGGATAGCCTGACAACGAATACAAATACGAATTTCACTACCAACGAATATTTGTGGTCTTCTTTAAACCAGCTATGTGAAAACATATCTTTCGTAATTTCTACCGATCAAAGTTTATGGAATAAATTGTATCACTTACATCCAAAAAAGAATATCATGCATTTTGAGTATCTACGCTCACTTGTAGCTCAATCCAATTCTTGAATTGAACAGAAATAAATTTCTAAAGCAAAGGATTACTTTTCCTACATTATATGACTGATGGTGCTGTTTTCCCATCCGCAATCTCAAATTATATTCAATCTCTGATATCGAGTCTTGCATTGATTTTCCTTCCACATTGAAACGATATTAGCAATTTTCCATAAGAAAAGTTATTATGATTATTTAATCGTGTCACATGTTTGAAGTAAAAAAAAAATATAAAAAAATACAACAACAAAACAAAAAAAATGTCCAAGGCACGAACAGATTCACATTCGTCGTTAACATGTGTTAAAAATGAACAAAAGCACAAATTATCATATATTTTTTTAGGTGCACGCCACTCTGTGCTTTTTCTCCAATCTAACAGAAAAAAAACCTTTTCACAATTTCAAAGAATTAATGACCAATAATTTGTGCTCCAAACTATCTTCAACATTACCATCTTTTGACTTCTCACTGCTCCATCGACCGTGCCTCTTCCAAAGCCTATTTGACACGGAAGCTCTGGCAGCGGCGGTAGCCCCTCCTGCTCTGAGGGAGTGAAGGCCAAAATTAAACTAGCCTCTTCCACGCATACCTCCCGCAAACGGGCAACCAGGCGTGCCGGAAGCAGTTTGGGATTGGGGTGGCAAACATTCCAGGGGGCTCACTTTCCAGGGGCAGTGACGTAATGGGCAAAAACATTTGGAAAGGGCCGGGGGGGGGGGCAGCAGAAAAATCTGCATCACCACCACTCCTACACGTTACATGGAGGCCCCGCGGAACGTTTTTCAAAGGGGAGTATTAACGATCAGGTAGAGCGTAAATTGGCGTGGGGTCCAGGGCCTAAGCCCCCGGAAGCTCAGGATTTTTAGGCATTAAATTACGGTCAGATAAGTATATTTATATACCTTATTTGTGACACTGGCAGGTCACTAATTGGCGGAGAGTCCAGAGAGCAGAGCCCACGAAAGCTCAGGGGTTTTAGGTATTTACAGACGGTTAGATGAACACCCAGGGGCCCTCTTTAAGACCATTGATGTGGTCAAGGGGGCAAAGCCCCCGGAAGCTCAGAGGTTTTAATATTTAACTACGGTCAGATGGGCATCCAGAGGCCGCCTTAGGGTCCTTGGTGGGGTCCAGGGTGCAGAGCCCCCAGAAGCTCAGGGGTTTTAGGTATTTAATTACGGTCAGATGAACATCCAGGGGGTCGCCTTAGGGCCCTTGATTGGGTCCAGGGGGCAGAGCCCCCGGAAGCTCTGGGGCTTTAGGCATTTAATTACGGTCAGATGAGCATATTTTGATACCTCATTTGTGACATTGGCAGGTCACCTTTTTTCCCCTCTCTCTTTCTTTCTTTTTCTCTGTAAAATACTTTTTCAAAAAGTGAGGGGGCTCGAGCCCCCGAGCCCAGCCGTTCTGCAGACCCTAACATAAAGGCTTCTAAATAAGCATATTTTTCGCCCGACTTTAAATTTGGGAATTTCTAATTTTTCAACAAACGCATAAAAAGCTATGACTTACAAAAGAATTGAGAAAAAATAGCGGGAAATCATGTCATTTCAGCAACATTTGTAAATCACTGGTATCAAATAAGAGACCCCCCCCCCACCATCAGTACGCCAGCGTTCAGGGGATCATGTTTTCTCACCCCTATAACAAAATATAGGTGGCATATGCGCAATGTTTTTTCTGTTAACTTTCCTTTTCTTTGAATGGAATTTTATATGTGATTTTATTCAGGTTTTTATTTTTGTTATGTTCTTTTGGGTTAAAAATACAAACCATCTTTACTCCTTTACTGCTTTTTTTTTTGAAGGGGGTGGCGTTTTTGGGGGGCAAAAATGCGTTTTGCCCCCCCCCCACGTTTTTTGGTGGGGGGGGGGGGCAACTCCACCACATGCCCCCCCCCCCCCCCCCCCCCCACTTCCGAGGCCTATGCGAGCAACAAGTGTCTCGCGGGTACTGGTATAACTTGACTGTTATGTTTTCTATGACAAACCCTTTTTTACCTTTGTTACAATAAACTGGTCTGGATTAAATCGGTCAGATTCCTTGGAAATACCTCCCTTTTCCATATATATTCCCATAGAATTTCTACTGGACAAGTACTGCATTTACCTTTACTCATCAAAATGTTATTGCGCTTGCGATACTTATCTAAATTACTACTCCGCCAACATAACCGATAAATATGAGCTTTTAAACACAATGTCAGAAACGAGAAGAAATTTCTTCAAATCTATCAAAACTAAAACATCTTCGCAACCTCTGTACTAATAAATTGTTGCATAACTCAATGATTTGATGAAAGAACACTGCGTCCTTCTCGACGGCGAGTCTTGGACGTCCCTTGATTGCCATTCTTCCCTTCTCTGCGGCCCCGATGATTTGTTGAGCCATGACGATAAGATCCTCAGATCGTACCCTCGCTTCGTCCACCGCACCTTATATGGCCTTCCTGACTCCTAAACCTGGAAAGTGGAAATAAAAATAACATGGTAGGCCTACAACTAAAATTCTTCAATGCGACAAGCATTAATCTGCTTCGAGGGCTTCCAAAAAATCAGTTTTGGCCCTGCCTCCTCCTCACTACGCTAGAGGGCAATATTTCAAATTCAATAAAATGAATAGAACTTATCACCATCCCAGATCATGGGCCAAATTGAAGCAGATTTCCAATATGGGACTATATTAGTGAGCCCTTGCTTTTAATATCCCGTACCAATACATCAACAGTTTTGCCAAAGAAATCGAGGTGGTGGTACCAACCAATCGATATCTCACTCTTAACTCTGGGAAAAAACATCAACATCACTTGTCCCATTACACCATCTGGAATTAAACTTCCTACTGTTGGTATTATAATGACAAACAATAATTATTCTGTCAAACACATGAGTCCCCTACTTCTGATCTAGCCTAATGTGCTACAAGCCTCAGTTTGAATACATGCCAGTCGTCACTGTTTGACGTCCTACTCAAGTTATCAACTTGCTAATTGTTCTTACGTCTAGATATCCAAACCGTGGGTCGATTTTTACATTCGTTTTCTTCACAAACAATTCGTATTTTCAAAGCCTTTTCTTGGCAGGCGGAGTTACCACTCCATTTTATCACGATGTCCACAACATTCTTGTTGTCCGTGTACCAGCGTACACTTCGCCCTTCCAGGCGATGCTCGAGCAACACTTGCCGTTCTCATGACGGCTTCGAGCACTCTCCACCATGAGTTCTGTGTTTTCACTCTCGATAACATAACCCTCGTACATTGACCAATTGTACGAAACCCCACCCGAGCCTCAAACGAGCAGGAACCTAGCGCATGCGCAAATCATTAGGCCATTTGAAAGCTAAGTTATATAAGAGGAACATTGAACCTGGTCGTTGTCTCGGTTATAAGCTCAAACAATAGAAGAGCGGAAGCAAGGTAAGGGTATAGATTGATTCAAGATGAACTGATGTACGGTATTGATATGATACTTGTATACTACATGTTAATTATATCGGGTTCAGATTATGAGTGGCCAAGATCAGAAGGATTGATAAGCTCGCTCAATGTACGTATGAGGGTTGGCGAGGATGATACATCCCCCAGCAGTGGACCAGCGAAGCACAGACGCATAGAGTTTCCAAGCCTGGAATTATATTACGACTCGACTATCACGACACGACTTAGAACTAGACTAGGCGTAAATAGTAAAATCTGACTGAACGCCATAGATATAACCACGACAACAATAACGGGTTCATATAACCCTGCTAATTCGGGGGGGGGGGGGGGTTGTTTTAAAGAATTTTAATGGGATCACGTTCCGACGTACTCCTAAATAAACATTTTTATTTAACATATAACTTAGAACCAGATTTTATCCTATCTGAAAAAGATACAACAATCATGCAAGATAAAGGGATGCTTCTCTCTCTCTTCCTCTTTCCCTATCTCTCTCTCTCTTTCCCTCTTGCTCGCTGTCTCAGCGCCAGTTTCCATCTTCATCTCTTGTACTGTTTTCCGTTTCGCTATTTTGCTTTTATTCCGAAAGTATTCCTTTCGATCCTGAGATAAATTATATATTATATCATAACCTCAATATGGAGTAGGAAAACACGGTACGAGCACCTGATGATATCGAAATGAGAAGAATATTACTGTTCAAAAATTTTAAAAAAAGTAAATCTTTTGAATGTAAATCATGATTAAAACAACAACAAAGAGGAATCCAGAGCGGGCGGGGGTGAGGATGACGAAGAGAAAAATAGCATAACAATAGGTCCAACTTTTTCGTTTTCTCTATAAGCAAGTTCTGGTCATGCGATTGCATTGCGTTTTCCATCTTCATCTCTCAGTGTTTATGTTTCGCGATTTGTAATGAGATCGCGTTTCGACGTGCTCCTAAATAAAAAATACCTGATCATAATTATAACGTAGAACAAGATTTCACCCTATCTGAAATATTAATTCAAATATACCAATCATGGAAAGATAAAGGAATAATACAAATGTGATTTACCACAATAAATCATATGTATCTACCTATTATTGCTTAGTCCTCCAAACAAAGCAGTCATCGAAACAAAAAAGTCACAGTTGTGCATACCCCACCCCAAGACCCCGCTATACCCTTCATTCACGCACGCACTACGACCACATGCAAACTCCCTCTCTCTTTAAAGGGAAAGTCCACCCTGAAATTAAGTTAGTTTTAATAGGAGTAGAAAAATGAGAGAAACAAGTCCGTGAAAGTTTGAGCAAATTCCGATTAAAAATAAGGAAGTTAGGATTTTTTAAGTTGTGATCAATCAAACACAAATTGGCAACTTTATGAGGTATCATGCGAGCTCAACTTCCATTTGCTCAGTACTAAAAAAATCTAAAAATTTCATTTTCCCTCAAGAAAAATTTCAACCATACATGCACCCTAAATATAATAATTGCAAATATGTTTCTATACTCCCCCTACAAGGAACAAATATATATTCCGTCATCAATAACGAAGAAAACATTATTTTATGGAATATTATGCACAAAGCAAATGAAGGAGAGCTCGTATGATAAGTCACAGAGTTGCCAATTTGTATTTGATTGATCACAACTTCAATAATTCATAACTTTCTTATTTTCATTCAGAATTTGCTCAAACTTTCACTCACCTGATTTTCTTATTATTCTGCCTCTATCGAAACAAACTTATTTTGGGGGTGGACTTTCCCTTTAAGGAGTGCAGATAAGTCACTAGCGCTAAATTTCGAGTTTTGTGCTCCTCACAGCGTTTTGGGTGCTTTCTTTCTGTCATTTCCAGTTCCAATTTGTTTTTATACATTTTGGTTCGGTTTTTTAACCCTCAGTCACTTTAGTTTGGCAATAATTAGTGTTCACTTTTGCCAAACGAACTTCCTTTTTTGAGTTCAGTCCCGGGCACAGTTTTTTGTGTACCGGGGCTGTTTTGTTTGCTACGCTAGGGTTGTTTAGTTTCGAGTTTGTCGTTTGTTTTATGAAGTATAAACGGCTTTGTAGCAACGCTGTTGTTGCTTGTTTTTTGTGATTGACGCTAGTTGCTCGTCGATTTTGTTGTTAGTAACTGTTGTTACTTTTCTTTATTGTTGTTGTTTGAGTGAGTTTGGTGCGGCAGGAGGGGGCCGGCCGGCCGGCCGGGGGGGGGGGGGGGGGTAAGGGCGGGTAAGGGCGTCTCGAGTACAGACTTGAGACAGGTTGCTCCCCGCACCGGGTATTTTTTTGCCTGGTGTGTCGAGAGTTTTGCCCTGTAGTAAGTTACCGACGGATACCGCGTCTGGGCCAGCCAGGGGGCTGTGCTCCGGCGTCAGCATGTCGAGGTCTAGAGATTCGATTTCATCGAATAAAGAGACTCCTACCAGCGGCTCCCCCCTTCGCCGGTTAGCTCGACTTGTAGAGGCCCCGGGCTGCACGGCCCTTGGCCCTGTTGCGAGGCAACAGCCGTGCATTCAAGCATGTGGTCGACCCGGTTTGCGTCCACATTTGGGGTGCCTGTTATCACCCCAGTGGCACGCTACGGTCTTAAGCTCGCTGAGGCTTCTCACAAAGCGTTGAAACGAGCAGGCCCCGGAGTACGGGTCTCGCTGGAGTTTCTCGCGAAACTTTGCAGCGAGCAGGCCCCAGTCACACTGTCCGTAGTGGTTTCGCTGTAGCTTCTCAGGAAGTATTGCAGCTAGCATGGCCAAGAAGTCCCCTTCGTCCCCCGTTGCTACGGGTAAGAAGCCGCAGAGTTCGAGCGTCCAGGCTTCGGCTGGTTCGCGGACTAAGAAGGCAAAGAAATCGACACCTGTGTCGTCTTTTTCGAATTCTGCGCAGGCGGTGCTCAGGGCTCTCATGGAGCAGATGTTCGTTCACCTGGGCGCCCCAGCTGTATCGGCAGGTGAACAAACTTTGACGTCAAATTTGTCACCCGGCACGTTAGCAGGTTCGGTTCCTTCCGTCCCCCGTGCCCCGGCTAGTGGTGTAGCGGAGCCTGTCCCTTTGTTGCAATGATGACCTTCGTCATTGCCTTGTTTTCGTTCACATTCTGCCCCATTAATATTCTTGTTTTCCTTATCGTCCAAAAATCCCATTCGTTTTGCACGTAGTGCTTGTCATTCCTAGTTAGGTACTTTTCTCAAGTCCTTTTCCTTTCAAATTTCGTAGGCATCATCTCTAGCATCTCATCAAGGTCACCTACTTTTTCGATTTTCGAAATCAGTCATGCATGACCGTCCAGGCGCCATTTTGTCCGTTTCTGGTCCATTTTAAGGCCTTTCTATCTTCCTTCCTATCTCCACTATCCTAGATCCTACAAACTTCTAACAAATTTCTCTAGATAGTCTAAGAGGTGTTCTTTCATCTGCGACGTATAACCTGACCTTCAAAATGCCATCTTCGTACTCAAAATTCAAATCTGAAACCGACTCCGTCAAAAATCTCTCAAATTCTTGAGAAATTGACCCCTAAATAATCTAAAACTGCCATAACTTTCTCATATGAATTCCGTTTTGTATTTAAATCTCACAGTATCTTTATCTCATAATTGCACATAGCCATGCTAAATTTCACGCTCCAATGGCTTTGCAAAACATAAATAGCGCCCTCTAAAATTCTGGGAATTGGCTATCTTTCTGTGGCCGTATCTCCATTACGGCTTGGCAAATCCGTACCCTTTTTGGATTTATATACTTGAAGATATGCCCTTTCCAGCCATATACAAAATTATATACCCTTACACTGACCGACTTTGAGAAAAATGCCCTCCAAATTCGCCATTGTCAAGAAAATTCCAAAATAACTTAAACTTGCTCTAAAATGACGATCTTTATACCTACATCAATGAAACTTAAGACACATATGTATTCATATACGTGACAACTGTCTGCCAAGTTTGGTACAATTCGAATATGTCAGCGCAAAGTTATCGCCAAAAATGATGAATTTACTATGCATTACGTAATAGCGCGTTTTATGCGTGCAATACATTGCGCGAAGATAACAATGGTGTCAAACTGACCGCAATGAAGTGCCCTTTTGCATGATACCAAGTATAGTATATGTTCACACAGAAAATTGTGAGTAAATCGCATTTGAACAAAGGTCGCTATACGAATTCCGCCGAGTTTCCGCCCGAATCTAACACGTATCGGCTATGACGTCATTTTTTCAGACTGCTTCTCGCCCCTTAAACGTCCTTTTTTTTTCCTTGAAAATTTTTCAGTGACATGCCGAGTTCCAATACGCAGGGCACCTCATGGCCGGATTTTTAAAATTGGTCAATGGGGCCATTTAAGACGCCATTTTGTCCTATAAATCTATTTTACATCACGTGTTTCGATAGGATTATCATAGAAAAAAAAGAGAGTGGTTCACAATAACAATCATGAAATTCTCTTTCTAATGATACCAAATACGGCTCATAAAGAGACATAAAGAGAGAGAGAAAAAACATTTTAACTCCGGTCATAATACAGATCCTGTACGTTTTCCGCTTATGCATTACACGCATTGTCTATGGGGCATATCGGGTTCACGCTTTTGACCCCCAGAACGATCTTGATTGCAATGACGAACATGCACCAAATCCCCTTGGTTTTTGCACGCAGTGCTTGCGAGCCCTTTCTACGTCCTTTCGCTATCCCAATTTCTTTCAAACTTCGTAGGCATAGTCACTACCATCCCATCAAGGTCACTGTTGAGGCCTTTCTTTCGCCCTACCTATCTCCAATATCACAGAAGCTACAGACTTCGTACAAATTGCTCTGGATAGGGCGAGAGAAGCTCTTTCGTTTGACATGTAGAAACATGTCGTCATTGCACGCACATCGTTGTGACACGATTGCATTTCTAGTCTTCAGATTCGGATTCTTTTTCTGATTTTCGAGTGCCGCTATTAACTGACGTCAGAATCTTTGCCTCGTACAGTCGGCTCTCGGTTAGACTTTGTTTCTCCGGCGCCCCCTCTCTCGGCGCTCCGCCTGGTGAGGAGTTGAGTTGAGTTGAGTTTATTTTATTTATACACGGTAAAAGCCCGAAACAGTTCGCAGACTGGTTTCAATCAGGGCCGTGTCGATAAAAAACAACATAATCATGACATATAAACATAAGTAATAAAACACTGACAGATTCACAACCATAACACGACAATATATAGGAAATAAGCTAAAAACTCTTTACTTAATTAAAACTATATTGGTAGACCCAAAAGATAAACAATGGAATAAGTAACATATATGATCATCATAATCTGTTTGCATATTTATATAAATAAAGTAAAAACAAGAAAAAGTTAAACAAGATTATAAATAAGTTAAGAACATATTATGTATTTATGTTAAATATTAAATAATCAAACTTTAAAACAGTAAAAAAAAAAATTTAAAAAAACATAATGTAGAATGTGTAATAATTATGAAATTAAGACAAATGCGTATTCCATATTAAGTAGAAGTAAAATGAAGTATGGAATAATAATAAATACTTAAGAGCATTATGAATATGGATCAGTTAAATACTACATATATAATTGTTTTTGTTTTTAAAGAGACAAACAAAAACTGATATCGTATTGCAAAGATCATATTGTACACGATTAGACATTTAAAACATATTGCGTAGGAGTAATATAACATAAATACACTGTCGCTCATAAAGTTGGAATATTTTTTTCTTATTCCAATTTATGGAATTATTTTAAAAATAATTTAAAAATAATAGATCTAGATAATAGTATACATTCTCAGATTTTATTGAAAAATAATTTGCCAATGTGTTTTTTGCGTGACTGCTAAAGCATGTGTATGCTACTATGCTTATCAACTAGGGGACCTATGCCCTTAAGTCATAAATGACAGTAATGAGGATTAATGCCACACAAAAGGGCACTAATATAGCACATCGACACGGTTTTGATCCTGGGGCCTCACAGTTACGAGGCTATTGCTTTGTCACTGAACCATGACTGTACGCAGCGGGGGCTAGGGTAGGGAGCAGTTTCCATAAATTAAAAAAACAACAGAAAATGCAATACATTTTCAATAATTTATTGCATTTAACCCCGGTGCCTAACATAAAAAAAAATTCTGTGTGCCCATGCCTTGAGCCATAATGCATGGCCGTCCAGAGGATTTTTTTATGTTGGGGACCGGGGTAAAATGCAATAAATTATTGAAATTTATTGCATTTTCTGTTTTTTTTTTAATTTATGGAAACTGCCCCCTAACCTAGCCCCCGCTGCGTACAGTCATGGTTCAGTGACAAAACAATGGCTTCGTAACTGTAAGGCACCATGATCAAAACCGTGTCGATGTGCTATATTAGTGCCCTTTTGTGGGCATTAATCCTCATTACTGTCATTTATGACTTGAGAGCGTAGGTCCCCTAATTAATAAGCATACTAGCATACACATGTTTTAGCAGTTCCGCAAAACACACATTGGCAAGTTATTATTCAATAAAATCTGAGAATGTATACTATTATCTATATCTATTATTTTTTAATTATTTTTAAAATAATTCCATAAATTGGGGTAAAACTAAAATATTCCACCTTTATGAGCGACAGTGTAAGAATGATAAATAGGTTGAAATTATGAAGATATGTATACAACTATAAAACCTTAAAAACAAACAACAACAAAGCTCTCTTAAACTAATAAGTTAGCCCCTCCCAACACACTTATTTGGTATTACGTCAGCTTTGCCTTAAAAATATTTAACGATTTAGCACTTTGTACTTCATGTGGCAAGTTATTCCATGTTAAGGCCCTTCTATATTTAAAAGATCTTTTCATAGTCTCAGTCTTTGGTCTTATTGTTTTCACATTATACAGAATTGAACGTGTAATGTATGTATGGTCAGCAAATATAAACCTTTCTACTAAATACTCAGGAGCTTGTTTTGAGACAATCTTATACATCATAATTGCTACATTCTTTGTTCTATTATTGTCAAGTTTATTCCAATTTAGTCTTGTTAAATTTTCATCTGATGAGGAATACCAAGACGACCTATTAATTATTCGAGCTGCTCTAATCTGACTTTTTTGTAATTTGTTTTTCTGTGTACTTCCACATCCACCCCATACCACATCACAATAATTTAAGTGAGACAATACTAGTGAATTATAAAACAATTTCATTTCATATTCATTTACTATATTTCTTATAGATTTCAGCATATATAATCCGTTACTTGCTTTTTTATGAATAGTATTAATATGTTCTTGCCATGATAACCTTTCATCTAAAATTACCCCAAGGTGTCTACACTTACTAACTCGAGTTAACACAGTATTGTCTATAGTAATGTTTAAATCATTCTCTTTAACTTTATCCAGACGTTGTTTCGTACCGAATACAATGTATTCAGTTTTCTTTATATTCAAATTTAGTTTGTTTTGTATCAACCACTTTTTAACATATTCTAGGTCTTCATTATCATTTGCCGAACAATATGATTACCGTATCATCAGCATACATGCTTACTTTACAGTGGGTGAGGCCACGTGGCAAATCATTAACATGAAAAGCAGGGGTCCTATTATGGATCCTTGGGGAATTCCACATTCAACTGGCAAAAAATCTGACATTATACCGTTAACAGATGTAGATTGAACTCGACCATGTAAATAGTTCGAAAACCATAGCTGTGATGGTTCATCCAACCCGTACATACATAATTTTCTCAATAGTAACACATAGTCTGCCTCAGTGAGGGTTTCCCCTCAGCCGTATGATTCGGTCACGCTGGATCGTCAGTGTGACTGGGACTCGGCATCCGTTGTCTCAGAGGATTCGCAGCTGGCCTCAGGCCCGAGTCAATTTTCGAGTCTGGGCTCTGAGGCGAGGGCTTTGTTAGCGAAGTATCTTCCTGATACTTTTTCTCGCCCAAGTGCTGGTGGTAGTGTTCCGTCTTTGCTGTTAAACAGCGTTCGTCTCCGGATTCTATTCCTCTTCCTGAGGAATTTAAAGTCGAATTTGAAAGGATTTCAGTTGACCCTATCGGGGTTTTTCGAGATGTAAGGTAGCAGAGCACTGCTTTCTATTTCATTTCTGAAGTTAATCGTAACTTTTTCAGCACCAAGAAGCTTTCTCCTGATCTTGTTAATGTCATAAGGTTGGGGGTTAACCTCAAGGCTAAGGCGTACAAGGAACGGGATAAACCGTTTGAGTTGATTTCGGGTATGACGGGGATTTCTCTCCGTCTTTCGGCTTATCTTGGCTCTCTCGTCAGCCTCGTTCAGGCCGTGGCAGGGGTTCAGCTAAAGGTGGGGGTGGGCCGAGGTCTTCGGTCAAGTCTTTCCCTCAAACCAAGCGGCCCTTTTGACGGGTTGCCCCGAGCGCTTGTAGACCGAGTCGGCGGTCGACTCCAGGAGTTTCTTCCCTTTTGGGATGCTATCACCGAAGACACTTTCGTGCTCTCAGTCGTGCGAGAGGGCTTCTATATAGAGTTGGTAGAGCACCTCCCGGGCGGCGTCATTCAAAATCCGTCCGCCTCCGTTGTCAGTTCCTTACCAACAACACATCTCGAGCGAGATTCTCATGTTGTTGGAGAAGGGCGCGATCGAGCGAGTTTCAGACCACCCTGGTCTGAGTCTCTCTCCGGTGTTTATTATTCCCAAGCGCTCGGGGAAGCTGAGGATGATCCTCAATATGAAGAGGATCAATCTTCATATCGCTCCCATGCACTTCCGCATGGAGCATTTAGCCACTATCCTTCCGTCGATAGGTCCGGAGGATTGGGTTGTATCTCTAGATCTCAGGGATGCGTACTTCCACGAACCCATTCATCCTCGTTCGAGTGATCTATTGGGTTTTGCCTTTCGGGGAGAAACCTTCAGGCTCAAGGCCCTCCCGTTCGGGTTGAGACCGGCACCTCGGGTGTTTACCCGAGTGGTTTCGGCGCTCACGGCGTTCCTTCGGAGACAGGGTCTCAGGCTGTTCGCCTATTTGGACGATTGGCTTCTGGTGGCCAGTTCAGAGCTTCGCCTTCGGGAGCATTTGAGTCTTCTACTGCAGGTCACGCAGGATCAAGGGTTTCTGGTAAACTGGGAGAAATCCGAGTTGTCACCCACTCGCAGGTTGGTTTATCTGGGTGCGGAGCTGGATTTTCCAAGTCAGTTGGCCCGTCCCAGTTGGGACAGAGTTCGGTCTATTACCAAGGCGGCCCGGTCTCTGCGACGTTCCCGCAGAGTTCCGGCCAGGCAGTGGCTCGAGTGGCTGTGTTTTTTGGCCAGCCTGGTCATCTGCTTATGAAGCCTTTTCAAAGGCATCTTCTGAGGTTCTACAGGCCGAGTGTAGATTCCCTATCGGTCAGGATTGCCAGGGCTGAGGGCCTCTTGGAGAGAGCTTCTCAATTGTTGATCAAGAGCCGCCGAGATTCGACTAGAGTAGTGTACAACTCTCGGTTAGAGGCGTGGTGCCCAGGATGGCGTCTCTTGGTGTCATAGCTGATTTCCGTATTTCATTATTTGACAAAGGTAGATTTCTGTCCACGTTGCGTGGGTATCTCTCAGCTATTGCTGCTATCCATGCGGGGTTCCCGGATGGTTCGGGGGTGTCGAACTCTCCTCGTCTGGCAATGTTGTTGCGGTCGTTTTTTCTGGAGCGACCACCCCAACAGAAGCTGGCTCCTCCTTGGAGCCTGCCCAAGGTTTTGGATGCTTTATCTAAGCCACCTTTTGAGCCTCTGGCCAAGGCGTCTTTGCATTGTCTCACAATCAAGACTTTGTTTTTGATTGCGATTGCGTCGGGGCAGAGGAGAGGCACTCTTCACGCCCTTTGTGTTTCTCCAGGCCACATCCGCTGGGAGAGGATGGGTGTGAGGCTTATTCCCAAGCCTTCCTTCATTGCGAAGAATCAAACTGTCTCATCTGGTCCGGTGGAGATCTTTCTTTTTCCTTGTCCATTGTCTCCTCTGTTGAGGAAGACAAGGTCAGGTGCCCGGTTCGGACTCTTAAGTGGTATCCAGACAGGACTAAGGGTATCCGGACGGATGAGCAGTTGTTTCTTATTACGCGGGAACCCTTCTCTCCGGGGTCTAATGAGTCCATCTCTAGATGGCTCATTGAGGCGGTTCAGGCCGCGGGCCCCGAGGCTCTCGCGGAGGGTGTGCGTCCTCGGGCGCATGACACCAGGGGTAGTACCTCCTGGGCTTTATTTCATGGAGTAGCCCTTCATGATATTATGAAGGCTGCTTTTTGGTTGTCGCCTAATACGTTCATTTCGTGCTATCTCAAGGATGTGCCTGCGAGTGAGGAGCGTTTTGCTACGGCATCGTTGTTGGCGGCTTTGTCTTCGTTGGTCCCCCGCTTACCTTTTTGTTTGGGACATGCCACCCGCTTTCATCTGTGTTGGTCTAAGCAATAATAGGTAGATACATATGATTTATTGTATTAACTTAGTTAAATCAGAACTGAATTTTATTATTTACTATATAAATCTATGTATCTACCTATGTCCCTCCCTCCGGCCCCTCTCCTTGTTAGCAACATGTCCCTATGCTGTATCTGGGACTGCTTTAAAGGGGCACGTTCATGCCAGTGTAGTTATCGCTGCTCTAGTCATCGCCATCTTGGTACCGAAGATCGACTTCTAATCAAAGTACGGAATTCTGTTGGTGTTAATAGGCAGCTAGCACCGTTTGCCAGCGGGTACGTATTTTGAACGCCCTCTGGAATATGGGGAACATGCCCCTTTAAGAGAGGAAGTTTTGCATGCGGTCGTAGTGCGTGCGTGACTGAAGGCTGTCCTTTTCCCTCTCTCTTTTTCTCTCTCTGTATTTCTTCTTCTTTCGCTCGCTTTCTCAGCTCCATTTTCAATCTATATCTCTGGTACTGTTTTCTGTTCCGCTATTTACTATTATTCCGAAAGTATTCCTTTCGATCTTGAGATAAACTACTATACCATAACCTCGACATGGATAAGGAGAACGCGTTTCGACGTACTCCTAAATGAAAATAGCTGATCATAATTATAACGTAGAACCAGATTTGACCCTATCTGAAATATTCATTTTAATATATAACAATAATGGAAAGATAAGTGAATAATAAAAATGTGATTTAATAAAATGTCACAGACGAAAAGACGAAAAGCGTACCGTCATAAGCTTCTAGGGGCGAGCTCTGATTACGCTGCTCCCAATGAAGTACCAGCAGTATCAGTATTCTGTGTATGGAAAGGTCTCAGCGAAAGTGAATATCTGTGAGACAGACATCGCGGAGCTGTAACATGCTGTTCTACGAATTTCACGTGACAGAAAACTGGACATGCATATAAAACACTATTATAATGAATAATATGAAAGTACAAAAAAGAGCAAAGGATAATGATAGTATATAATGATAGTATATACCTTGCTCGATCGGAGAAATAAAGTATCTTGAATCTTAATCTTGAGTGTTGTGCAAACTGTATTAATTTATTTTTTAATAATATTTTTGTTAATGGTTTGAGCAAAATTAACGAGAATTTATAAACGAATTTGAATGATTTGTTACCTTCCTTTCATTATCCCCCCCCCCCACCGGAAAAAAAAATCCGGTGACACATTAGCACACCTGGGGGAGGGAGGGAGAAAAAGAATGTATAATGAGTGCAATTTTCACATCTGAATGAGATTTATTTAATGGAAGAGAAAAATCAAACCAAATTTATATACGATGATTCCAAACAAATTTTAATGATTTGTTGCTTTCCTGTCATTATTCATCACCCTCCCCTCTAAATGATAGTAATAATAATACTACTAATAATAATAATTAGCGGGAGAAGCACTAGCGTATGGTTGAGGAGGGGGCACGGGGCAGAGGGCGGATATGGAGGCAGACTGCTTCCCTAATGGGTGACAAGTGAAGAAAAACGAGAGAGAGAAAGGGGGGTGAGAGATAGATAGAGAAAGAGAAGAGAGGGATGAAAAGAGACATAAAGGAGAAAGAGAAAATATTTTCTTTGAAGAGGGCTAATTTATACCAAGTCCAAAGAAGAAAAAAATATTCAAACCTTCCGTAAAATCGTTTTGACTCTTTATGTTAAATGACAATGGAATAGCAAAGTCTCCAAACAAGAATTCATGAATAAACACATTGGCTTTTGGCCAGCACGTGATTGTCTATACCGGCAAGAGAAGAAAAAAATCCTGCGAGTCGGTATTCCATTGCTGGAGAATTAAATTTGAATGGGGCTCCCATAACCCATATGTCAGCTATAATTTTGATATTGTTAAATTGTCAATATAAACATAAACTTAATGTATACCCTTCATACATAACTCAGCTATTAATAACAAGAAGATGTGTAGGCTAGGTGATAAATATTACCTGCTCATGAGTGTATGAATGAATTTGTATCCATCAAATATTTTTTAAATTGCTGAAGCAAGGAAACTATAATTCACCCATGAAATTAAAAAAACCAATACAAAATAATTATACTAAAATAATCTTAAAAAATAATTATTAAAAAAAAAAAATCTTCCTTTTCCAATCTGCCTATCTCTCTCTCTATTATGTCTCTCTAATGTCCACTCTACATGTATCGCTCTCTCATTCTCACTCTTCCAATTGCTGTACTACATGTATTTATTATTCATGTTCATACGTCTACTTCATCCTCTATATCTTTGTCCTCTTTCTATCTCTCTTCCTTCCATTTCTCTCCCTCCCTGGACTCCATTTTCCATGTCCTCTATCTGTCATCCCCTCTTTGCTATATAGTGTTAAACTTAATGCTCACTACCCGCCCATCCCTCCCCCTCCCGCTGATTTGGCCGGTCGGTTGAGTCGCTGCTTAATATTTACTCCCAAATTGAACCCCCTCAATCGCTGCCGGTTAGATCTGCCCCTGCCCCACCCCGCGCCCCCTAGAATCCCGTGGATGTTCCGCGGGCCCAATCAATTTTTTTATTTTCGATAGCACACATATCTATTCACAACCCCCACCCACTAAATCTAGTCACGAAGAGCTTGATATACCCATGCAACAGAAATGATGTTGTAGTGGAATTGTTCTGGAAACCCTTCCACCTTCTGGGGGTGTTTGTTGTGTTTTTCCCCCCAAAAAAACTGTGATACATACCATATTCACAAATACTCATGATTTTGACGATTTTGGGGGCCCCGTTTTATAAAACGGATGATGCACAAGTTGAATTCCTAAATTGCTGGTAAACTTGTGGCGATCCAGCATTTGCTTTGGAATATATTTTGTCCAATAAATTGGGTGATAGGTAAAGTTGTGATAGGGTTTGAGGTTATAGGTTTAACATATAATGTTAGGTGCAGAGTTGAATTTTATAGGAATTCGGTGTATTTTAGATTACATTGCGCATTTGGGACATACATCCAAACTTTGATATTTGTGCACTTGTTCATTGTATAAATGTTGTGCTTTTGTGTCTGTCACTTCTCAGTGCGGCTGACCTGTACATTACACAGCACTTAGACAAGTTCTGCTGCGAGTATCCAGGGATGGTCTACATGGTGCGTTTGTACGCAGTCACTCACCAGAAGTCTACAATCCATGACAAAGTCATGAAGTATGTTTTGACAGATGAGCAAGGGAACCTGCGACACCCGTATGACAGTGAGATAAGCGGTAAGATATGCTGATTGTATATTCCATATCTTAAGAGAATGAAAAGAAATTAATCCTATTGCGCAAATGTCCTGCAATGGCTGAGACCTATTTTTCACCTAGATTTTGTTAGCTTTCATACCGTAAAAAAGGAAACATCATGACATAGCTGTCAACCATTCCTCTTGTGGAGGAACCAATCCTGTTTGTTGCCTTAATTCTAGTGTTAGAAACCCCAGATTCCTCTCTCTTACTGAAAACTTCTGTGTGAAAGCTAATGTTGTTTTCATTAACACAAATGTATTAACTGTACCGTATTATCATTATAACTCCCACAGACTGGGCCAGTTATGCTAAGACGCAGACAGAAGGCAGCCGTCGAACACCCAACATTGTCATCGCAACCTTGAACACGGCTGTGCAACTGACCCGCAACATGGACCTGAAGGAGTACTTCACCCACATCATCATTGATGAGGCTGGTCAGGTCAGGGAGACAGAGGCTATCATTCCCCTTCAGCTGGCAACAAATGACACCTGCGTTGTGCTGGCAGGGGATCACAAGCAGATAGGCCCCAAGGTTAGTAAGATCTGAAACTAAAGGCAGACTATAGCTGTTAAAATCATGACATTGAGTTCATATTATTTTCCAATATGTAGGAGCTATCCCTAAGTATTTTTTCTTTTGAATGAACAGTATAAAGCTCTGTTAAAGGATTGAATCATTGAGAGCAGATGTGATTACATGTAAACAGCATGACAAAATTTGAGGAAATTCATGTAACTTCACTGGAGAGGAAGCCGTCTCTTCCCATACCCTCCCCGAGCATCTTCCATATTTCCACCAATCTTGCCCCAGAGTATCCCCATAGTGCTACTTACACTTGTTGGAAATGTGTCACATTATATAGAAGAACATAGTCTTAGCAATCTTCAAACTTTTCTGTTTTCCACAGGTCTATTCCTCTCGTGCGCGCAGTGCCAAGTACAATTTTTCTCTGCTCCAGCGACTGTTCAGCTACAGTCGCTACCACAAGTGCTTCTTTGATCTCCTTCTGACCCACAACTACCGGTCCTGTCTAGAAATCCTGGACTTCTTGGCCCCATACTACAATGCTCGTATGGAGGCCTTGGGTACTCACCCAAGACACCCCCTCTTCTATCCTCTCAACTTCTACGTGGTGAAGGGAGAGGACAGGCTGATGGGAGCATCCTATGTGAATGAAGAGGAGATACTGGAAGTGGCCTTCAGAGTGGAGGATCTGTATCAGAACTGGCCCCCTGACTGGGGTCCGTTGGATGACGACAGCATAGCCGTTTTGACCCCATACACCCTCCAGGTATGAAGAACTATGATGAAAATTGATCCTCTGATATTAAATCAGGGATGCCAATTTTCTGTCAATTGCCAGAATTCCAGATTTTTTATATTTTGGGTGTCAAATTTCCAATCTCGTATATTGCTTTTGTCCTTCTCTCCAACTGGGAAAAGCACCAGATGTGTGTGTGTGTGTTTGGTTTGGTTTGGTTTGGTTTTATTTTCCGTATACAAATTCAATACATACAAGAATACAATTTACAAATAATACAAATCAAGAATAAAAAAAGGCTGGAAAGCTCTATTCAGAGCCATTATTAACATGGCTCTGTTCTTCCTAGAGGTCCAGGTCTATTCCTCTCGTGCACGCAGTGCCAAGTACAATGTTTCTCATACTTGTGTAATTCTGAAAGAATTAGTATCGTCCGAGCCGTCAGTAGAACACATTCGCACTTTGAATGGTATCCCAATAAACAGAACACTAAAAAATAACCTCTTTTGGCGGTGTGATTTTAAAGTATGGTGCCTTTTGAACTAGACTTAAACGTTATTGTTGTTGCGATTAATGGCGTTTCCATCGTCATTCGATGATTTACGCCTTGCAATGTGAGAGGGTGTAGTTACTGGTCCTCTCTTAATACTTTTACTGTTGGATCGACGATAGCCTAGTGGCGTTGTGTTGTGCAATTAACAATGTCAGTAAATTGTTAGTAGTAATTTTCTGTTTGTTATTCGGCTTGTTATTTTAAAGAATTCATTAGGAAAGAAAGGATGAAGTGGTTGAATATTAGTTGCGATCAGTTCATTACGTTGGGACGTTAGTTTAAAGCCTCTCTCCGTATAATGAAGCAATTTATACAATTTATACAATGAAGCAATTTGTACCGAGGATAGTACCACTGTCACTAATAGATAATATAGCAAAACGTAATTAATACTCAATTAATACGTAATTAATACGTAATTAATGTTTATAGCTGAGCATCCCAGTTCATTGTACCTTCCACTGCCTTTTTAAAAAGCTACCACCTTTCCTATATATTCCTCATTTCCTAGTAAGTGACCTAGATTTGGATTTTGGGTCTTTAGTGCTCTGTACGTTCTCCTTCGTTGTCTTTCATATGTTGGACATGATAATAAAAAGTGCTCAATTGTTTATATCGTTTGGCATTCTACACATAATCCAGTGTCGTGTTTTCTAATTAAATTCAGTTTACATTTACTAAGCCTGAATTGGTGGATTTTCGTCCTTTCGGTTCAAACCTTTGATTTTAAAAACATTATTTACATTTTTATTGATGCTATACAAGTGTCTTCCATTCTCTGCTTTATCCCAGAGGCTTTGCCACATGGATTTATAATAAATATCTGATTCTCTTACGAACTCACTTTTGTTTTGGTTTACTATTATATCTGTGTGTTTTTTTAAAGCTTGTTTTGCCAACAAATTAGCTCTTTCATTTCCTGCTAGGCCGCAGTGGGCTGGTACCCATTCAAGGTTAACATCTATCCCGAAGGAGTTAATAGCAAATAATTTGTCATATATCTCAACAATTATGCTGGATTCTCTCACATTCTTTCACATGGCTTCTAAAGCTGATACTGAATCTGTTAAACTCACTACTGCAGTTGGATGATATTCATCTTTTCATTCAAGTGCCATTAATATAGCTACCAGTTATGCTCTCATGATGGATATATGGGATGTTTTAAAGCATTTACTTAAGCTTAGTTTTGGGATATAGTAAGCTGCTCCCGTATACCCTTCCTGTTGTTTTGAAGCGTCTGTATAGATTCTTAAACAGTAATTCCATTTTTTTCTTTATGACCTCTACAGCATAATTTTTTTATTCTATTGATGAAGAAACTTTCATAGAAACAAAATCATTTATTTCTGTAGATATACTTGGCATCCTATAGTGCCAATAAGGTTTAACCGTAATGCATTCAGTGAGCTTTTCAATATTTCCTATTTCCAAGTTCCTCAATCTTTTGACGAAAGGACCTTGGCCCATTTTCCAAGAGTAATTTTCATATTGCCAGCACGGTAATAAGACTTTTTTTGGTATAGGAGGGCTAATTTTAGCTGCATGTGGCAATGGCATTTCCACGCATTCAACTTGTAAAGCCTGCAATGAAGTTAGATGAACTACTCCAGTAATAATTTTAAGAGCCTGGAATTGTATGGTGTCTAATTTCCTTTTAAGAGAATTACTCGCGCCATCATAAGCTTCACTTCCATAATCTAACACAGAGCGGATTAAGTCTTTATTAACATAGTGAAGTATTTTCGAGATATTGCCCCATTTTGTACCAGCAATACATCTCATAAGATTAAATCTTTTTTTTTGCATCTTATTGAAATATCATTTATATGTTTACTACACGTCAATCTCGAGTCGAACCATACTCCAAGGAATTTGTATTCTTTTTCTAATTGAATACTTTTACTATATATCTGTAAATCAATATGTTTATTTTCCTTTCTGCCGGATACTACGGCTCTCGATTTTGAGGATGAGAGATGCCTGTAATTTTTTTTGTACATGTGTCATATTTCTATGCGAAAACCAAATACATATGTCATCATCATACAATGATATTTCTACAATATCCTGAATTTTCTAAGATCATTGATCATGGAATTTAAAATTAAGGGGCTTATCACGCTCCCTTGGGGAATGCCTATATTACATTTTTTGGTTCTGATATGTAGTTTCCCACTCTAACACGATTCACTCTGTTAGACATGAATGCATTAATCTATTTTAAAATCTTACCTGTGAAACCTTGATTATATAATTCGTAAACTATGCCTTGTCTCCATACTCTGTCGTACGCCTTCTCTAGGTCAAGAAAAATCACAACTGTATGTTCTTTATTTGCCATTCCTTTTTGAATATCTGTTTCTAATTTAATTAAATGGTCAGTTGTACTTCTATTCTTCATAAATCCCGATTGTATGGGAGTAATAATATCCTCTCTCTCGATATACCATGGGAGTCTGTTTTTCTCAAGTCTCTCCATTAGTTTACACAGTGTTGGGGTTAGAGAGATTGGGCGGTAAGACGACGGGTTTGAAGCATCTTTTCCCTTTTTAATATCGGAATTTGAATAGCCTCAGTCCATTGTCTAGACAATATACCTCTATTCCATATTCCATTATATAGTTCTAAGATCATCTTGATAATTTCTTCGGGAAGGTTGCTTATCATCTTGGAATAAATGCCATCCTTCCCAGTGTTTTTTTAATTCTAGTAGAGCACTATTAAGCTCACTAAGGCGGAAATCTTCATTTAATACATTTTCCTCGTGGTTTTGCATGTTATTAATAATTTCTAAAAGTTTTGTTTCACTCTCTTTTCTCTTGACTATTTCTTCTTTCCCTATAGCTAAATCTAGAGAGTTAAAAACGTTCAAAAACGTATTTGCTTTTTCAGTTGCTGTTTTACCAATTACCTTTCCAGCTTCCATAATCAAATTCGGTATTGATTGGTTCGTACTTTTTTGTATGTCTTTGATCGTCTTCCACACGGCACCAATGTCAGCTGTCAGATTGAACTATCGACAATAATCTCTCCAACATTCCCTTTTTGCTTTTCGGATAACTAATTGTGTAATTCTTTTTTTCTCCATATAAATCTGAAAATCCTCATGTAGGTGAATTTTATACATGAAACGACTTTTTGCAGCGTTTCTAATTTTGACAGATTCTATACATTCCTTCGTCTACCAATGTACCGGTTGCCTCGCTTTATGCTCGGTACTTACCTTTTTGGTTAATTTGTCAATGGAGATGAGAATAATGCCGTTAAGAATTTCAAACTTCGCTTGCAGGTCTGCTTCTTGGTATTCCTTTTTGCAGTCCTTCATTTGGTTCTTTATCTCCATTTTGTACAGTTTCCAATCAACATTATTTAAAGAACTTTTTGCAAATAACCTTGTTTTTTCGTTCTTTTCAAATTTTTCTTCTTTTGGGAGGTTCTTTGAAACAAAAGGCAAATCAAAGCTGATTAAAAAGTGGTCACTTCCAAAATGTTGTTTCTATACAGACCATCTGCTAAGTTTTGCTAATTCTTTGGTCATAAATATTAAATCTAGGCAAGAGAAACGACCTGTGTGGGGGTCTATCCTTGTCGAGGTACCTTCGTTAAGAAGCACCAGATCATGTTTATGCATATATTCTTCCACTATCCTCCCGTTTGCGTCTATGTCCTTACTACCCCATATTGGATTGTGAGAATTAAAATCCCCACATATTATCACTTGATTCTTACAATATAATATCATTTCGTCGAGCGTTGGTGCCGCAATTTTTTTGCAAGGGTTATAAAAGTTGACAAGTGAAAAGATGTGATTATGCATAAATATATCTGTAATTTGGTATTTCTGATCATCTGGTGTTTTTATTACTTGGAAAGTAACTGACTTATGTATATAAAATGCTAAGCCCCCTCTTCTGTTTTTTCTATTCTTTGTTATCAACGTATAATCTGGAAAACTGATGATACTGCAATCATCGTACCAGGTTTCCTGTAGGCAAATAATACTTGGCTTTTCTTCTTCACTTATAGCACTTTTAATTATTTTGGTGTAAAATTCAAAGCCATGAGCGTTCATGAATCGAGCATTCCACTGAAACACTTTACCCATGATGGAGCATAATGCAAATTATATATGCACATGAAAGTGACAATTGAATAATTGTTCCGTAATATAATTGGTTTGTACAATAGTCATTAAGTATGAAAGAAAGATATATGAGAGATAGACAGAAAAAAAGAGAGAGAGAAGAAATGAAAGAAAGGTGCCGGAGAGGGCTAAGGCGTTGGCAATATGATGTTGGAGGCCCACGCCTATACTCATAATTATTTTAACCTTTCATGAATCATTTCTGGATGTATGGTTTGTACACCCAGGCAGCAATGTGCTGCTTCTTTAACTAATCGAATTCTGTTCGAATTTGATGTTTCCTTTTCCATATTATTAATCACAAATACAATGAATGCAAAAAAATCTACACTGTTTACCGTTATTTGAGGATCTTTCTGTTCTGTCTTTCTTTGCTCGATGACCTCGACCCGATTCGGGATTCTGGTCTCTCTCATTGAATTTAATTCTTTCATTTCTTTCTGCCTCTCTAAAGAATACTTGTTTAGCCTGCGTTTGAACAGGATTCTACGTTTCGTGAAACCTTTTGGTTGCAGTACGAGATTTTTTCGCTTTGTGTATAAATAGCGTGTATCTTCACAGCGTCTTTATATTTGGCGCAGCCTAGATAAGCCGCCGAGTGGTTTTGTTCACATCGACAACACTTAAGGGTTTCTTTGTTTTGACATTCATTGAATGTATGCTCTCCTCCACACCGCACACAGCGTGCTTTGGAATGGCAACCATCAGCAACATGCCCGAATCTTCGACATTTAAAACAGCGTGGTACTTGTGGCACGTATTCATAAACCTTGTACCTCTCAAAGGCAAAAATGAGTTCTGTTGGTATTTCTTTTCTTTCAAATGTCAGTAGGACTGACCTAGTGTCTTTCAGTTCACCGTTGATTCTCTTTTTGAATCTCTTTGTATGGACTACTTTATCCATGCCCCCCCCCACTCAGTGTTAGTTAGGGTACTCATATGCTCGTTCCCTCATTTTGAAAGCACCCCCTATCTGAGGGCTGCCAACATTTCCGAACCCCCCTTTCGCGGGCTTTTCACGGGCCTTTCCTGCCTTGGAGACCCCCCTAAATTCGGAAAAGTGCTCAATGTACCCCCCTAAATTCGGAATAATGCTCAATTTACCCCCCAAATTCGGAATCATTTCTCAGGAGTCCAAAGAGATGAGAGAAAAAAAAAACACCCCCTTTTTAAAGAAATCTCCGGGTGAAAGTCAAATACACCCCCTTTTCTTACAATTCTCGGGCCGGACTTTGTCGCACGAAAAGTACCCCTTTACCGGAAATTGTGGTAACACGCATGCAGTCATTCCGACCCCGGAGTGGGGGGGGGGGCGGGCTTTATCCTTCTTTAACCACTCCAACAACTCTTCTTCCTGAACTTCAGGATTTACTCTTATTACTGCTTTTTTTCTTGTATTCGTTTGGGTTATATGGCGTAACCTTTACTGTCTTTCTTGCAAAATCTATAACGTTTTTCAGTTTCGCTACTTGTTTGGCATTTATACACATAATTTTCAAACTTTTCCTTCTTCTTTCTACTTGGACTTGTCCTATTTCCTGATGTAAAAATTTCGCCGTTTTTGTTGGAGTAATTTGTGCTATATTGTTGTTTACTCCTTCAACTATTACAGTTAGATCTATTTCTTTAGTACTCAGTATTTTTCCCTTTTCTTTAGGAGATTCCACAAAGGTGCTGCTTGTTCTTGGTCTCTTTCTATCTCTCTCAGTATTCCTACTCGTTCTTCTTCTATGAGATATGAAAGTCTGCCTACTCCCGTCCTCAGCTCATTCGTTGTTTCTCCTCCCCCTCCTATATCCATCACTGTTTCGTTTCCCGTTCTTTTCTCGGGACTTCTAGTATGCCTACCCCTTGAGTTATCTATCTTAAGTATTGGAGACAGTGGTCCCGATCCTGACTGGGTGCTTTTGCTACAAATAGCCGTGGCAAAAATTTCGTATGCCTCATCTCCCGAGGATTCCGCGATTGTAAACTAGCCTAGCAATAGCATTTAGATCTAGAGGCCAATGATATTATTCAGTTGGTTATTAATATCTGTTAATATGTGGAATGAAAAGTGCAAGGAAACCCGCCAGTTTGGCAAGGTCTTACCCCCAGGTGCAAGTAATTAAAGTATAACAGAATCCAGATCGCCTCTAAAATTCATGTTCCCTGACGGGGATATCACGTTGAAGGGCAGCCTCTTAAGGTCCACGTGGCAAAGATGGTCGTTTGAAATTCCCGCCACTCCCCCCGGGATGACTCCGCGGCTCGTTCTCTGAGTGTCCGCTCTTTCCACCTAAAAATCAGTCGCCATTCAGTTAACGTGCAGACTGTGCAGAAAGACTTTCGCACCGCACCGCTGATCGATTATAACGACACGTGCCTTCATTTAAACAAAAAAGGTACTCCTGTCCACGTTTTCATCTAACCTAAAAACCACCAATTTATCACGCGACTGGAGTAACATGATTCCACTTACCTCTGTAAATCAAGTGTTTATGACCAAATAACCACTTGACTAAGCAACGATTTTTTTAGCCGTTAAGCGATGGTGGTGATAAGTAAGTAATTATTTGGTCTTTTAAGCCCCTTTATCGATTGGTTTCACACGTTTTCCAAAGTTGATGGTAATAATCACGTTACTTACACCGGCTAATCGTCTTATTGTTCTGTCCGTGAATCTCTGGGTGTATTAAATTAGTAATTTTGAGGTGTCTTACACACCTCTTTTGAATGGTTTTAAAGTTACCTTAACTTTCTTGGTGATGATCTCGTGGCTCAGGCTGATTACCAATCTAAGCTGTGAATCCGTGATATTTAGGTGTGAAAATTAGTAATGATTAGGTGTCTTTAAACATCTTTTTAAATAGTAGTCAAGGTTGCCATAAGTTCCGCGGTAATGATCTCGTTACTCAAACGGATTATTAATCTAGCTGGGCATCCGTGATTTCCAGGTGTGAAAAACTTATTAGTAATTCTTAGGTGTCTGAAAACACCTTTTTAAATGGTGGTCAAAGTTACCATAAGTTCTATGGTGATGATCTCGTGACTGTTGGCATATTTCTATTTCACCAGTTGATAACTGGTCTGGGTGCATATTTCCAGTTGCACCAGTTGATGACTGACTGTTGTCATATTTCCAGTTGAACCAGCTGACACCAATTAATTTGCATATTGAATATGGGGTGCGTGCAGATCTATGTTGTGTTTTTTTAATTTATCTGCATTTACAGCATATTTCTTAATTACTGATGATTAGTTATATATATATATAAATTACCAGTTATTAGGAAATTTCGCTACTTCGTTTAAATTGCATTTAATTAAACATGAATAAGGAAAACATTAACTATGAACTAGAATAATTTCAATAAAATACAAGTATATGAACAAATTTCGATTAATTTATTTATTTAAGTTTACTTATTACCCATGCCTTTAGATTGGAAATACAAACGTACCAGTATGAAAGTGTTCTAAAGTGGTTCTAATGGCTCAGCTAGACCAGTTGAATTCTAACTGGCCTGGATCAACTCGATCATTTAGCCCATTTTAATTCCCATGGTTACCAGTTGACATTAACTGGTTCATCAACTGGACCAGTTGCAACTAGCTTTCTCTTCTGGGATAATTGCACCCCACCCCTCTAATCCCAAACTGCTTCCGGCGCGCCTGGACGTAATTATGGAAGATCCAAAACACGATGTTCGGAAACGGGATGAGAACGTCATTATTTTGGTTCATTTAGTGTGTAAAATTTGCGTAATTATTGGGTTGAACGCGGGTAATACAGTAACATATTTCCTCTTCGACGTAAATTTCACGTGAATGAAGAACATGATTCATCTCAAGTCAGCCTCGTAATATTCACGTGAAAATCACTAACGCTTCACGTGTTTCTGTGACGCGATTCTAAAACTTCTAAATAATGTGATAATATGAAGATGTAATTTCATAACTAAACAAAAACGGGAGTATTAGGATAACAAACCATTAAACTCTCCAACAGGCGCGGATCCAGGATTTCTTAGGGGTGGGGGCCCAAATTTGAATTCTATTTGAAATTTAGTGTGCTGAAATATGAAAATCGTGCCGGCCGAAATTCGCTCAGTGAGGGGGGGGGGGGGGGGGGGGGGTAGTGAGCATTAATTTTATTTTTTGGGCCCTAAAAAAAATTCCCCCCATACATATTTTTTCCAGGAGCGGGGGGGGGGGGCGGGGCGGGCCCCCGGTCCTCGGTCCCCCCCCCCCTGGATCCGCCACTGGTCTCCAAGGTAGGGAAAATCACGGTATTATAATGGTGATATTGCAGTGACAATTACGTGATTAAGTGTACGTGTGTTTTAAGTGACCTAGTGCAATAAACGTATTAACACATTTACATAAATGTCAGGTGTTTGAAGAACGTAACTCTCCTCAAGTCGATACCTTGATATTGACGTGATGTTGTTTATTGGGATGGGCATTGTGCATCATTGTTAATTTCGTTAAATGACTGTTCCGTCATTCTAGCGTCCACCATGTACGATCTTGTTGTGGATATGAGTGTGCACCACATAGTACACCACAGCGTTACATGTCCCAAAATCACATGTGGCCCACACTGATGTGTACTCATTTTCCCCTCGGACAGTAACTGCGTGGAATGCACTTTCAAAGATCACCCTTGACGCTATTCACTGGAGGGCTTCAAGGGAGCGCTTCCACCCAGCATCTAGACCAAGAACTAGATAGTTTATTCCTCAGCACTACATCCTGTCTTATGGATCCTGCTGAGTATCGTCGTAAAAGTAGAGATAGATCGAAGCGTTACCACATTGTGGTACGCACCACAAAGTACACATAGTGTTACCACACGTCCCAAAATCAAATGTGGTAGCACATATAAAGCATAGTCTACCACACTGAGCCATCCACCACATAGTCTACCACACCCACTAGATGATAATATTAATTCGTACTTTACGCTATATGTAGCAATTGTACTAATTAATTTGGCAATGGCAACAATTAACACAGTATCACTGGTTCATCTGCAATTTCTAATTTAAAGGCATTAGTAAAAAGTAGGCTCGATTCTGGGTCTTACAACTTTCCATATACTTGTATTTTATTGAATGTATTTTAGTTCATAGTTAATATTTCCCTAATTCATGTTTAATTAAATGTAATTTATACAAAGTAGTAAAATGTCCTACTTATTGGCAATTTATATTTTCTAGTACTTTGGAAATGAATTGCATATAACTAAATCATCAGTAATTAAGGAATATGCTTTACATTCAAATAAATTGTATAAAAACATGGATCTGCACGCACCCTGTTTAACTGGTGTCAACTGGTTCAACTGGAAATAAGCCCACAGACCAGTTTTTAACTGGTGCAATTGGAAATATGCCGGCCTATCAGACCAGTTTGATATCAACCGGTGCAACTGGAGATGTGCCCAAAGTCAGGAAATAAGCCCACAGACTACATGTATGTGGATATTACTTCGTGGTAAACCACATGATCTCAAAATCTCACACTGACAATATACTGTGAAAACAGAGTTTACACATAGTAATTCATACCACATTGTGGTAAATATGTGGCACACTGTGTTAAATATGTAGGACTATGTGGAAGACTAAATGATCTGAAACCCCACACTGTGAAGTAGTTAAATATATACCACACTGTTGCAAATATGTGTCACTGTGTGTGAAATATGACCAATTATGTGGAAAACCAAACCCCACACTGTGGTAAATATGTGTCAATCTGTGTTAAACATGTACAACTATGTGGTAAACCACATGATTTGAAACCAACACTGTGACTATACTGTGAACACAGAGTTTACACATAGTTCAGTACCTACCACACTGTGGTAAATATGTGTCACTCTGTGTTAAATATGTAGGACTATGTGGAAGACTACATGAACTGAAACCCCCCACTATGAAAATCACAGAGTTTGCTCGTAGTTAAATACATACCAAATTGTTGCAAATGTGTGTCACTGTGTTCGAAATATGACTAATTATGTGGTAAACCAAGCCCCACACTGTGGTAAATATATGTCACTCTGTGTTAAATATGAACGACCATGTGGTAAACAACATGATTTGAGCCCCACACTGTGACAATACTGTGAACACAGAGTTTACACTTAGGACTAGTTCAGTACATTCCACACTGTGGTACATATATATCGCTCTGTGTTAAATATGTACGACTATGTGGACTACGTGCTAAACCACATGATTTGAACCACACACTGTGACGCTACTGTGAACACACAGTTTACACATAGTTCAGTACACATATTGCTCCGGTTGTCTCATTTTCGCCAGCACAAACGTAGCTATTCCGCCGTCACTACCACACTAGAATGTTCCACTCTGTTGCAGGGTGTATATGCCATTGGGTATTATGTGTTAACCGGGTGTGCGGGAAGGGTGTGTTGGGGAGGGGAAGTGTGAGTGTTCATGTGTGTGGTAATTGTATGTGTGTCAAAAATTAAAGACTAATACATGACAGATGACTAATCATAAATCTACAATGACGAGTAAACTGTGTACATCACAGTCCACAGATAAATGTGCCGTGAACGTCAATCGGCGGATCAGACGACACTTGATAGTGATGTTGTATGTGAGATTGCTTTGCTAAATATAAAATACAAGAACCTTTTCCATATCTTTAAACTATCATTAAAGGTAAAGACCAGTTATGGTCATGCGATTGCATTGTGAAAGAAACGTTGTGGAATCGATCAGAAAAGGTTGATCATCTAGCATCTAGCATCTGCAAGGTTCTGGAATCATCAAAATGATAAGAAATGTGGCCCATTCTTCGTAAAGTTACAAGCACTATACACAGAAAGATGTATATGGGACTACCCTATATCTCTCACAGACCATGAGAGAAACAAATTTACCAAATATATGAGTTAGTAGGCGGTTTCCCGGCAAATTTTTTATCATCATGTATTAGTCAAAACATATTCTTTCACATGATTGGTAATGAGAGCTTCCATTTCATTTTTTTGAAATTGGGGCGTTTCCGATACTGGTATTTACCTTTAATATCTGATAATTAAACAGTTAGTAAAATAAACCTACTTAACTACATAATACAATGAAATACTTGACTGAAAGTAGGGGAGTTTGATGTGCACAATTTCACCCTCTGTTAATAATCGAATAGTCCATGGCGTTCATGAATATTCATGTTTTTGCTTACCTCGGCAAAATGCTTGCCTATACTAAATGGAAAATTTACGGTGGGGGGGGGGGGGAGTTGGTTGAAATAGACATAATGAACAAATCAGAACTGATCTATGATAATACATGCTTGTTATCTTTCGTGTGCTTGACTTATAACCTTACAATCGAGTGGTAAATTGCGTCCAAAGTTCGAATTGATGCACATGTGTTATATAGGCAATGGCGAGCTGGCGACCTATTTTGACCAAATTACGGTTGCCTATACTAAATGGAAAATTTACGGTGGGGGGGGGGGGGGGGAGTTGTTTGAAATGGACATAATGAACAAATCAGAACTGATCTATGATAATACATGCTTGTTATCCTTCGTGTGCTTGACTTATAACCTTACAATCGAGTGGTAAATTGCGTCCAAAGTTCGAATTGATGCACATGCGTTATATAGGCAATGGCGAGCTGGCGACCTATTTTGACCAAATTACGGTTGCCTATACTAAATGGAAAATTTACGGTGGGGGGGGGGGGGGGGGGGAGTTGGCTGAAATGGACATAATGAACAAATCAGAACTGATCTATGATAATTCATGCTTGTTATCCTTCGTGTGCTTGACTTATAACCTTACAGTCGAGTGGTAAATTGCGTCCAAAGTTCGAATTGATGCACATGTGTTATATAGGCAATGGCGAGCTGGCGACCTATTTTGACCAAATTACGGTGGGTGAACTTTCAAAAGTCAATGGGACATGAGGGTTCAAATGAAAGAGCTAGTGATAACGTACGTCGGGGTGGATGTGCTTTTCGTTTAAACATAAAATGAATTTTTAACGTCTTTTTGTGTGTGTAAAAGGCCATAGGCTAACATGTTTATAGGCTGCTGGACTCTGACGATAGGGGGCGTTGTCAAATAAGACTAAACGGAGCTATATGTTTGAAGAAAAGAAAAAGAAATGATAACAATAGAAATGTTATGCGTCATAACTAAAGTAGCATAATTATGAGTCAATTGCGATTTATGATAATCTTGAATCATGGCGTTTTATGATAATCATGTACGTATTTGCTAACACGTACGTATTAGATAACAATAACAATATTGACTAGCTTAACTTTTGGGAGATACCACATAATATTGCCTTCACAAGACCAATATTGCCCTCGTCTTTGACTCGGGGCAATATGAGTCTAGTTTGGGAAATATATGTTGTATCTCCCTCAAGGCCAGTCCATATTATATTAATAATATCTAATCCAAGATAATGGTCATTTAAATTGATTTAAAAAAAAGATCCCTAGAATAGGATCAGATTGCATCAGAAAGCATCTAGAACCCCAGAGCTTCCAGGGTCCTAAGGCTTTGTGTTCATGATGAGCGCTTCGCGCACATTGTGTTAACCCTCTTCAAAATTTCAGGCCCTGGAGTCATTTGCTACTGGCATCCCTGTTAAATAATGTATTGAAAGTCATCCATGCACAAACCTCATCTTGAAGCACTAAATGTTTTATTGCTTCTCTGTGCTGCTGTATTTGACAAGTGTGTTATTGTGTCTATGTGTTGCTGTCTTTACAAGTAATATGGTTTTGATGATCGATCAAAATGTACTTCTGAGCTAAGAATGTGGAATTTAAATGTGAAAGAAAAATGACAATGCTTTCATTGTAAAAAGTTATAGGAGGTGCTTCTTTTGTATGCTCTTTTTGTAGGTGCACCTGATACGCAAAGAGCTGAGGCGCAGAGGTTTGAGACAGATCACTGTGGACACTGTACAGAATGTGCAAGGTGAGGGAGATTATATCAGCAATTTAAAAAAAACATTAAAAGAAACGTATGTTTACTAGAAAGTTTTGAATGGTGGTAGTGCCATATGATAACTTGTATTATTATAAAAGGCAATGATATTATTTATATATCATACAATAGAGACATGTCCGTTTATTACATAGCAATGGAAAATTTGAAACCTATTTCCCACAAGCTAGTTTTGATTATCTTGATTTGACAAAAACATAACTTTGTTTTATGAACACAATCTTCAGGAGGAAGTCATCAACATCCTTTTATTAAGGTTCAACATTACAAGAAAATTGACTATTATGAGAGAAGGATAAAGTTCTGTATGCTGGTCGACACATGGGACACACATACATGTACATGTACATTTAGGCTTTTTGGCTTCCTGTTTTAGAATTTGCATGTAATTCATCAAAATGGTTTAGCAGTGCTCTGAATGCTTCATTGAGAAAGAGTCTTTTATTCTTATTTGTATGACAATAATGGCAGGATTTTGGAAATACGTAGATCCATTTACCTTCTGCGGGAAAAGATAAACATGTACAGTTTTGTTTCATAGTTGTATTGTTTCACAACGAAGTGTATTATTGAAAACTTTTGATTTCAGGCTTGCAAAGTTCCTGCAGTCAAATGCAGGATTCATGTTTGTTTTCAATTGCAGGAAGGCAGTTCCGGGCTGTCGTCATAAGTACAGTCCATACCAGAGAGACTGTCAACAAGGCTCACATCATTCCACAAGCACCCAGAAATCAACAAGAGAATGAGTTCTACTATGCTTTCTTGTCAGAGGAGCGCCTCCTCAATACGGCGTTCACCCGTGCCAAGTCACTGATCTTTGTTGTAGGGGACCCAGTCGCACTCTGCTCCGTCGGAGCCTGTCAAATGACCTGGGTGCGGTACGTGAAGGAATGTCAAAAGAACAATAGCATCATGCCACCAGAGATGACTGTGGATATGATTCAGGAGGAGATAGCGGCTGCAAAGAAAAGGCATAATCCCACCGCTGCCACTTTTCAACCGCGCAAGGGAGCATCATCCACAACACCACAAGCAGCTACACGGAAGACTCAATCTGTCATGTCAGCGGGAGCAGCCCAAGGATATCGGAGGCTGAACAGTGATGAATTCCCAGAACTACCTGAGGTGAATCATGTGCATACCCACATTAAGAGCACCTTGTATGAATCAGAAGGGGAAGATGAATTTGAGGACATTCAAGATGATGATATTCTGGAAGAGCTCCGTCTACAAATGAAAGTGGACTATCAAAAGGAGATGAACATATGGGTTGAACCTAGTGAGAGTCTAGAATCTAGTGAGGGTACAGAACCTGAACCAGAAACATCGCCAGAACCAGAAGCAACACCTCCACCTCAGATACTACAGCGAGGTAAACCAGTTTCAGCATACCAGTCAAGACATGCCCCTCAAATGGCTGGGGCCAGTCAACTTAAAGGACAAAGAGAATCAGTGAAGAAACCTCCTCAGACACTACCCACTAAGCAGCCTCCAGCTCCGATGAGTGCTCAGCCATCTGAGCCAGAATTGGATATGTCAAGCTACCGTATGGTGGAAAGGGATGGTCGAATTGCTCTGCTGCCAAGGTACATGCCACAGAGTGCGCTAAGCCAAGCGGAAGATTACGATTCAGATGAAGATGAAGCGCATGGTTCACCAGAAGAGAAGACAGAAGATGATTACCTGGAAAAGACAGTTACAGAACCTGAAAAATTCAAGGTCTGCACCTTCAGATATGATATGAGGGGCGCAACACATGCAATCCCTCATGAACGTGAAGCATCTGAAGTCATATCCATCACCAGCAAAAAACGTAGAGGACAAGCATTGGACAATGATGAGGTTGTGGTAGAAATCATAGAGATCAGGGAAGGCACAGAAGAATTAGAAGGAGTTCATGTGACTGTGAAGGTGGAAGAAGATAAGAGAATCTATGGGAAGGTTGTTCACATTCTGAAGAGAGATTCTGATCCATATCTACGCAAACTTGTGTGTACCCTTGACCCCTTCAGCAACAACCTGATGGTGCCTGTGGACCGTACATTCCCAAAGCTCTTCATTACAAAGACAGAAGACAAAGCTGGAGAGCCAAGAGACAGGAATGTGACAAAAGTCACAATCCACACCATCTCTCGTGTAGTTGCTAAGACGCAGGGTCGCTTCAAGCCGGAAAGAGACGTGTATGTCACGAACAAAGAACGCCCGCATAAGCTTTTTGTTGTTCGTTTCTGGAAGTGGAACACCAAGACTCCCTACCCACTGGGAGTAGTCATTGAAGAACTGGAGCCAGGCACCACACCTAGGCAAGGACTGCACATCCTCAAGCTGATTCACAATGTGAAAGACAGGTTCAAGGACTCTGTTAATGCTTACCTCAGAGAGAACTTTCCTGCAGGGTGGGAAATTCCTAAGGCTGAACTGGAAAAAAGAGTAGATCTCAGAAACATGAAGATCTTCACTATCGACCCTCCCGGTTCAGAAGATCTGGATGATGCAGTCAGCATGGAGCCCATTGACGGAGATCGCTTTAGGGTGGGAATCCACATAGCTGATGTCTCCTACTTTGTTCCAAAAGGGAGTGACCTCGATGAAGAAGCAAGGATTCGTTCAACATCTTTCTATCCGTCCTTCCATGATAAACCCATCCACATGCTCCCCAGGAAGCTAGGCACTGACCTCTGCAGTCTCCTTCCTAATAAGGACAGGTTGGCTTTGTCCTTGTTGGTGGTGCTCAACTCTGACGGAACACTTGCTGAGGCACCAAAGGTTTTCCGTACAATCATTAGTTCCTGCCATAAACTCTCCTACCATCAGGCAGAAGAGATCATCCACGGAGAATATCCCGATGGTTTAGAGGATGTTGCTGAACCAATCCGCTGCCTGCACAATCTGGCATGTTTGAGACGAGCTCTTCGTCTAGGAGATAAGAAATGTGTCTACAATGCAGAGGATGATAATGGAGAGGTTCAGGATCCACTTGCTCACAGCTTGATTGAAGAGATGATGGTTCTTGCCAACGAAATTGTCGTAGACCGTCTACTGTTGAAGTATGCAGATAGTACTCCCCTCAGGAGGCAACTAGCACCACCTCTAGACAAAATTGAAGAATGGAGGAAGACACACAAGGATGGTGTCCGCAACAGTTTATTGCTGACTGCTACTGTGAATCAGGATCAGGATGAAGATGTCGACCAGGATACTGAGGACAACCCAATGCTTCCTTTGACCAAGCCAGTCTGGGAGGAAATTGTTCAGGCCTCCAGTGAAAATACTCAGAAGGCATTGGATAAAGTCATCAACATGGTATGCATGGATCCAAACCATCCTCTTCAAGCTGTAGCCTTGTCTCAGTTTCATCGGATTATGGAGCGGTCAGAGTATGTGAACTCAGGAGACCAGCAAGGACCTGAACAGAGGGCGCACTTCTCTTTGAAGCTTAAAGCATATGTCCATTTCACATCGCCTATCCGCAGGTTCATCGATCTTGTGGTACACCGGATGCTGATCGCAAGCTTAGAAGGTCTACCATGTCCCTATGAAGCAAGAGAGCTGGCCAACATAACCCACAATTGTTCTAGCCGAGCTGTGCATTCCCAACGCTTCTCAAAGGAAAGCAAGTCTCTCCAGCTAGCTCTAAAGTTGAAGGAAGCTCCTCTGCAGCTGCTGACATTTGTGGAGAGTTTCTCAGATTCTGGTTTGAAGCTGCTCTTCCCACATAGGCCATACATTCTACCAACACAGAGTAAGCTGGGTTTCAATATTCTCAAGCCCTCAAAGAGACCAGAGACTACTGCTGCGTCTGAATCTGTTGACCTAGCATGGAAGTCGAGAATCTATGACGTAAACCTAGAAGGACAACAGAGGCATGGACACAGACAAAATGCCATAGAACTGGACAATGGCCGCCAAATTGTGAATATCCAAGAGGACAACTGGAAAGATATCTGCGAAAGCGTGAAAACTGGAAATTACGAGTCCATCAGGAGAGCCATTAAGTCAACCATCAATTCTGGAGGGCAGGAGCTTTGTCAGCACCTGGATCCAATGAGGCGGTTAACTGAGCAGTCCTCAATTGAGGCGACGTGTGAATACGTGGACATGATGGGAAAGCAGCAGCATTTCATTGAATTCTGCCGCTCCTTCAAGAAAGGTGATGTCAACCAGGTCCAGTTGCATGCTCGTCTGTTCAAAGGTGTCCTGACTCCCCATATCCAGCTCTTCAATATGACACCACAATTGGATGTGTGTGCAGAGCACCGTGAGCAACCAGTGCTTTGCTTTACAGACGTTGCCACCAAGATTCCGGGGAAGGAGAAGTCTATTGCTGCTTACCAGAAATCCTGGCTCCCCATCCTGTCAATGATCAGTGTTCACAGTGCTGTCACCTCTGATGACACCATCACCATCCACAACGTAGCGATCACCTGGCAGAAATTAAAAGGCAACAAGTACCAGGGTTACTTCAATCTTTCCGTTCCCTTCATTAAGCAACGATTCATTCGCATGAATTGGCGGGCAAGAAACAAGGACAAGAGTAAGGAAGACGATGAGGACCAGGAGTTAGACTTCATCTGCGTCCGCTACAGGAATCTCCGTGTCCATACCCGAAACCTGCTCAAGATGCGTGACTTGGACAGTAGTTCCAAGCACAAAGAGACGAAAGGGCCTTACAATCGCCTGGCATGGACTGAGCAGACCTTTGTAGCCCATGGGTACACCACAGACGCCCAGACTGACAAGAAGACCCGGCTGACGACCGTCACCTTCCAGCTCCACACCACCTCCCTACCGTTCCCAGAGGATGCACTGCTCTACCAACTTGAAGGAAAGGAGATCTCCTGTACCATTGAAATCATCCCCAAGACAATTCCAGACTTGTAAGGACAATTACTTACTTTCATAGATCAACAACAACAATTGAGCAAAGAAGAAGTGCTTCCCCTTCCCAAATAATTGTTGTTAAATTGTTGAACACATTTGATTGGCTCTTAGATTTGAAGGCAATATGAATATCATTGAAATGAGCAAAGGGACAATTTATTGATAAACATACCTGTTAAATGTACTTGGTGTAGTCCACATATTCCCATTCCCGTTATGGGCAGAAAAAAAACTTGTTGAACTTGGCTGATATGAAATACATGTAGATAGGTTTTATAGGTTTATACAGGTGTAAGTCTCTCAGAAGTATTACTGGATGGAAGACTTTGATAAAGTTCTCCAAGGGGCAAATGTTGTAGCTTTAAGATATTGCTCCCCATATTTCCCTTTTGAGCTTAAAGCAAGTAGATTGTACTCAATGTAGTTTGTTAACTGATATCTTTAAAGAGTAATGTGAATGAAAATCCGCATCTTAGAATTAGCACTTATATGAGTTGCCATCTTGAACCAATTGTATGATTTTATTGTGGTATAATAAGCATTTTCCCCAGTCATCTAAAACTCAGAATTCGCTGGTGTGATTTCATTCTGTTCTTCTTGTAATCTGTATCAAAAGATGAATATTTTGTTTTGTTTTGACACCTGTAGGCGTGTAGAATATGCTGTGAGGCGGCTCCAAGACACGACCCCTCTCATCCGCAATATCTGCCTCCGCAAGCCATGCAAAGCTGATGATGGAGTCTTCAACCCAAGTAAGTCTTTCTTCTTAGAATGATCAATGATTGTTTTACCTGACTGCTAAGAAAGCATGTATATGCATGTAAGTAATAAGTCCTCTCCAAGGGAATTGGTAATGAGGATTTATGCCTTACAAAAGGGCAATAGCTCATTAATATGGTTTTGAAGGCGGGACCTCGCGGTTACAAGACCATTGCTCTACCACTGAGCCATTACAGTCAAAGTAAATATGTTCCCTCCTCCAAGGGAGGCATTCATAATTTTTGTTTCACACCAGCACTACAAATGATAGATTTTTATCAGGGTTTTCTTAATGCAGATGGTGCTTGAGACATCTTACAAATTTGTTTGAGTTGTCCTTTTGAATGTTTAGTGTTGTTTTGTTTGTAGTTGTGTGTATAAAGTACATGTATTTACTGTAGGTGAAACAAAAATCAGGGTTACGCAAGCAGTTGTTTTTCAAAGGAATAAAGAGCCTTAAGAAAGGCGTGAGATACTACCCTTTGTAAGGGGTCTTGTTCCTTTGAAAGAATGACATAGTGTAACCCTGTAACGTACACTTTACCTAAAGTTAAGTTTCCCACCATGTAAAGTACCGTAAATCACTGTGTATAAGACGCACTCTTATGTTTAAAGGAATCCAGTAACTTTATTTCAGATTATGAAACAAAATCCTGGATTTAGCTCATGCTGCAATGATAATTATAAACCTTTAGGTCAGGCAGGAAACCCATGACTTGTACAAGCCGACGCCTGTCTGATTACCAAGATATTTATGATTGGAAAGCGAAACCAAATTTGTGCGTTTTCCTAAAGTTTTCCTAAAACTACATGCAGTCTATTGGGAAAAACGAGTAGTAAAACCGGTCACTCAAAGATTTTTACCTTTTTGAAGCACAATTTTGTTAGGGCTTTAATATTACACCATATCACTTTTTAATAGCCTTTTTTGGTGATTTTACTCACACAAAGTTGCCAAATAGTGATTTTTAAGTCATAACAACACATCACAACACATCACACCACATCAGTGTTCCATGAAAAATTTACTTCCATTAGGAGAATACTTGATACTTTTCCGTCTTTCACAGGAAGTATTGGATGGTCGCCATACTGCATAGCAATCGCTACGATAAATCATATTGCCAAGACATAATAATTTTTTGTTTTTTAGTTTTTGTGCCTCTGTAGGCAGCAAGCCATGCAGGGAAGGACCTTCATTTTATTACGAGGCGCCGATTTGTGCCTGTGAACTTGTCACAAATAACAGTAAAAAATGTTGTTTTTAAACTTAGAGATGACAGACAAATTTTCCTCCGAGTACAAACAGAAATTCTGCATAGGCTAGTTTGGTTCTAGTTTTCGAGTGGTGAGTCGACATCCCATGTGTGAGTTAGCTGGGAGACACTTTTTTTTACTCACGGTGCCATGCTGGTGCTCTTTCAGGGTGAGTGTTGCCCAGTATTCTTTATTCGCATAATGAAATTCATGTTGAGACACATAGATGGTCGGACACCACTTAAAAAGTAGCATTTTGAGGACTCAAAAGATCCTGTACCTGGCTATAAGGCCACCCCTGACTTTCATATTTTTACGGCGGGAAAAAGAGTGTGTCTTATACACAGAGATTTATGGTAGTTAAAGTGTAAAATCGGAATCGAAATATGAAATAGATGAATTGTATATCAACGGAAATCGTGTAATCCATAGACTACACCAACAGTCCTTTTCAGGACTACACACCCTCAAGAAAGATTACCGAGAGTCCTTTTCAGGACTCCTCAATCCTCCCTCTCTCTCACATGGTGCATCCACAAGCCTATTGTATAATATCAATTATGTGCTACTTACGTGTCTGTCAGAGGAGTAACAGCTTTCTGAAAACTAAAGCTGAAGTCTAAAGCATTGAAAATGAGAAGTTGTCAAACTGAAAATTAGCTATTGACTTGATGACATCTTAAGTGAAGTACGCATAATCATCATAACTTTGCATTAATGAAGCACAGCTCCTTGCCTCAGCTATATAGATGAGCCGAATGGGTCCACATTTATTGCAAAGGGGAAACTTTGATTAGACAAGGTTATCAAAATTCAATGCTTGGAAACATTTGAAGTATAATGATTATTATCAATTACAAAACGCTTAAATACAACCCTGGCATAGCACCTGAAGAGCTCTCCGAACGCTGCTGAGATGTGTGTCATCACAGGTTGGGCATGATTTGCACAAGCAGATGATGTCCCATGACATCTTATACATTTACAGTGCCTGTTTTGTCATCCCCTCGTCATTTCCTTCTCTTACTTCACTACCGTCAGGCTAAATGTTTAATCTATTGCCTCTAAACCCCGCGCATGGTATTATTTTTATGAAAACTGCAGCGACAAAAAAATAAAGGAATCTGTCGCTTGTAAACAAAATAAGACGCCATTGTATTTTCAGCTGCATACACCGCGGTATTTTCGGCGTTTCAAGAGGGAACAAATGCCTTCCATGCTATCATCCCAGATTTTTTTCAATTTTGAAAGTCTGGTTTCTTTGATTGTTAATTATTCCTATCCTGTGTATTTACAAACAAAAGATTTTAGTTATCAGAATCGGTTTCATATCCCCTTTCGAATGGTGTGAAATGCCATCACATTTATATACACTAAACTCATTATAATTTAAGGAATAATAGCACTGCAATTATGTTTATTCTTTATGGGATGTCGTCTACTTGGGCAGTATTGGTGCATTATGTTACGTCATTAAAGCATTTTTATTTTTCTCAGTGGCGAATCTCTCGTATATATCACAGATGCTATGCAGGTGGTTTTGTATTTTTATAGATCACCATATATTTAGTTGACCTAAACCTTACCAGTTTCTAGTAATACATTATTTGACATATTTGTGATTTTCTTTGAATGTCCACTTCAACTGCAGCAAATTTGACCCCTGTTGACCTGTAATTTAGAGGTATGCAGAAAATGAGGTTTTACTTTGGTTTTTGTGCAATACTGAAAGGGGAAACATTTTGTACTTTCCTTTTTGTTTTATAAGTTCGTCCAGCTTTCCATTGATATACAGTTGTATTTTCATTGGGTAGGGTCTTTAATTGGGAAGAGGACGTGAGGGACCTTCTGTATAGCAGAAATATTTTATTGAAAATACCTGGGTCGTCGCAGCTGAATTTCAAACTATCTTGAAATAAAAATTGTACCCAGTCCTACGTATTGAACTAATACTCATACCCTGTTAGATACAATTTCATTTATGTATTTTTCATTAGGCTTATCGCTGGCTTCGATGATAGTCAATGGGTGATTGTAGCCTGCTCTTGCCAAATTGTATTTGTTTCCTTTTTCCAAAGATGAGATCACCAGGATCGCGCTGAAGGAAGGTGGGAAGGTGAGAGACCTCCATGTACAGGGGACTGAACTGCACCCACCCAATAAAACGCAGTCAGAAGCCCTCAAGATGGCCCTCACAAACACCTTCTCTCTCATCCAAGGGCCGCCAGGTTAGTTGTTATTATTAAAGTACAGTGAAACCTGCTTAGATAACCACCTGTCTTGAAAGACCACCTGCCTTTAAAGACTATTTTCCTTGTCTCCCTTGAGCTGTCTTTATATACAGGCTTGTATTTGGTGTCAAGTCTTACTATTAGAAGACAATCAAACAGAATCCAAATTAAGTGATTGGCTTAGAAATTGTCTCTTGTTTTTCTTTTAATACTAACAAGTGAGCGTTAGCAAAGAATAATGCACTTGGTCATATACGGTTAAGAACTAAATTATTCATACCCTTACTTCGATTTGCAATTTTTACAAATAAAATTATTCTACAAAGGCCCTAATAAGCGAGTTTGTAATTGCATACTGCGCATGCGCCGAAATCGGGAACGAACTTTTCCAAAGGTCACATGAACATATATACCCAAAATCACAAAGGAGGTTTAGATTTAACCCATGGTTTATACCCTCATTTAAATAACCCATGCTTTAAAATAAGCGCAAAATAAGCGTGACACAAGTCAGAGAGCCAATATTAGACGCGTGTAGGGCAAGGTACGTTTTTTTTGCGCTAATTTTTAAACCATGGATTATGTAAATGAGGGTTTAAACCATGGGTCAAATCTAAACCTCCTTTGTGATTCGGGCCAAAGAGAGCTGAGAGAGGAACTGTTATTTGTTTGGGTGCTGGCCTTTCCGTTGTGAATGATCACATCAGTCACCGAAAATCATTTCTGAACGTCGGAATCTGTTCTTTATAATAAACTTTACTTGGAATCTGATCATCGGTGAGTATTATCGGCATTATCGTGATACAAGTCCCCAGGGACTCTGATCCAAGGATACTTTTTACTCTGAAAAAAACATTTCCTAACTTTCAAAATTGTATCCACCAAAGCGCATGTTTAATGGATTATAACTTTATTTAGTCAAGCCAATTGTTATCTATTACGCCTATAAAAGTCCTTCACTAAATAAAGCAAACTATGATTTACGTTTATTTAGTCAAGCATTGATTAGGCTGAATGAATATTATATTGATTAATTTCATCATGCCTTTAACTGTCATTGAAGACGAAATATTAAAGTATTAATGACTGATTTGAGAGAAATAGTTGTTTTTATACGCTCAAGGGAAGGTTATAATTGTGCTATTGCCCGAGGCGTGCCGAGGGCAATAGCCCATTTGTAACCTTCCCGAGAGCGTATAAAAACAACTATTTCTAGAATATTAAAGCAGTCATTAATACTTTTATATGCCGAAAACAAAAGAGTCAACTAATTACACCACCTTGGCCTTTCGCTAGTTTATCTGCACGGTTGTTTTTATGAGTGTATCTTTGAGAGTAGACTAGATCTAGATTCTAGTCTAAGCAATATATTTTCACAATTTTGGGGGTGGGCCGGCCCTGTGGGAAATATGGAGAAGAACCTGCGCTTTCATATGAAACCTCACTTATTGAGTATCACCTTCAGGATCACAACAAATAGAGGTTTGAATCTCGAATTGAAAAAAAAACTTGACTTTTTTTTGCATGGTCGCGCAATGCACGTAGACTGCATAGAGACTGCATTGCGTGCAATCTCTATGGGAAGAATTTCAGCACACAACATCGGGTGCGCGATCAGACACCCTGACTACTACTAGATCTATTTTCGTCTACGTCTAGCGTCTATGCTGGTACTCCATTTCAGCAACTAAACGAACATGTTTATGGATAATTTCACGTACCCTTTTTGTTGTTCTTGCTGTCAGCGAGTCTTGCATTTGATAAGTTGAAATCTTGGGAGAGTTTCTTTAGCCATTTTTGTCTTGTTTGGAATTGTCTTGTCTTGTATGAAAATACCGACCAATTCTTCGCACACGTACGGTATCCTCGATCGCTCAAACCATTTTTTAACATGTAAACCTATGCGTAACCATGGTTACTGGGATTTTAGAACTATTTTTTAAAACTATTACATGGGTTTGGAATTTTACCGGGAATTTTACAGGAATAGTTAAAGTTTATGAATGCAATTTCGACCAATCAGATGGCTAGATTTCTTAAGTGAGGTATATAATACTTTCTATTATATTTTGTTTTAAATGATAGTATTGCTTTATTTAGTCACGCCAATTTATTTAGTAGGCCTATTAAGAAAAACACTTTATCAATTGGGCAAAAAGAATTTCCGTTTCGGTTTAATAAAATTTGGAGTGGACTATTAGGCTATTATTATTATTATTATTATTATGACTGCTTTGAGAGAAATAGAGAGAAACTATTACATGGGTTTGGAATTTTACCGGGAACAGGAATAGTTAAAGTGTATGAATGCAATTTCGACCAATCAGATGGCTAGATTTCTTAAGTGAGGTATATAATACTTTCTATTATATTTTGTTTTAAATGATAGTATTGCTTTATTTAGTCACGCCAATTTATTTAGTAGGCCTATTAAGAAAAACACTTTATCAATTGGGCAAAAAGAATTTCCGTTTCGGTTTAATAAAATTTGGAGTGGACTATTAGGCTATTATTATTATTATTATTATTATGACTGCTTTGAGAGAAATAGAGAGAAACTATTACATGGGTTTGGAATTTTACCGGGAATTTTACAGGAATAGTTAAAGTGTATGAATGCAATTTCGACCAATCAGATGGCTAGATTTCTTAAGTGAGGTATATAATACTTTCTATTATATTTTGTTTTAAATGATAGTATTGCTTTATTTAGTCACGCCAATTTATTTAGTAGGCCTATTAAGAAAAACACTTTATCAATTGGGCAAAAAGAATTTCCGTTTCGGTTTAATAAAATTTGGAGTGGACTATTAGGCTATTATTATTATTATTATTATTATGACTGCTTTGAGAGAAATAGTTGTTTTTATACGCTCAAGGGAAGGTTAGAATTGTGCTATTGCCCCGAGGCGTGCATGAATGCAATTTCGACCAATCAGATGGCTGGATTTCTTAAGTGAGGTATATAAAACTGTCTATAAATCCTTTGTGGTGCGAGTCCCCCTTGCGTGTTAAGATAATCAAATTTCCCATAGGAGGGGACGTACACCACTAGGAATATTTTCCTCGTGATCCGAGTCCCCCTCCAAAATTAATACGAGACGGAGATTAACCCGTTGATGTTCATCTACCCCTCATTTCCCTCCTCTTCAAGACCACTCTGCCACTTTCAGGCAGGTATCTAGAGTTGTTACATCAATAATTGCTGTCATAGATTATCACTAAAAATAAAATCAAAAGAATCTAATTAAAAAACACTATAAAACTGTCTATATATTCCCCATGGTGCCAGTCCCCCTTACGTGTTAAGATAATCAAATTCCCCATAGAAGGGGACTTACACCACGAGGAATATACTCCTCGTGATCCGTTTACCCCTCTATATGAGAATGTTTATGATGTAAACACGTAAGGGGGACTCGTCATATTATTTGATCAGTTACCTAGAGGTGTTAAATGATTATTTGCTGTTATATTTTATCACTAACTTCAAAAGAATCTGACTAAAACATTATAAAACTGTCTTTATATGCCTCGTGGTGCAAATCCCCCTTGCGTGTTAAGATCATCTAAATTGATTGGTCATCGGTAAAGTGAGCTGATCGGTCACATGTTTTATATGGACATACATACACTGTCGCTCATAAAGGTGGAATATTTTAGTTTCACCCCACTTTATGGAATCATTTTAAAAATTATTTAAAAATAATAGATCTAGAAAATAGTATACATTCTCAGATTTTATTGAATAATAATTTGCCAATGTGTGTTTTGCGGGACTGCTAAAGCATGTGTATGCTACACTGTGAAAAAGTTGGGCAATATTTTCCAACACTTTGCCAATAGTCAACCCAACCATCTATTGGGCAATATTTTCGTATTTTGCCCAACAGTTGGTCAAGATTGTCCCAATAAGTGGGCTACCGTAGTCGGGCAGTTGAAGGGTCATATCTTTGCCCAAATTTTGGTCAAAATACGAAACAATTATGCACGTGTGAAGTAGGGTATTTACGTTTACCAATACCACTGGGCAAAATATTGCCCAATAGATGGTTGGGTTGACTATTGGCACAACGTTGGGCAAAGTGTTGAAAAAATATTGCCCAACCTTTTCAAAGTGTACTATGCTTATTAAATAGGAGACCTACGCCCTCAAGTCATAAATGACAGTAATGAGGATTAATGCCCAACAAAAGGGCACTAATATAGCACATCGACACGGTTTTGATCCTGGGGCCTCACAGTTACGAGGCCATTGCTGTGTCACTGAACCATGACTGTACGCAGCGAGGGCTAGGGTACGGGGCAGTTTCCATAAATAAAAAAATAAAAATAAAATGCAATAAATTTTCAATAATTTATTGCATTTTACCCCGGTCCCCAACATTAAAAAATCCTCTGGACGGCCATGCATTATGGCTCAAGACATGGGCACACAGTTAATTTATTTATGGAAACTGCCCCCTACCCTAGCCCCCGCTGCGTACAGTCATGGTTCAGTGACACAGCAATGGCCTCGTAACTGTGAGGCCCCAGGATCAAAACCGTGTCGATGTGCTATATTAGTGCCCTTTTGTGGGGCATTAATCCTCATTACTGTCATTTATGACTTAAGGTCATAGGTCCCCTAGTTGATAAGCAAAGTAGCATACACATGCTTTAGCAGTCACGCAAAACACACATTGGCAAATTATTATTCAATAAAATCTGAGAATGTATACTATTATCTAGATCTATTATTTTTAAATTATTTTTAAAATAATTCCATAAATTGGGATTAAAAAAAATATTCCACCTTTATGAGCGACAGTGTACAAGGTATACACGCTTGTACACACAACACGGCTTTCATCGAAAGGGTGCGGTGCGGTGCGGCGCGGTGTGGTGAGTTCATCGCACCCATTCGATAAAAGGCCCCCCGCTTTTCTCGAAAGGGTGCGTTGAAAATGGAGGACCGTCATAGCACACCCTTTCGAGAAAAGAGGGGGGTCTTTTCTCGAAAGGGTGCGTCGAATAGTCTTTCACATCAGTCGTTTAAAATGTTTAAGGAATAGAAATGTGGTTTTATAAATTGAAATAATCAAAATTGAAACTACTTTTTGCGTAGTCTTGCAGATCAGGCATTTATAAGAATTAAATCAGTAAATAAAAAGAAACACAATGAAATAATTAACTTAGATATTTAAAAAAATGTCAAATATCGGAGTTTTGCTAGTCTTGCATATGAGTCATTTATTTATAGAAATAAAAAACAATATCCATTTCTTTTTTGTATGGAATTCAGTTTTTAAATGTTAACTAGTCTTGCATAACTGTCGTTAAATTACAAATAGAAATTAATTGCCATTTTACTTAATCAGACACACGTTTATGTATTCGTTAAATCTTGCTGAAGAAATGTAGGGGTCAGGCGCGGATCCAGGATTTCTTAGGGGGGGCCACTTTTTTTTTTGGAGGGGGGGGGGGGGTCCGAAAAAAATCGTAACGACTCAGCCAGCCGCTAAATAAGCGGGGCGGGGGGGGGGGGGGGGGGAAGGACACTTTTTTTTTTTTGGTCTCGAAATTTGAAAATTTGACATTTTGTTCCGTTGGGGGGGGGGGGGGTGAGAGTCGACTTTTTTAGGTCAGCCAGCCATTGGCATTTTTTTTTTTTATTTAAAAAAATAAAAAAATAAAAAAAAATCACAGAAAGGGGGGAGGGTTGCTCCAAAATACACACATAAAAAACCGAAGGGGGGAGGGTCAACCCCCTAACCCCCTCCCCTCCCTTCCGTACGTGCCTACTCGTCTGAAAATAGTTTTTCCCCTCCCGCGCGAAGCGCGGAAGCTTTTACGTTTCATTAAATCATTAGAAAAAGAAGACGATTCGTTGTACAGTTTTTTACTCTTAATCCTCGTCTTAATTCATCCCCCTCTCCCGCGCAAAGCTCGGAAGCTTTTACCCTTCATTAAATCATTAGAGGAAGAAGACGATTCGTTGTACCGTTCTCGACTCTTAATCCTCATCTGAATTCAGTTTTTCCCTCCTCCCTCCCGCGCGAAGCGCGGAAGCTTGTACGTTTCATTAAATCATTAGAGAAAGAAGACGATTCGTTGTACCGTTCTCGAAAATAATCCTCGTCTGAATGCAGCTTTTACGTTTCATTAAATCATTAGCGAAATAAGACGATTCGTTGTACCGTTATGACTTTTAATCCTTGTCTAAAATCAGTTTCCCCCCCCCCCCCCGCTTCGACGTTTCATTAAATTTTTAGAGAATGAAGACGATTCGTTGTTCCGCTCACGAAAATAATTTAGTTCCCCCCACCCGCGCGAAGCGCGGAAGCTTTTACTTTTCATTAAATCATTAGAGAAAGAGGAAGATTCGTCGTACCGTTCTCGACTCTTAATCCTTGTCTAAATCAATTCCCCCCCCCCCCCCTTCCGCGCGAAGCGCGGAAGCTTCGACGTTTCATTAAATTATTATAGAAAGAAGACGATTCGTTGTACCGTTCCCGAAAATTATCCTCGTCTGAATTAAGTTCCCCCTGCCCTCCCCCGCGCGCAGCGCGGAATCTTTGACGTTTCATTCGTTGTACCGTTCTCGACTCTTAATCCTTGTCTGAATTTCAAATATGTTCTTTGTCTTTTCCCTTTTCTTCCTACGTCCTCTTCCTTTACACTCCTCTCTTTTTTGGCCGGCGTTTATTGGGGGACCACCCCACCGCCCCCCTGGCTACGCGCCTGCTGTCAGATGAACATATGTTGATACCTTGTCCGCCCCGGAAGCTCAGGGGTTTAAGGTTTTAATTTACGGTCAGATTAGCATTCAGGGGTCCGCCTTAGCGCCCTAGACGGGGTCCAGGTGGCAGAGCCCCGGAAGTTCAGGAGTTTAGGCATTTAATTACGGTCAGATGAGCATTATTTTGATACCTAATTGTTACAATGGCAGGTCACTAATTGGCTTGGGGTTCAGGGGGCGGAGCCCCGGAATCTAAAGGGTTTTAGGCACTCAATTACGGTCAGATGAGTATCGAGGGGCCGCCTAAGGGCTCTTGGTTGGGTCCAGGGGGCAGAGCCCCCAGAAGCTCAGGGGTTTTAGGCGTTTAATTACGGTCAGATGAGCATTTTTGATACCTTATTATTTGTGACACTAGCAGGACACTATTTGGCGTGGGGTCCAGGGGGCAGAGCCCCCAGAAATCAGAGGTTTTAGGCATTAAATGACCGTCATATGAGCATCTAAGGGCCCGCCTTAGGGCCCTAGGTGGAATCCAGGGGGCAGAGCCCTTAGGATTTTAGGGATTAATTTTAATCATGGTCAGATGAGCATATTTTGATACCCCATTATAATGTGACACTGGCAGTTAACTATTTTTTTTCTTTCTCGCTCTCTTTCTTTCTATTTCTCTTTAATATACTTTTTCAAAGAAAGTGTGGGGGAAGGGGCTCGAGGATCCCAATCACCGCCGTTCCGCGAGCCCTGATATGTAGGCATCTCAAGAAGCATTTTCTTGCCTGGCTGTAAATTTAGGAATTTGTCATTTTCCAACAAACGCATGAAGTAAGGAAAATTATCTCATTTCAGCATTATTTGTTAACCACCGTTATGGAATTATAAATAAACCACGTTTGAATTCTATTTCTCCAACCCCCCCCCTCCCCTATCAGTATGCCAGTGCCCCCCCCCCTCCGATCTACACCTTGTTGGCGGGAAAATTGCAACTGATATCCCTTACCTTTCTTCATTCTCTTTTTTTTTCCTTTCCCTTTCTCTCCTCTTTCACTTTCCCTTCCCTTCCTTATCTCTCTTTTAGGTTTGCTGGGGGGGGGGGGGGAGGGGCACGGTCATTTTGGTCCCCAACCCGCTCCACACATTGTTGGCGGGATTAACCGCAACTGATCTCCGCTTCTTTTCTCCCTTTTCTTTTTTTCTTCCTCTTTTTGTTCCCTTTTAGCTCTCCTCTTTTCCTTTTCCTTCCTTCTCTCTTTTTTTAGCGGGGACGGCGGGGGGGAGGCTAGGGTCTTTTGCCCCCCCCCCCTCGATCTACAACTTGTTAGCGGGAAAATTGCAACTGATATCCCCCTTCTTTTCTTTTCTTCTTCCTATCTTGTCCTTCCCTTTATCTCCTCTGTATCTTTTTTTCCCCTTTCCTTCCTTCTCTTTAATTTTTTTATTGGGGGGGGGGGGGGGGGGGAGGCAAGTCCTTCCCCCCCCCCCCCTCCCCCTTCCCTCTTTCTTCCCTCTTCTCTTCTTCCTCTTTTTTTCCCTCTTCTCTCTCTTCTTTCCCTTCTTCTTCTTCTCTCTTTCTCCTTCAACTTTTCTATTGTGGTGAATTCAACAGAGATGGTTCCTTGCATAGGTCTGTGACACTCAGCGTGCTGATCCTATAAAAGCTCCACCCCCCCCCCCCCCCCCCCCCCCCCTCTGTCTCTCAGGCGCGGATCCAGGGGGTCGAGCGGGCTTTGCCTCCCCCCTCGCAAAAAAGAGAGAAGGAAAAGAAGGAAAAGGGGAAAAGGAGAGAAAGGAGAAGAAAGAAAAAAAGAAAAGGGGAAGAAGGAGACATGGGGCGAAAGGGCCTTGCGTCGAATGCTGTTGCCTCCCCGCCCCCCCCCCAATAAAAAAATAAGAAAGAAGGAAGGAAAGGAAAAGAAAAAAGGAAAAGAGCAGATAAAGGGAAGGAAAAAAGAGGAAGAAGAAAAGAAAAGAAGGGGGATATCAGTTGCAATTTTCCCGCCAACAAGATCGGGATCGGGAGGAGGGCAAATGGCCCTTGCCTCCCCCCCCCCCCGCCCCCGCTAGAAAACAGAGAAGGAAGGGAAAAGGAAAGAGGAGAGCGAAAAAGGAACAAAAAAGAGAAAGAGGAAAAGAATGTGGATCGGGGTGGGGGCCGAAAGGCCCTTGCCTCCCCTACCCCCAGCAAACCTAAAAGAGAGAGAGAGAGAAGGAAGGGAAGGGGAAAAGGAAAGAAAGGGAAAGAAAAAAAGAGGAAGAAGAAAGGTAGAGGAGATCATTTGCAATTTTTCCCGCAAACAAAGTGTAGATCGGGGGCCGGGGGGGGGGGCGGCACTGGCGTACTGATAGGGAGGGGGGACTTGGGGAAAATAACATTCAAACGTGGTTTATGTTTAATTCCATGACGGTGATTTACAAATAATGCTGGCATTCTCGACCCCCCCCCCCCTTGACATTTTTTCAGCAAGACTTAAAGAATACATAAACTTGTGTCTGATTAAGTAAAATGGCAATTAATTGCTATTTGTAATTTAACGACAGTTATGCAAGACTAGTTAACATTTAACAACTGAATTCCATACAAAAAAAAGAAATGGATATTGTTTTTTATTTCAATAAATAAATGACTGATATGCAAGACTAGCAAAACACCGATATTTGTCATTTTTTAAATATCAAAGTTAATTATTTCATTGTGTTTCTTTTTATTTACTGATTTATTTCTTATAAATGCCTGATCTGCAAGACTACGCAAAAAGTAGTTTCAATTTTGATTATTTCAATTTATAAAACCACATTTCTATTCCTTAAACATTTTAAACGACTGATGTGAAAGACTATTCGACGCACCCTTTCGAGAAAAGACCCCCCTCTTTTCTCGAAAGGGTGTGCTATGACGGTCCTCCATTTTCAACGCACCCTTTCGAGAAAAGCGGGGGGGGGGGCCTTTTATCGAATGGGTGCGTTGAACTCACCACACCGCGCCGCACCGCACCGCACCCTTTCGATGAAAGCCGAGAAATACTCTGTTGTTCCAACACTATGTATCTACACTGTTTTATTTATTTATTTATTCGGTTTAAAAACATCAACACGTAAAGTTCAGGAACTCATAATGGTTGATTTACAATGAAATTGAATAGTATAAACAAAATTGAACCAACAAATATACACTTAAGAAGAACATATTATTTCACACACATAAAAATGTGATTGCAATACAATATACAACGGCTGGCTAGATGTGGCTAGACCAAGGCGAGATATGACAAGGAAATCGAAAAGAAGATAAATGACAAAAGAGAGAGAGAGAGAGAGAGAGAGAAAGAGAGAAGAAGAAATGGTGAGAGAGAAAGAGAGAGGGACAAGAAAGGGGAGGGTAGAAAGAAAAAGAGAGAAGGTAGGGGGAAAGAGAGGGGGAGGGGAGATACGGAGGGGAAGTGAGGGAGAGAGAAGGAAGAGAGAGGAAGAGAGAGGGAGAGAGAGGAAGGTAGAAAGAGAAAAGGAGATAGGGAGAGAGTGAGGTATAGAAAGAGAGAGCGAGAGAGAGGAGAGAGGCGAGAGAAGAGAGAGAAAAGAGGGGGAGAGAGAAGGGGATAGAAGAGAGAGAGGGAGGAGAGAAAAGGAGAGACATGGAGAGGGAGAGAGAGAAAGGGGAGAGATCTTTAAAAGGCAAAATAAGAAACAAGGTAGATAAACGTAGCATTAAAACATTAATACATTTCTTATACACATCTACACAGGAGAAGGCGCACCGGAGCGTTCTGAGAAGACAACAATGGATTGGCCTGCAACGCATCGTCGCGTCCGCTCCGAAGGCCACGGTGCGCCTGCACATGATGGTCAACATTTCAGCATTTTCAAGAAATTTAGAGTAGCTAAAATGTACAGGCAATTTGGCAGTAAATAGCAAAATATAATCAATACCCTTCCCGACAATGTTGTGCAAAACATGTAAAGCTAATTGTTAAAGAGTTGGCACCTCTATTAATTAATGGCAAAACCCGCATTTCTTCAATATTCTGGATCAGAAAAATACAGCTATAATAAAGTATTGCACCTTGTAATGGTTCTAAAGAGTCACAACATGTAAAGCTAATTGCTAAGTTGACACCTCTATTAATGGAAAACCCGCATACCTTCAAATTATTTAACAAATCAGAAAATACGGCTATAATAAAGTATTGCACCTTGTACATGTATCAGGTCTAAAGATTCACAACATGTGAAGCTAATTGTCAGGAGAAGTTGATACCTCTATTAATGGGAAAAACCCGCAAATCTTCAATATTATGAATCATGTATTAGAAAATACAGCTTTAATGAAGTATTGCACGTTGTTTCCGATCTAAAGAGTACCGGTACATGAAATACAATTCAATTTTTTGGAATTCACATTAGGTTATTGAGAGTCTTAACGACTTGGGGTAGAGGAGACTTTTTATAGCGTTGGGTACGACACATCGGTTCTAGAAACCCATCCTTCGATCTTAGGGGACGATAATTAGGTAGGGTGCTTCGGAGAGGTGGGAGCATCGAACTGTGCCTAGAGCTTATGATGGACTTAGCAAACTTCTCAAATAATTGTTTTCGACGATGCTCAAGTGATATGATGTTAAGAAACTCGAGAGCATTTGCGTAGTCTGTGTAATATTGGTAGCCAATGATAATTCTACACGCACGTTTTTGTATGCGCTCAATTTTGTTAGATTGCTGTACTGTGAGAGCTGGAAACCACACAGGGGAGGCATACTCCAGTAGTGGCCTGATATACATCAGGTAGACCGATACCAAGTCGCCGACAGGGGCTTTGTACTTTTTGAGTATACATAGCATATATAGTCGTTTAGCAGCTACACTGGTCATATGAGAAGTTTGCATGTCCCATTTCATGTCAGCTTGTACAATAACGCCCAATAGTTTGAGAGTATCTACACATTCAAGAGTGGTTGCACCAAGGTGAAAGTTCGGAAATACAGTAGGTCTTTTCAGGAATGAAACATTCATTATCTTACATTTCTCAGGTTTAGGGGTCATGCTATTATCAGTAGACCAAGTAGAGAGATTGTTGATTGCTGATTGGATGTTAGAAGGTTGGGAATGTTTCCTAACTTCTGCAATTGTGAGATCATCTACATATTTCCATCTTAGTTGTGTATCAGAGGCAGCATCATTAATCATGACTAAGAAAAGGACCGGGCCAAGGCTACTGCCTTGGGGGGCTCCACATGTCACATTAGAGAAATTAGAGACAATAGGACCAATACGAACACAGTGTGATCTACATTCAAGGTAACTACAAATGACTGGAATAAGTGATAGGTCTACACCAAGTTGGATAAGTTTCCTAACAACAACATTGTGATCAATATGATCGAAAGCTTTGGCATAATCAATGGCACATAGTGATGCAACATGACCAGGCTTATCAGTTCCTTTTAAGATAGTGTCCACAAGACTCACAAGGTAGTGAGTGGTCGATGAGTTCCTAATATTTCCATACTGTTGACTGTCTAACTTGTGACTGATGTCGCGGGTAATCCAACTTGAAAGGAAGGTTTCAAAGATCTTAGCAAAGATAGGTGTTAGAGAAATGGGTCGTAATTGGTCGAAAGACTGGCATGGTTTCACCTTGGGAATGGGCACTATGTTGGATAGCTTCCACTGGTGGGGGAAAACGCCGGATTGTAGGCACTCATTAAATATACGAGCAAGAGGATCAGCTAGTTCAGGTGCAAATTCTCGGATGAGTCTTGCCGGAAGGTCATCCTTGTACGAAGCCTTAGAGGGGTTGATATTCCTAAGCTTCTGATAGACCTGGTGAGCTTCAATTACAGGAGGTGGTCGCGGGGCAGGAAGAAATGCTGGCAGTGCATTGCGATCAAGAGGAGGTAGTGCCGAGCAGATTGAAGCGAAATGGTTGTTGATGTTTTCAGCTTGATCTGCAGGGGCCAAGTCACTTTCGGGTAAGGTAGGTCTAGTCTTCTTGAGACCTGCGAGGTGACGAATCTCCTGGTGCCACTTTCCCGGTTGCTGTTTCTTAAGATTCTTGACTTTTCGGGAGTAGAAATTTTGCTTGCACTTAGCAATCTCTCTTCGAACTGTATTGCGTAGGGTTTTGTACAATGGGATATTACCGAGCAGATAAGCTTTCTGACGTTGTGAGATGATCGTAAAAACTCGGTTGGTGATCCAGGGCTTATCATCAGAGCGACGTTTAATGCAGGTTGGTGGGAAGATCTGGAGGTAGCGAGCTCGAAGTGATGAAGCAAAGGACTCTACCATTTCAACAGCATCACGACATTCGTTGAGACAAGTCCAGTCCTCTGATGTGAGCCACTGGCCGAAGGTACGGATGTTGGAGTCCCTCATAGGCCGAATTGTCGTCTTACGTGGCGCAGAATTAAGAATTACATTAATAGGGTCGATGATGATGGTTCGATGGTCACTAGTTGAGATGGGGCTGGTTACAACAGGTTCCTTGTATAAATCAGAGGAGTCAGTGAAGACTTTATCTAAGATGTTATGACGTCTGGTGGGCTTCGAGACGATTTGTTGGAACCCTAGTTTGTCAAGAAGAGGAGCAGTGTTAAGGTCGTTGAAGTCACCTAAAATCATGAACTTCGCATCGGGATGTTGTGACTTTAAATGATCAACCATAAACTGCAGGCTGTCAATAATTTCATCTTTCAACGGAGACTGGGGATGGTAGTACACAGCACATAAAAACAGAATACGAGTTTTACTGAGAACCAGCTTTAACCATAGTAACTCTAGATGGTTGGGAACAAAGTGTGATTCGATAGGTGTGGCTTTGAAGTCGGAGCTTACGTAGATGGCGACTCCACCACCTTGACGGTCATTACGATCTTTGCGATACATGTCAAAACCAGAGATTGATAATGCACTTGATGGAATGTTGTCGTTTACCTATGTTAATACAATTATCACAATGGCACTGTTGCATAGTATATCACCTAATTTGCAATTATAGTAGGTTCTGAATGATAGATTGTAAATCTGGAAACTACCATTCACGATATTAGACTTACCTTTTCTTTATCAACCCTAGACTTGCTTTATAGTATTTACATACTCCAATACTAGGTGGAGGATAAACGTTTATATAGCAGTTAGGTACTTCGTTTATAATTTGCCATACGATTCTTTGCATCAGAAAGTTCCAACCTCAATGAAAGTACTCTTACAATGTATACTTCTTTTCTGACATAGAAATCAAAGTCAATACTTTTAAAAACGGTAAGAGTACCACGTGCGTCGATCACCACGTGCCTGGCACATTTTTGCTTGTCTGCGCTGCATGCATCACTGTCCAAACACACACATACAAGGTATCTGATTGGTCGATCAATTCCAGACGCATGCGCAGTAAACAGCATCCGTCTGGAAAAGGGCACACGTGTGCTAATAAACTAGCAGACGTGTGCTATCGCACCTTGCACACGTCTGAAAAATTAAAGGCGGTGATTGGTCAATTAGCAGACGTCTGCCTGTTATTTAGCAGACGTGTGCCGCGTTCCATACGTCTGGGGCATGTGAATAAAGTCACCAACGGCCTTCCATAGAGATGAGACTAACTATCGTTTGGCGAGCTCCCCCTCCTACTTTTGGCTTCCCAATCCGATAGCGAACAGAAATGTCGTCTGGGGTGATGTTGACACCAACCTCTTCTGCCAGTTGAAAAACCATGCTCATCAAGGCCTTTTTCTGTTTCACCTACATTTTCCTCCGTCTCCACTCGTCCTAAACACTAATGTGACTGCAAATATTGAATGAAGCAATATGTACTGATCTGAATATGGGCAAGGTGCTTAATGGTACACATCTGTGCCTCTAGCATCCAGCTGGTATTAAAAGTTCTTTATCTGCTTATTTCATAAGTGTATGATGAAGTCAGATAAAATTACAAGTGATAATTTGCTTGTTAGAGTGACTGAATATGAATCAGTTTGTTGTAAGTCTCCTGACATATCCTGACATTGATGATAACAATACATAGGGTTGGAAGATCGAGTAATTGTTGCTTACTTTCCATTGTAGGAACCGGTAAGACAGTGACCGGTGCGTATCTGGCTTACCATTTCACCCAAGTCAACCAGAAGATACCAGTGATGGGTAAAGGTAGACCTCAGGTGCTCTACTGTGGACCTTCCAACAAGGCCGTTGATGTCATCGCTGGTAAGTCCTTCATTATCTTCACTCATTCTATGCTATTGGTGGCAAATGCCACTTAAGATATTTAATGATGTACCACTTAATTGAAGTAAGAACACTTTTGCCTGTATTTCTAGAAGAGGAGGATCGAGGTGCTAAATTTTCATTTTACTTATATTTGTTTGTTCACAATAAAGATGATTTTGCTTTATTTATACATAGATTATAAATTGAAACACAGTTGTAAGTTCATTTCTAGGAAATGTGTTTTTATTTTTGTTGCAGGGTAGGGATTGATCTTTATCTGTAATATACAGTATTTAGTACTTTTACTTTGCTGAGTCTAGAGGGCAAATTTTTCCTTATTCCCAAAGAGTATGTGAAAGGCAAATCGACTTGTACAAAACTGTATAGGGTCTGTCAGCCTCATTGAAAGATCAATTGATTGAAAGACTGTTGCAGTCTCAGTATAGTACAGACCGCCGTTGGCGTATTATCGTAAGTTGTGCTTATCAATTAGTGCAGAGTGTACGGTGCAAGTAAAAAGGCTCTACAAGAATTCTATGAGCAGCTAAAAACAGTCTGAAGCTCAACGGAGCTTAATGTGTTGCACCTTCTGCTTGAAAAATCCCAAAGAAGTGCAATCAACAACAGCAGATGGTAAGGAGTTCCACAGTATCTGGGTAGAATGTGGTTTGGAATAGCAGAGTTTGGGCAAAGGGGACATGGAACTTCTGTGGATTTTCATGGGTGCTGGGACCAACAACTGGTATTAAGTAGGTGACTGGAAGATCAACCAGGCCGTGGAGTATGTTGTAAACCATGCATACTTTCTGCTGAGCCCTTCTTTCCTGCAGACTTGCCCATTGAAGTTGATTCAGCATGGTTGTGACGCTGCGTGTGTGTCGATAGTAAGCCAGGACGAAGCGTGCACAACGGTGTTGCACCATTTCCACCTTTCTGATACTTTCCTGGTGGATCATGGGTCCCACACTATTGCATACTCCACCACAGGGCGTACTAATGTCTTGCAGTACAGCAACTCCTTGGTCTGTTGTGGACAGGCCCTGATGTTTCTTTGCAGAAAGCACCATACAGAGTTGGCTTTTTTGGTGGTGATGTTCACATGGTGATTCCATTTCAGGTTGCTCTGGATGTGGACCCCCAAGAAGTCTGACCGTAGTATTGATGCAAAATTTGGATGGCAAGTTTAAAATTGAAACCCCCATTTGACTTTCAATACTCCTAGAGCTAAGCCTAAAGTAAACACTAGCGCTATACAATGTAATCCCCCTGCCCAGACCATGACGGGGTGATCTTTGTTTCTTCCTTCTATCACTTTCTCTTTCTGTCTTTCCTTATGTTATTCTTTGTTTCTTCCTTCTATCACCTTCTCTTATGTTATTCTTTGTTTTTTATCATTTCCTCTTTCTGTGTTTCCTTATGTCATTCTTTGTTTCTTCCTTCTATCACCTTCTCTTATGTTATTCTTTGTTTACATCGTTCTATAATTTTCTTCAAGGACGACAAGTAGCTCCGCTCCTAAAATCACGTGACCTAACATCGCGATGTTACAACTGCGAGCGTTCATATTTTCCAAACACGCCAAAACACGCCAAAAGATCACACTTCGTTTTGGAATGTTCGGGCTTGGCATTTCTGCCGGTAAAGCGTAGTTGCCCTTGGTAACATCGCGGTCAGGCTCCGGTTTGGCATTTTTTGGCGTGTTTGGAAGACAGTGTAAACGCTCCTAGAAGAGAGGGAGAAAGAGATAAGCATGATAGAGGGAGAGAGGAAGGGAGAAAGAGTGCTAATTTTCACAATTCTAATTGTTGTTATATCGCCAATTCTTAATGGTCATTTTGTTTCGTTCGAACTTTCATTATTTTCTTCATCTAAATTATAAGTGACTTTTGGACATGAGATATCTTAAAACAAGTAAAATATATATTTCCTACTTCTCATTTCCTTTCAGGTAGAGCCCCAGTAAGAGTTTTTTTTACACTAGTATTACGTAAGATGCTGAAGAGTCCAGCTGCAATCCAATATCATAATCTCTCACGCAGAGCCTCAATGCTCTGTCCAAGTTTTTAACGAGAGAAACGAAAGTGGAGTCGGGATACCCCACCTGATTTACATTGGTGCCTGTGCTATAGTGGTGAGGTATTAGTGGCTCTCTCAAAGTTTTAACGAGAGAAACGAAAGTGGGGTCGAGATACCCCACTTGATTTACGTTGATTCCTGTGTTATAGTGGTGGGGTATAGTTTTAACGAGAGCTTATCGTAATGTATTGGGGGTTTTGTTGCCTGTTCACAACTCTACTTGTTTCCTTTTCATGGACAGATCTGCTTACCGTGAATTATGTAATCATGAAGTATGCAAGTGAGCTGTGACATTTCACTTCTGCTTTGTTTGTCGACAGCAATGTACTTTAGCAAATATGATAATGACCACCCCACCCCCTGTCTGCTAAAAAGTGCTATATGCACTTCGAAATCGTGTTTTACAGGTTACTTAAAAAGGCTGGACATCTCCATTGTACGAGTCTACAGTGAGTTTATGGTCAACAAGATCTACCCCATCCCAGGCATACCTAGCTTGCTATCCAAGTGGAAGCGAGCCAATCAGGCTCGCATCGACGATCAGCTGGATGATGTCGCCCTTCATAAGTTGATCCGCAAGCCCGGAGCCCCTTACGCAGAAGAGCTCCGAGCAATGGAGCTCACCTTTAAGAGTATCTCATCTGCGAGCCCAAGAGAAGTTAGAGATTACAAAGATCTCATACTTGAGGCAGAGGTGAGTCTTTAGAGAATCTGATGGTTTAAAAAGAATAAAAGTATTTAGCTGCTAGAGGGCGTCAGCAGTTATTTATGAAGTTCAGTGAGTCTGCCATTTGGTTGTGTTGTGTACATATGGTCTTTTAGCATGCATCGCATCTCTATCTGTATGTATGACTGTTAAAGGTAATACAAAGTTTTGGTATGGGGTCATGAACTTGGTTCAAATAAACATATTGGAAGCATATGCGATCCTACAATTTTCAGTGATTGTTGTCGCGGTTGAAATCGAGTCTAATTCTAAAGTTATGAAATTGTAAATAATAAACTCTGTATGTTGTATAGCTCCCTCTCAAGGTCAAGATATTAATTAAAAGTAATACAAAGTTTTGGTATGGGGTCATGAATTTGGCTCAAATGAACATATTGGAAGCATCGCATATGCGATCCTACAATATTAATTGAGATATTAATTAAGCTATGAAACGATGATTCTTTACTACAATCCACCGATTAGCTATTCCTGTTTTGAAATTATATATCACAGCTACATATTCTGAGATTTTCATGGTCGCAGCTACCATTCACTATGAACATCACTGACAAAGAAAGCGGACAAAATATACAGTTCCTCAGGTAGACAAAGGAACATCCTTTCACTGCTATTATGTCAAATTGTGTAGAACAGGTGAATATGCATGTAACACCTGTTTTACACCTTTAACATAATAGCAGTGAAGGGATGTTCCTTTGTCTATCTGCAGTGTATATTTTGTCCACTTTCTTTGTCAGTCATGTCATAGTGATTGTACGGCCGCAGGCGCTATTTGAAATTTATCAGTTTTTCTCGAAAGCGGAAGTGTTTCAGGGGCTAAATTTTCTAGTGCTGATAATTCATCCACAGGGGCATCCAAATATATCAAAATTGTAAAGAATCACTATCCAGCCAATTTTCAAAATTTCCCAAAACTTTGTATTACCTTTAAGTTAATAAACAATGTTTCTTGACGAAAATCGACCGATTAGCTATTCCCGTTTGGAAATTATATATCTATTCTGAGATTTTCATGGTCGCAGCTACCATTGTACGGCCGTAGGCGCTATTTGAAATTCATCAAAATTCCCCAGGAGCACCGGTAAATTTTTATATTCAATTTTTCTAGAAAGCAGAAGTGTTTTAGGGGCTAAATTGCTTATAATACATCCACAGGGGCATCCAAATATATTAAAATTGTGAAGAATCACTATCCACCCATTTTTCTAAATTTCCCAAAACTTTGTATTACCTTTAATAGATTTTTCCTCCTATTTTCCTGCAACCAACACATCACTGCTTCACAACAGAACCTCTACGGAAGGAAACACTTAGACAAAAAGTCAAATCAGCAATTGACTTGACAAGGAATCAGTTGGATGTGTTGTATATATTTATATGAAAATAGCATCATAAATATTCAGTTTCTTGTTGTATTGGTCCAACAGGGGCTCACCTGCCTAATAATGAAAAATATCAAGAAATAGCAACTATTAAAAACAGACATAATAAAGTTAACAGAAAGCCAAATTCAGAAAATATTAGCCGAAGCTAAAGGAACAAAGTGCGCAAAAACTTAACGGACTGTACTTCGCTGCGGGATAGTATGTTAAGATAGCCGTGTAATTACAACGAGCTGGAATAACATAAGAGTCCTTACAAACCCTTTCTGTCGGCATAGTATAGGGGCAGTAAGCTGAATATAGACTCTATTCTCTGCTAACATAAAGAGTTCTGATGAGTGTAAGGTGAAAAGCTTTCGTATGTCTGTTCTTGTTGATATTTTTTCAATTTTGTAGTACAATTCATCTCTTTATTCATGTTGCACAAGTTCAGTTCACAAGCAGTCTTAATGTTAACATTTCCATGGTTACCTTTCCTAGAGTGTGGAACTCAAAAAGCACTCCATCGTCCTGTGCACGTGTAACGTAGCTGGAACAACCCCTATCGCAGATTACACCAACATCATCCAGTGTATTGTGGATGAGGCTGGCATGTGTAGAGAGCCCGAGACACTCATTCCTCTCACCAGCACTCTCCCTCATCAGGTCGTCCTCATTGGAGATCACAAGCAACTCAAGTACGGATCATTCTATCCGTTTTGGGCCAGGAGGGTGTTAACTCTGTATTAAAATTGTATTAACATTGTATGAAAATTGTATTAAAATATATGAGTTAAGGCCCTACCTATTTCAAACAAATGATTTCTTAGTGAGCACATGTCCCAAACTACCCCAAATATCCACAGATCTTTTAAACATAGAGAAAATATTGAATAAGCACTACCAAGAGAGTAAATGAGATCATGCCATGAATAATTGTCATTCCTCCCTTTGAAAAGAATACTTCCAACTGTACATTAGGTAATGGACAATTGATTAATAGATGAATTGACATGTAACCTTCATAAGTATGTATTCAGTAAGGGCCTTGGTAGATTTCATACATGTAATTTGGAACGCATCACCTTTGACTAAAGCTACCGTACCTGTACATTCTTTGATCTTGTTTCTTATTTTTTTTAAAGTGTGGTTAGATTGGTCTTTTTGTCCTGTCATATGAAGAATCGTGATTGATTTTGATCGATCACAAGTCCTCCAATCAATCACTACCATACAAACAATCTCTTTGGTACAAAGGTGCGATTGATATCAAGTAACAATTGCTTTTATTGGCTTCTCCTGAACAACCACTGCAAAAAAAAAATTTTAGTTTTGTATGGTGTAAATGAATGGCTACTGCTCACAACAAAGGACTTGCACGTATTCACTCTGTGTCACGAGATACAGTTATGTGCAGCATATCAAACTTTACGTCATTAAAAAAATTGCTGCAGTTTCGCAGGGTAACATTTGAACGAGCCTTTACTGCTCATAATACAAGGACAAACTGAAATTATTCCTTGAACCTTCCAGTAGCTGTACCAAAAAATGTTTACCTCGAAAGTAATGATGTATGAAAATCTGATGAATATTGAAAGTAAAAGGACTTTTGTAATCTTCTGTTTTAGGCCAATCATCACAGAACCGAATGCACGAGATCTAGGCACTGAAGAGTCGCTCCTTGCAAAATACAAAGGCAAAGCTCGCATGCTCACCATCCAGTATCGTATGGTAGGTCTTGTTTTTTTAAATCATCAAAGAATGTTTTGCTCTGTATGTTTGCCATTCAATTCTGGCATGTAAAGAGATCTTTCCAGTTAAGTGGCAAAATATCACTCTGAATAATGGTTAAAGTGAGTAGAGTAGTTAATGACCTCACTTCAAGATGTACATCCCAAGCTCCGTCATCAATTGTTCTGCAGTCAATATCTTGTTCTAATCAAATCTTTAGCTTCAAACCTGCACCAAACACTATACCTAACCCTAACCTCAACCCAAACCTATAAACCTACCGGTACATGTTAATTCAAACTGCCTCCTTAACTGTAACCCTGTCTTTTATGAAGTGAAGTCCGGAGCAATTGCTGCCAGAGGGTACGTCAGAGCACCGTTTGTGCATGCACACCCAATAAACAAAATCACGTGAAAATCACGTCAATATCAAGTTATCGACTTGAGGAGAGTTACGTTCTTCAAACACCTGACATTTACGTAAATGTGTTAATACGTTTATTGCACTAGGTCACCTAAAACACACGTTCACTAAATCACGCAATTGTCACTGCAATATCACCATTATAATAACGTGATTATCCCTACCTTGGAGACCATGGTTTGTAAACCTAATACTCCCGTGTTTGTTTGGTTATGAAATTACATCTTCATAAACGAAATTATCGCGTCACAGAAACACATGAAGCGTTAGTGATAGTTTTAGTCAAAATATCTGCGTGAAATTCACGTGAATATTACGAGGCTCACTTGAGATGAATCATGTTCTTCATTCACGTGAAATTTACGTCGAAGAAGAAATATGTTACTGTAACCCGCGTTCAACCTAATAATTACGCAAATTTTACACATTAAATGAACCAAAATAATGACGTTCTCATCATGACGTGAACATCGTGTTTTGAATCTTCCATAATTACGTCCAGGCGCGCCGGAAGCAGTTTGTGATTAGAGGGGGTTGGGGGGGGGTTGGGGTGCAACCGTCCCAGAAGAGAAAGCTAGTTGCAACTGGTCTAGTTGATGAACCAGTTAATGCGAAGTGGTAACCCTGGAAATTGAAATGGGCTAAATGATCCAGTTGATCCAGGCCAGTTAGAATTCAACTGGTCTAGCTGAGCCATTAGAACCATTTAGTAAAACTTCCAACCAGTTGAACGGCAACAACACTTCAATACTGGTACGTCTGTATTTCCAATGTAAAGGCATTGGTAATAAGTAGACTTACATAATTTAATTAATCGAAATTTTTTCATATTATTGTATTTTATTGAAATTATTTTAGTCCACAGTTAATGTTTCCCTTATTCATGTTTAATTAAATGTAATTTATACGAAGTAGCGAAATGTCCTAATAACTGGTAATTTATATTTGTAGTATTTTCGAAATGAATTGCATATAACTAAATCATCAGTAATTAAGAAATATGCTGTAAATTCAGATAAATTGTTTAAAAAACATAGATCTGCACGCACCCCATATTCAATATGCAAATTAATTGGTGTCAGCTGGTTCAACTGGAAATATGCCAACAGTCAGTATCATCAACTGGTGCAACTGGAGATATGCACACAGTCACGGGATTATCACCTGGGAACTTAAATGGTAACTGTGAAACCATCAAGACACCCAAGAATAACTCATTTTTCACACCTGGAAATCACGGAATACCCAGCTTATAATAGTAATCCGTTTGAGTCATGAGATCATCACCGCGGAACTGCTGGCAACTTTGACTACCATTTAAATAGGTGTCTTAAGACACCTAATAATGACTAATTTTTCACACCTAAAAATCACGGATGCCCAGCTTAGATTAATAATCTGGTTGAGTCACGAAATCATCACCGCGGAACTGCTGGCAATTTTGACTACTATTTAAATAGGTGTTTTAAGACACCTAATAATTACTAATTTTTCACACCTAAATATCACGGATTCCCAGCTTAGATTAGTAATCAGTTCTAGCTACGAGATCATCACCGCGGAACTGCTGGCAACGTTGACTACCATTTAAATAGGTGTTTTAAGACACCTAATAACTACTCATTTTTCACACCTAAATATCACGGATTCACAGCTTGAATTAGTAATCAGTTTTGCCTACGTGATCATTACCAAGAAAGTTATGGTAACTTTGAAACCATTTAAAGAGGTGTGTAAGACACCTCATAATCACTTATCTAATATAAACAAAGATTCACGGACAGAACAATAAGACGATTAGCCGGTGTAAGTAACGTGATTATTACCTTCAACCTTGGATAACTTGTGAAACCACTCGATAAAGGTGCTAACAAGACCAAATAATTTCGTATTTATCACCACCATCGGTTAACGGACAAACAACTCGTTGCTTGGTCAAGTGGTTATTTGGTCATAAACACTTGATTTACAGAGGTAAGTGGGATCACGTTACTCCAGTCGCGTGATAAATTGGTGGTTTTTAGGTTAGATGAAAACGTGAACAGGAGTACCTTTTTTTGTTTAAATGAAGGCACGTGTCGATAACGTTTAAATCTAGTTCAAAAGGCACCATACTTTAAAATCACTTAAATTACACTCCCAAAAGAGGTTACTTTTTAGTTTTTTGTTTATTGGGCATGTACTGGCCTTCTATGACATCTGTCCCCTTATACTCGTTTATTAAAGTGAGTGAGGGTTTGGATAAGATTAACCCATTGGCAACTGGATCCAGGATTTTCATGCATAAGGCTTATGGGAATAAGATAATTTCATTTCATTTATTTATTTCATTCTCCATAAAAAAAAAAAATTAAACATACAAGCATGACATACACGATATACGGATAATAGATCAACTACGGAAGAAGCACACAAAATTGTATGGGAATGTGGGGTTAACAAAAAGGGCAAGGGAAAAGAAAAGCAGAGAAAACCTGAACCCCAATACAAAATAAGAAAAAAAAGGGAAGGAGCAGGGAAGGGGAGGGCGAATACATTACAAAGTGCATATAATAAAGCGTAACGTCATTTAATTTGAGATTGAATACATTGGTAAAAGATGGTATTTATACAAACGTTTAAAAATATTCATTGTATTAGAGTTTTTCATATTAAACAGGATGTTTTTCCATAAAACTGGCCCTTTGAAAAAAACTGTATTTTTTAAAAGATTCGTACAGACTTTCGGAAAATGAAAATTACCAGTCTTACGAGTTTCATTGGAATGTATGTCATAATCGAATATAAATTTACATGACATGTTTCTTGGCAATAAACCCTTGCAACACATAAACATAAATATAGCAATATTATTTTTATCCTAAACATTTAGAAGCTTTAATTGTTGAAAAAGTTGCAATGTGTGGACATTGAACGGGGCATCGTAAATTATTCGAACAGCTTTCTTCTGTAATACAAATAATTTTGTCATATAAAAGTCTGAACCATTTGACCCTGTGATATTACAATAATTAATGTGTGGAATTATCAAGGCATAATCCAACAGAATCAAAATATATCTTGGAAAGTGTCTTAATCAATAAATAATACCAACTCCCTTAGCAACTCGGTTACATATGACACCAATGTGCTGATGCCAGGTTAATCTATCATTGATGTATTGAAACACCGATAAATTTAGTGAAAGAAACGCAAACTATATCTTGTCCATTGAAATGAATAATCAAATACTCATCTTCAACTTATCTATTTGTAAAGAACATAAATTGAGTTTTATCAATATTTATAACAAATTTATTATTTTAACAACCAATCATTGAATTCATGTAATTTGACAGTAAATGTATCTAATAACATGTTCAGATTGCTTCTAGACATGAACACACTGGTGTCATCTGCAAAAAGAATAAATTGTAAGATTTTAGAAGACAAAATGATATTGTTTATATAAACAAACAAAAGTAGTGGACCCAAGATAGACCCTTGTGGTACTCCGCATCAAATTAGCTTATTTGAAGATGTATGATTATTGATAACTACAAATAGAGGTTTAACAAATAACTCTTAATAATAAATTTCCACAAATTCCATAATCTTCCAATTTATCTTGTGTCGAAGGCTTTGCTCAAATGAAGAAACAATCTAACCATGTATTCTTTAGAATCGATAGCTTTACAAGCTTTATGAATAAATTTTTAAAAAATTCAAGAAGCGCCATCGATGTGAAATTTCCCGAGCAGAAGCCATATTGATTATCAAACAAAATATTACATGAAAATGGAAAATCACTCAAACGTTTGTATAAGCACTTCTCAAAAATCTTTGAAAACAAAGGTAAGGTGGATATTGGGCGGTAATTTTAGGCATAACTAACATCACCTGATTTAAAAACTGGGATTACTTTTCATTTGCAATATTATTTCTTAATTGTTTGTACACATTTACCTGTATTCAGTGGGTGACTTCAGGTACTTTTTGAATAAACAAACAAAAGTAGTGGACCCAATGATAAAATCATTTAGAATATTGAACATCATTTATTAAATTTTAACCAATATTTACAAAATTCCCACAGAATATTTCTGGTACTTCATCTTTGTCTATAGTTATTCTACCATCAACATTAATTTTATCAAAACATTGTTTAGAACATGATTTTGAACCAAGAGCTTCATTTATAGTTTTCCATGTTGCTTTTATATTACCCTTTTTGTTAGTAAATTTATTTTTTATAATATTGATACTTAACTTTTTAACTTTTCATTTGAAATATTATTTCTTAATTGTTTGTTCACATTTTCCTGTATTCAGTGGGTGACTTCAGGTACTTTTTGTATAAACGCCATTTTTTTCCTTATCTTTTTTAATAAATCTCTATTCATCCATGGCTTATCTATACATTTAGTTTTTATTGATATTTTATGCGAGGGAAAGCATTCATCGTATAAACATAGAAATTTAGCCAAGAAGAAGCTGTGAATAGCATTAGGATAACCTAATTTTAAATTCCTATATACATTTTTCAAACGTTTATTAAATCTAATAATATTTCTTTCATTAATAATTCGTTGAAATATGTCTTCCCTTCTCAATAATTCTATTAGAATAAGATATACTGAAAACAGGAAAATGGTCACTTATATCAACCAAAATCACACCACTAAATTTATTCTTCATATCATTTGTAAATTTGTAATACGAGTAGGGTTGTGAATAAGTGGGTACATAGCAAACGAAGTAAACAAAAATCAAAAAATAATTTGCATTATGGCAAGAGACAGTTGATAACAAATTGACATTAAAAAATCCCATTAAATAATTAATTTGTTTTAATCATTATTAATATTCAAATCAAGTCTTCGTTTATAAACTAATGTGTCTCTCAGTATTTCATTGGATTATGAACACAATAGATGCAATTGAGTAAATTACTTTGAATTTATTTACACCTACTTCCCAGTTCACTGAAAAGAAGGGCTTTGAAATGTAAATTAAGATATTTTACATTTTGTCAACTTTCAGCACGAGGCAATCTGTTCCTTCCCGTCGGAGACCTTCTACAAAAACAAACTGGAAACGGACTTGTCGGTCAAGTGCCGCAGCCCTGACCCCCTGAGAGCGATCTGGCCGAACAAGGGTCAAACCCCAATGGTCTTCTGTCATGTTTATGGCAAGGAGGAAACGATAACGGTCAAGTCGGACGAAGCAGGCGAGATGTCCAAGGGCAACATGGCTGAAGTCATGCATGCTGTAAGTGCCCTTCAACATTTTCCTCTTAAATCACATGAATTTTGAGATTAGATTTATGTCCCAAAGGAGCATGTGGGTGGGTGGGTGGGTGGATGGATGGATGGGTGGGTGGGTGGGTGAATAGATGGTGGGTGGGTGGGTGGATGGATGGATGGGTTGGTAAATGCTGGGTGTGTGAGTGAATGGATGGATGGATGGGTGGATAGATGGATGGGTGGGAGGCTGGATGGGTGGATGTATGGTTGGGTGGGTGGATAGACAGGTGGGTGGATGGATGGGGGGATGGGTGGGTCGGTGGGTGTATCATTGTTGGTGGATGGCTGGGTGGGTGAGTGGATGGATGGAAGGGTGGGTTGGTGGATGGTGGGTGGGTGTTTGGGTGTGTGGTTGGGTTGGTGGGTGCTTGCGTGGATGGGTGGGTGGAAGAGGGGTGGGTGGAAGGATGGGTGGGTAAACGGGTGGATATGTGGATCGTTAGGTGGATGGGTTTTGGGATGGGTGGGTGGGTGGATGGATTGGTGAGTGGGTGGGTGGATGGTGGGTTATGGATGGGTGGACCGGTGGGTGGGTGTTTGGCTGGATGGGTGAATGGATGGATAGATGGGTGGGTGGCAGTTTGGGTAGATAGATGGGTAGGTTGGTGTTTGGGTGGATGGGTGGCTGGATGGATGGATGGTTGGTGGGTGGATGGGTGGGTGGGTGAGTGGGTGGATGGTTGGTGGATGAATGGATGGCTGGGTTGGATGATGGGTGGGTGGGTGGATGGGTTGACGGGTGGGTGGGTTGATGAATGGGTAGCTGGATGGGTGGTTGGATGGTTGAGTCGGTGGCTGGATGGATGGATGGGTGGATGTATGGTTGGGTGGGTTGGATGATGGGTGGGTGGCTGTATGGATTGGTTGGTGGATGGGTTGATGGGTGGATGGATGAATGGATTGATGGGTGGGTGGATGGATTGGTGAGTGGGTGGATGGATGAATGGGTGGCTGGATGGGTGGTTGGATGGTTGGGTCGGTGGCTGGATGGATGGGTGGGTGGCTGGATGGATGGATGGATGGGCGGGTGTTTGGGTGGATAGATTGGATGGATGGATAGATTGGTGGGTGGGTGGGTTGATTGATTAGTGAGTGGGTGGATGGTGGGTGGATAGATGGATGGGTGGGTGGTTTGAATGATGGGTGGGTGGCTGGATGTATGTGTGGGTGGATGGGTTGATGGGTGGGTGGGTTGATGAATGGGTGGCTGGATGGGTGGATGTATGGTTGGGTGGGTTGGATGATGGGTGGGTGGCTGGATGGATTGGTTGGTGGATGGGTGGATGGATGAATGGATGGATGGCGGGGCGGATGGATTGGTGAGTGGGTGGATGGTGGGTGGATGGATGGACGGGTGGTTTGGATGATGGGTGGGTGGATGGATGTGTGGGTGGGTGGGTTGATGGGTGGATAATTGATGAATGGTTGGGTGGGTAGGTGGATGGGTGGGTGGGTGGGTGGGTGGGTGAATGGGTGGATAGATGGATCGTTGGGTGGATGGATTGGTGAGTGGGTGGGTGGGTGTGTGGCTGGATGGATGGATGGGTGGGTGTTTGGGTGGATAGATTGGTTGGTGGGTGTTTTGGTGGGTGGGTGGATGGATGAACGGGTGGATAGATGGATCATTGGGTGGATGGATGGGTGGATGGATGGAGGGTCGGGTGGGTGGGTGTTTGGGTGGATAGATGGGTGGGTGGATGTTTTGGTGGCTGGGTGGGTGGGTTGATGGGTTGATGGGTGGGTGGGTTGATGAATGGGTGGCTGGATGGGTGGTTGGATGGTTGAGTCGGTGGCTGGATGGATGGATGGGTGGATGTATGGTTGGGTGGGTTGGATGATGGGTGGGTGGCTGTATGGATTGGTTGGTGGATGGGTTGATGGGTGGATGGATGAATGGATGGATGGGTGGGTGGATGGATTGGTGAGTGGGTGGATTGTTGAATGGGTGGTTGGATGAATGGGTCGGTGGCTGGATGGATGGATGGGTGGATGTATGGTTGGGTGGGTTGGATGATGGGTGGGTGGCTGGATGGATTGGTTGGTGGATGGGTGGATGGATGAATGGATGGATGGCGGGGCGGATGGATTGGTGAGTGGGTGGATGGTGGGTGGATGGATGGGTTGGTGGTTTGGATGATGGGTGGGTGGATGGATGTGTGGGTGGGTGGGTTGATGGGTGGATTGATGAATGGTTGGGTGGGTAGGTGGATGGGTGGGTGGGTGGGTGGGTGAATGGGTGGATAGATTGATCGTTGGGTGGATAGATTGGTGAGTGGGTGGGTGGGTAAGTGGCTGGATGGATGGATGGGCGGGTGTTTGGGTGGATAGATTGGTTGGTGGGTGTTTTGGTGGGTGGGTGGGTGGATGAACGGGAGGATAGATGGATCATTGGGTGGATGGATGGGTGGATGGATGGAGGGTCGGGTGGGTGGGTGTTTGGGTGGATAGATGGGTGGGTGGATGTTTTGGTGGCTGGGTGGGTGGGTTGATGGGTGGGTGGATGGATGGAGGGTCGGGTGGGTGGGTGTTTGGGTGGATAGATGGGTTGGTGGATGTTTTGGTGGCTGGGTGGGTGGGTTGATGGGTGGGTGGATGGGTTTTGCGGTGGGTGGGTGGGTTGATGGGTGGGTAGGTGGACGGGTTTGGCGGTGGGTGGTTGGGTGGGTTGATGGGTGGATGGATGGGTGGATGAACGGGTGGAAAGATGGATGGTTGGATGGATGGGTTTTGCGGTGGGTGGGTGGGTGGATGGATTGGTGAGTGGGTGGGTGTATGGTAGGTTGATGGATGGGTGGATGGGTGTTTGTGTGGGTGGTTGGCTGGATGGGTGGATGGATGGATAAGATGGGTGGGTGGGTGGGTTGATGGATGGTTTGATCGATGGATGGGTGGCTGGCTGGATGGATGGATGGATGGATGGATGGGTGGGTGGCTGGGTTAATGGGTGGCTGGATGGATGGGTGGGTTTTGGGGTGGATGGGTGGATGGATTGGTGAGTGGGTGGATGGTGGGTGGATGGATGGGTGGGTTGGATGATGGGTGGGTGGCTGGATGGTGGATGGATTTCATGAAAGCTATGTAATCATTTTTACGCACCGACTTTACATGATACACATGTGGGAGTATTCTTTTTCAATAATAATAATAATAATACATAACATTTATTAGGCGCTTAATACTGATGTTTCTAAGCGCACAGTGTTCTGATTAAGAGAAGACTATAACCCGTAGAATTAAATTAGAAGAAAAAGCAAAAATACAAAAGTAACATAGATAAGGTAAGAAAAACAGTGGCAATCAACTAAATAAAGACAAATATGGTGCGCACCTCCATTGACCGACGCACAAAGGTACACAGAGGGTACACAAAGGTATTCATAAAGCACTCTCATCATTTTGACATTGATTATTCTAAAATGCACAAAGTGGGACTTCTCCATGTTTAAAATACCTGTGGATACGGTATTTGGGGTCATTTGTTTAGTCGTGTGCTATCTCTGAACTTTTCTACTGCAATAATTTTCTGTTGGTAAATAAATAAAAACAAGTTCAAACAAAGCAAATAACCTCTTCTTGTGATTTTCAGACAAGAATAGTCAAGCAGCTGCTACGGAAAGGAGCTCAGGCCAGTGACATTGTGGTTCTGTCCCAGTACAAGCTACAGTGCTCACAGATCGAGGAGAGGTTAAAGGAGTTAGGTCACAAAGAGGTCAAGGTCAATACGGTCATCACTAGTCAGGGTGAGTATAAAGATATACATGTTTATTGAAACTTTACAGCCCCGGCCACTGCACTACTTACAGCTACTTGCGCCCTCTATATAGCAAACAATGCCCAATCTGTGACCTTTGGTCCCCCATGGTCCCCTTTATGTTAATTGAAAGCTGATATAATGAGATGACCAAGTGTCAGTGACCATGCAGGGAGGTATAATTGCCAAACTACCGCAGATAGGCTTTAAAATGTGTCTTAGATGTGTCATTTTTATACTCTACAGAGTAACAAACATGAATTTCTGACAAGTGCTGGCCTGATTAAAACCCGATTTAAATCGGTTTCCCGATTTTTTTATTTTTTCCCGATTTTTTTTTCTTCTTCCTGATTAAAAAAAAAAAAAAAAAAAAAATCCAGATTTTTTTTTTTTACCAGATTTTTTTTCTTCTTCCCTATTTTATCCTGATTTTCCCGATTTCCTCCTTATTTTCTCTATTCTTCCCTATTTTTTCCCAATTTTCTAAATGTTTCCCAATTTTCTTACTCGAAAAGGGGAAATGTTGTTAGATGCAATTTTTTTCCCGCGAATCCTCTTCTTTTTTTTTTTACTCAAGTGGGGCGTGGTTGAGGGGAAAACAAAAAAACTTTTTTTTTTAGTGCTCACTATCACCCCTGCAAGTGACATATTTCTTCTTTGTTTTTTATGTGTATTTTTTTTGTGCAAACAATATCTTAGTCTTCTGCTTCTTACTCTGTTGTTTATACTGCAATAAATACCCACTAATATGTATCATTGTTACAGGTACAATAGTGGCTAGCAGAGGATAAATGATAAGTTCTTTTGTAAGAGTTTTTGGTATTTGAATATTGATTTTCCTGAGTCATTTATTCTATTTTTCCTCAAAAAAACGTTTGTTGGCCTTTGGAATAGTTCTGAAACTTCACAATGTAATATGTGTAGAAATTCACGTGCAATTTTGAATAAACTGACACACAGTCGTTTTTGCCCTTTGTGTACTAGTAAAACCTATGGACCTATGGGTCAAAAGATTATTTTTCCTTCTTATGATATTCGCAGGAAGTGAATGGAACTACGTGGTCATGTCAACTGTGCGTTCCATGCCTCAGATGGAGATTGATGATAAACCAAGCAGGGGATGGCAACGCAAACATCTGGGATTCATCATTGACGAGAACCAGATGAATGTTGCCCTGACTCGAGCCAAGCGAGGACTAATCATCATCGGTATGTAAACAAGTTATATCTGACTCGTGCATTTTCATTCTCTTTACCCTCTGAAGAAAGTTCTTTTATAATATAACACACATATTCCATAGACGCCAGCCTGAACTGAGCTTGAACTTGACATTTATCATCAAATAATAAACACATAACAATAGGTAATTTTTGTTAAATATATAAAAACATAAAAGGATAAAAGGAACCAGAAAATATAATGAATGCTAATCGAGCCTGGCACCTTCGAACATGAAAAACACTGTTCGGGTACCGGTATATAGAATAAACAAATTTGGAAAGTAACATGTATTAAAGCTAATTACAAAAAAAATTATAGCACCATTGTATAAATGGATGAAAAAATTGGATATCAAATACATAGCAGTTTATTATTTTCATATTGGTCAGGGGATTTATTAGATGCACAGACCTCCTTTCCCTTTTTTTTCTTTACACGTGATGTAAACCTTCTCTTCTTACTGTAAGCCTGTACTTTGCCAACCCGTTCTATTTTTTTTCATTGTGATGAAAATGCTTGTGGTATACTGAGTAATGATTATATGCTCTCTCTCTCTCTATTTGTTTAAATGTTGCTCCTGTTAGTTTTGTCAATGTTTATTTTTTAGAGAGTTTTAGTTTATTTTGAGAATTGTTCGATTATCACTACCATAATTATATTTCTGATATATTTTTAATCACAGTATAATATCAGTGATATTGGTAATGAATCATTGATTTGCATATGTACCATAACATGTGTATGCACTCTACCTGTAGATGTATGTATGTATTCATTTAATAATTGATTAGTATTCATCACAACTGAGACCTCCTTTACTCATCTTCAGTATTTCCAATCTTCTTCCTGTAGGCAATCAACACCTCCTGGAAACTCATCCAAGATGGAGGGAACTACTCAAGAAGTATCGGGACCTGGGCTGTGTCATGGAGGCCCGACATTTCCCACCTTATGGTACTAATTAACCGTTGCTGCTCTAGGAACAGGACTAAGTCATGGGTGCAAAGTAGTGCTCACTTCATAGCTGTTGATTAGACCTGTCCCTTCTTTAGTGTTAGGACTGTTCTGGAGGACATGCAGTCTCCACCTGATTGGTTCTCGTTAGACCTGTCTCCTCTCTAGGACCAGGACTATGCCATTGGGGCTAATTAATTCCAAGCTTAGTGTATGACCTCTGATATTAAAGTTATTAGTTAGGTTTGTTGATTATCAGGGATAAACTGAAATATAACTAGTCAGTCTTCTTGTCTTAAGGTTCTGCCAAATATTTGGGATGTAATAGAAATGATCATGGATTAGAAATGTAGTATCACAATGTGCTCTATTTTATTCTTATAATGTTTACTTTAAAGAGAAGCAACTCCAAAGCATTAAAATCTTGATTTTGTAGCTTCTATTTCTATTTGTAGGTTTATATTTCTGTTTGTCTTAAAAGCTTTTGTTAGGAACATATTTATCTTTCATTTTGATATCATGTTCATGTACTTTTAATCTTGTCATTACAATCATTTAAGTTTAAGTTGAATTAAAAAGTGTAATTGAAGAATTAGATGAGGTAAGTTTACATGTACACATAGAACCTTTATCTGTAAATATGTATATGTACATTGTAGGACAAGACCGAGTTAACGCTCTCCTGGTACTTTACAGACAATACATTTCCAAGGTCACTTTGCCATGGTATGGAGGCAAAATATGTCTGTGGAAAGAATGGATGCATGTTCATATATTTCTATCAACGTACATGTATTGTGGACAGTGTTGGCGATACACAATTTATTGTGCAACAAATGATACACTAGATGCTGCTTATAAGTATCGGCTTGCATGGTCACACGGTGCAACCGCAAGCCTTCTGTAAATGATACACTGTCAGTTCATTTTTACTTCCATGCTGTTTTTTCCCCTACAGAACCTTGATGATTAAAAGTGTATGTATATTAAATATGTGTGTGTTAAGGTTGGTTTAGTATAGATTTATGGAGTGTGTGTGACTTTGTTACCATTAAACTTTGGAAGCGGACGGGAAAGTTTATAGAAGATATTTGAGGTATCAAGAAATCTTTCATTTTTGTATTTTGTGTACTAAATAAATTATTTTTGTATCATTTACACACCAAGTAGCAAGTACTGCAATGAAGCAGTCAGTGCCATACATAATGAGTGTACACAACAAGGGAATCTCTAATATAGGGGTCTACTTTTGTGGGTTTGCATGCATACTTAAACAAAAAATGGCTTTCTACTGAAATAATGACATCAACATTCCATGTAAACATGAAGAGTGCACTATGCTCTAAAAAACAAAACAATCAAAGGTCGAGTTGAGTTCTGTTAATGAAAAAAATGTACTGAAACAAAAGTAGAGGGATGCTGCATTCTTTTATTTTCCTATATCAATGAATCCAACAATGTGCAAAATATCGTTTGCATTATAATTATGCCCAGATATAGGGTAGATTTGAGCAAAGAAGTGATAGTTTGATTCTTGTAATCAGTTGCTCAAAATTAGTCCTGGCGTAGCTGAACTTCTCGGTTTTCAACAATACCAGACTGTTACTTGATGCAATGCTTATTATCAGATCTCAACTTTGCTTATTAAAAGCAAATGGGATAGTGGTCTGTTTGCAGGTTTCCAAACACTTTCATTCCAGCTTTAAAAAAGATCAGCGCAAATCCTTGTAATTTCTTTGTTTAAGAAGGCTGAATATGTTGGGTTGCAACGTAAATAAATGACTTTACAGTGTGTAATCTACATAGGAATAAATGTTTGTATTGTTAAGCATTTAATTCTGTGTGACTTTGGTTGGTTTTGTTTGATATTCATATGTTTCACAAGAAATGCAAAACATTTACCAAATTTGTTTTTGTAGTGCTTAAACCTTCACTATATATGAAGCTGTTTGGTAGTGTAAGTTGCTTAATACTACTGCAGTTGTAACTTGTCAGTGATTTATTTCACTTAATTTTGAAAGAGATTTCTTGTCAATATAGAAGCATAACATAAAGACTTGTGTCACACAAGATAATCAGACTGGATTACAAACAAACCCTTATCCTGGTCTGTAAGTTGATCAAATACATCAAGTTCCATATTAGAACATCTGCATTAAATCGAGCAGATACTTTAAATAGTTTGACATTATACAAAATTGCAAAGGAAATATTCTTGTTTTACAAATGACACCTAAACCATTTGTTTAATTCTTTACTCGAAAGAGAGCCTTGAAAAAAAAGATTATACACCTGCACATACTCTCCATATAATGATATACTTTTCCCTTTTGTAAGTTAATTTGTAATATTCTTTTTCATAATAGGTCATAACTTATATCAAAAGAAAGAGAAAGAGACAAAGAGGCCTTAGTAATTGCCATGTTCAACATTGTTGCAGCTGGTTGAAGTGCGATTATCCCTTTTTGTTATCATTTTGTTATTGCAGTACATAATATTTATCGTTATACATGTAGACTTTAGTTACTTGAATATTTTTGTTTTGTAGATAAAGCCAAGACTCTTTGATTTTGTACTTTTTTGCATAATTATTCTGTAGATAACGTTGATTCATTTTTTGTCTGCATATATACCTAAGTACATGTACTACATGATGTAGTTTAATATTTCTTAACTTGTAGATTCAATATGTTCTATACGTGTACTTGCTCATTGTCACATCAAATGTGGAATATTCTGTTTATACATACCATTACTATTTATAGTTTTGCATACGAAATAGCCAGGCTATTGGGTCGTTACTTTAATACAGAGATTAAGATTCTATGTTGAAGTTAAGCAGTCACGAATATTAATATTAAGGTAAATGTCAGTTATGATTGTTATACAGTGTCAATTTAGGTTACAATATAGTGGAAAGACAAATTAATGCTAAGTAATGTAAACCAGTATTCAGTTTATCGTAGCAATTATAGTACATAAATTGGTTTCTTGCATCTGTTGAAATACACTGATTTTGTTGTGTGTGCCGAGATTCAGAAGGGGGTAACTTAAATGATATATATGGTTTAATGCACTTCTGGATCTCAGCAGATGATTTCTCTTTATCAAGCAAAAGTATACATAAGGCTAGCATCTTGTATGTTGTACATGTACAGCAAAACCTGTATAATTATATATACCATACAAATTAGACCATAAAAGGCAGATAATCTTTATCTGTATGCACAGGTAATGAATATGTTTCAATGAGAAAAGAGAAGATGCAGTCTTTACAGACAGGTGATCTTATTATAGAAATCTTTCTATACAGATGGTTGCCAAAGCAGTTTTCACTATATATGAATGTGTTTATGGAGCAATTGTATAGTCGAAGACAAAGATTTTAAGATATTCAATTCTTTTTCACTTATCCTAGATCTTCATGGTAAATATATAGGTTTAGTTATGCACATTGATTGAATAGGTATTTGATGATGACATAAAGTGTACTACCTTTCACATTTCCTAACTTCACATCTAGGCTAGATTCGTCACATCTAGGCTAGATTGTTGCAATTACCTTCTCTTTGGTCTTCCTGCAAAAACAACCTCAAAGCTCCAGTGTATCCAAAACACAGCAGCTCGTCTTGTTTCTTGTGTTCCTTGTACTTCTCACATTATCCCTTTTTTTCAAAAACGTCACTGAAAAACTTCTCCTTTCAAGACTTATCATGGTTTCGCTCCTTCTTATCTTTCTGAACTCCTTTCTCGATACACTCTTGTCCGGACTTTGCGATCTTCTTCTCAATCTCTCCTCTCTCGGTCTCACACCGTCTCTCGTTTATGCAGCTGCATTTCTTTGGAACAATCTTCCCTTTCAAATTCGCAATGCTAGTTTTTAAATACATTTAAATCAATGCTAAAAACACAACTCTTTAAAGTCTTGTTCCTAAATAGCCCTCTGACCTTTTGCCTTTCATATTTTTTGTAGATTAACGTAGGATACCATTAATTTATGAACTATTTGTATTTTGGTTGTAAGTGATTTGTAATTATGTACATGTATTATTTTCATTTGCAAAATTTTAATGTTAATTGATTTGATGTCATTTGTAATGCAAATTCTGTTTCCTTTATTTATCAACTATTTTCCTTCTAAACCGCTTAGAGGCTTTATGCAATTTGTAGTAGAGAAATATCTTATTATCATTATTATAACCGAGAGTTAAGTGTCTATGCGCATTACTTTTGTTGCACGCAGTTGCGATTCATTTACAAATTAACAAAATTGCAGTGGCTTTTTTTCTTCAATGTGGCGGTATAAAAAGTTATATATCAACAAGTCTTAATTGTTTCTTAATAAAGGTTTTAATATTCTTCAAGTTAATATCATACATGCAGTTCTGTAGATGATAAAAATCAATGCCTTTAAATATAGCATTTGCAAAGTAGCTTGTAAATGTACGCTGTAATCACATGAAATGCACAGATCATTGATAAAGATATCACGTTTAATGGCAACCTTGCTAATTTAGGAGATTTAGTTGCTGCAGTAGAGATATCAAAGCATGCATTCTGATTTTAAAGAAAGTTAATGTACAATATATATGTAATATGTGTAGGTTAAATATAAAGGCCACATGTGGCATAAAGCAAGCTTTCTCAATAAAAGCTTGTTTCATAGACTTATTTTAATACATTGTAAACTGGAGATGAACCTAGTGTTATCAATGCAGCAGCTTTCTGTAGTAAGATTATGTCAGATGTTATGATTAAGTTGAAAAAATGGTTGTTTTTGTGTAACTCAGATTAAATATATTGAAGGGATGTCATTTTAAGAGTGGTCTTGTGTTGATTTTGTTTTTCGGTTTATGTTGATATATAATAGTCATTATTTATTGGTAGTTTTCATCAATTCTGAACTAAGATAGTTATACTTTTACATGTAGATGGAAGAAGGGAAGCAGCAAGTTATCATTAATGACATTACTTCTGATCCCGCCTTGCTGTATAGATTGGGTGTACCTCAAGGGTCTGTTATTGGCCCTCTGCTATTCATCTGTTACACAACTCCCATTCAGGACATTATCCACTCCCACAGCTTCTCTCCGATGATGTATGCAGATAACTCCCAACTATACATCACTGCTAAACGTAGTGACATAAAATACACATAAACTAGATATGAATTATACACCGGTTCATTGTTTCAAGACAGTGCATAATTTCCGAGTTATTCTGGACCACCATCTGTCTCTGCGCAACCACATTAATACCGTGTACCGCAAAGAATTAATTTGCTCTTTTTTTAATCGAAGAATAGGCAAAGTCCGCACATTTTTTAATAAAGCTTTAATTAAACTGAATTCTCATGCACTCTTTCGTATCCTCACTTCTGGACAACTGTAATAGTCTCATTGGTATTTTTGATAAAGATATAAACAAATCGCAAAGGATTCAAAACTCTGTCGCACGTCTGCTCTCCCTGCAAAAGAAATGTCAACACATAACACCCATCCTCAAAGATTTACATTGGCTCCCAGTTAAATTCTGTATCCAGTTTAAAATTATTTTGCTAACATTCAAATCACTCCATGGTCTGTCTCCAAAATATCTCGATCTCGCTCATCTTGTCTTACAATGTGTTTCCTCGAGTTATGCATTTTCAAAACCTCTTGGCTAAGGGAGGCAAATGGTGATAGAGCTTTCACTCACATAACACCATTTTTATGAAATTCTCTCCTGAACTCCCTACGTTGTATATCCAATACTGAAACATTCATATCTAAACTCAAAACTCATCTTTTTAAATTAGCATGTCAATAGTACTAAAGGATAAGTAATTTTGTAATTGTTCTCTTTGTAAATACGTTACTGTTCTCAATATACTGTATGCTTTTGTTTACTCATCTTCCTTTTATGATCGTATTATATTGTATATATAAATATGTAGATTGTAAAGCACATTGAAATGTCAACAGACATGAAATGCGAAATAAAAGAACAAAGTATTATTATTGTTATTATTTAAAGCTTCCTCAAGATCTCTTTTTCCTTTTGGTTACATGTACATGTTGCTCACTTGTTTGCCTATTCTCCCTTTTCTTCATCTCTCCTAGTTTAATCTCTTAATTCTCTCCTTCACTTTCTTTGTCTTCTTTGGTCTTTCTACTTTGCTCTCTTTCTCTCATTTGCTACAATTTTCTCTTTTGCTCCATTTCTCTCAATTGCTACAATTCTCTCTTTGCTCCATTTCTCTCAATTGATATCGATATTGATATTGATATTTTCTATATCTCTCTTCATTTTTTCTCCATTACTCTTCTTCATTTTATTTCTCTCCTTTGCTGTTTCTCTCATTTGCTTTATTTCTCTCTTTTTTATATCACACTGTCCTTTGCTCTATCTCTCTTTCACTTTCTTCCCTTTGCTCAGTAATTCTCTCCATCACTTTCTTTTTCTCCATCACTCTATCACTTTCGCTGTGTTCCTCTCCTTTGCTATCTTTCTTTTTCTCTCATTCCATTTCTTCACTTCTCTCTCTCTCTCTCTCTTATTCTCACTTTGGAAACAACAATTCAATAATCAAATCAGCATCATAGAACAAAGTATTTCACACATTTCACAAGATAAAAGCTTTATTAGTTGTACCTCGATAAATATCTGCACCAATAAAATATTTGCTAGACCTTCATACATCATGGAATGTGCATACCACAAACAATTAGTGCACGTTACATTTTATATGCTCTGTTATACTGAACTGGGAGCATGCCACCTTTATACAAAGGTAAATTGTAAACGATGCTGAAAGTGCATGCGGAATAGTTTACAAGGCAACACACGATTGTTTATGATTTGGTCTATATCTTGCTTCAAATGCAGTACATGTAAAGGAACGTTGAACAATGCCTGAATGTGCAACAAAAGCTGAGTAGAATCATAACTTTAATTTCACATCTCCACACAGAGGTTTTTGGCAATGATTGATGTAGTGTAGTGTCCACTTCCACCTGAGAATGCTCCATGTAAACTGTACATGTATATTGTAACATTAGGGAACTTACACATTTATGCTTAAATGGATCATTCTTGCCTAATCTGAATTGATGAGTTACATGATTTAAGTGCATTGTCACGGTGAGTAGGGTTTATAACCTAAATCTCTTTAACTGCGAAGCTTCTTGATGTTGACGTTCATTCATCAGATTTACTTTCTTGTTTTTCAATTTTTCACTAAAATCTAAAAGAGAAGAAGACATGATTACATTGCTACTTAAAAAGTTCAACTCTAGTCTCTGCCCACAAACTTCTAAATCCGGGAAATTTCGAAGTACATACATGTACATCTAGAAACATCAAATTTGATGCTTCATTGGGTTAATCAGTGAAAAACCCACGGTGATTGATATTATCAATATAGTATGAGTGACCATGCATGATAACGCCCTCTACCTAGTACACAATTCGCTTTAATACCGAGTACAGAACCATATGTACATGCATCTACAAGTCTCTGCACAAACATTTATGTTACACGTATCCTTCATAATAATACTATAAAAACAAGAAATAATGATCCCCCGTGCAAGAAGAAATTGTTTTACAAATGTTAGCCCTCAGGCCTTTGTCAATTTAAGTAATGATTTTATTTGACTTTGAAAAAAGTTATGCGTCAAAATATGTGCATACTATCCCTATCAAATGCGCGAAGTCTAAGGCGCGAAGAGAGGGGACACAAAAAATTGCGTCACACTTACTTTTTTCTAGAATGACGACAAACATGTACACGAAACTCACAAAGCATAGTATACCTGACCTGTGTATTTCTCCAGGTGTACATAACAGAGGTATTTTGAATTGCACCATTCTGAATAAAGAAAGAAAATGGTCCCACTCAAAAATATTCTGTGTTTCTCATAAGATGTAGCAGCATACCGATACTCAATTCTAATATTTTTCTAAGTAAAAACCACAATATACATACTGGTAGGTGTATAATTTGACACATTACTCGACCAGGCTGATTTCCAAGATAATCCAAAATAACAAACCATGCACTCCATAAACCATTCTATAAATGAGGAAGAATAATATATTGAATGGAATACAGGGGTGCATCCCAATATCTGAAGAGCATATTTCACGAATCGGGACGAGGCGAGAGTAATATACCTGTGCCCCCCACCCCCCCCCCCCCCCCCCCCTCAAAAAAGAAGAAGTATTGTTACTATTATTGTATGAAAGCTAGTATATTAATTGTATGAAAGCTAGTATATAAATTTTCACCATTACATCCTAATGTTGTTGTATGAATTGCACATTACATACACAGAGAATAAAATCTACATTGTTCTTACCCACATATTTTGCAGGGACTGCGCGAAAACATCCATTGTCTTAGCCTGTGCGTATATTCCGATGTGTATTCACCTTTTTAAACGTTCGGGCACCCCAAACTATGGGATATTGAAAATTTACTGCATGGTCATTCTGGTACATTTTCTTGAAGCCGATTTTTCAGGTTGGCTCAAAACCCTTCACACAAATGAGAATCATTTGTTTTCCTCTTTATTTTCCATAACATCCCAGAAAGTGTCTACTGGCAAATACATGTGTACACACGGTACACATTTTTATTACATCTAAGCTTCAACAAAAAGTCACATAATTCACAATAATTAAAATTAGTCACCATTCACAATTAAAATCTATTGAACTCTTATCTCTAAAACATGATCATACATATATAAACCTTCTCTAGATAAATGCATCATGATTCCATAATAAAAGAAATGCAAGTATTTGCATCTTTAACAATTAGATTGAAGTTAGTGCTTTTTGGTCATGCTCAAATGCAAAACATAGCTCACAAAAATGTCAACCTGACTGCCAATAGAAGAAAAAAATAATCCAATCAACAATTAAGGTCATTGTTGCTGCTTAGAAATATATGGATTAAGCACTATTTAATCATAACTAAATAAATTTAACTAAAGTATATCATTTTTACTGTATGTACACTGTAATTGCACACATAAATAAACGAAAATATGTTAACATATATAATTGCTTTCATTTTATCAATCAGACAGATTTTTCAAATGAAAGAAGAATGCAATAACATTAGAATTGAAATATTAATAAAATGAAATGTAATTTAACATATACCGGTAATCAAACATAGAGTAATATTTACTTATAAATGGAAATAACATTTTACAGAATTATGCTACATGCACAAGTTTAAAACAAGCCCAACTACAAGTAAACACTATGTTGCACAAATTTGAGCCAGATCAAGGTAACGTAAAATGTATAACATATAATACATAAAACGAAAGGAACAATATTCCTGACAAAATTTAACGGATAGGCTTAAAATACACAATCCAACATTGTAACTATAACTTTTCTGAAGCATACTCTGCTCATCATCTGATGCTTAACACTAAATATTTATAGAAAAATATATGCCATTTCTAGAACTAGATACTATAATTACTTGTATAAGGTATATGGTATAAATTAGCTTCTGTAGTATGTACAATGTACATGCATAGCAGAATACTTGTTATACATTGCATAATGTATGTGATACATGTAATTTAAAAAAAAAAAATCGCTGTATAAAGATCGTTGTAAACATCGTCTAGTCTAATTCATGTTCTTGGTAATGAAGATGTACAATTGAACAGTGATGTATCACGGCTAGTTGTTACCAAACTACACTCATCATGACTGCATGAAACAAAAATGTTAAATTTAAGTGGCAAGACATATCAGAGGTGCATCCTGACTTTGAAATGAACGCTTTGTCATTGGCAATTGTCATTTTCATAGCAAAAAATGGACCAGTGAAACGTTCCATTAGGTACCATCTGAAAGCCTCTCACAGTGAGTGATTCAAGCCTATAAAATTCAGCATACTTAAAAAAATATCAGCCAAATAAAAGCACAAAGAGGAACAAATTGTAATATACAACCTTTAAAGTAGATGTGTATACTTGATAGAAATGTATCATAAGAACGTAGAAGGGTAGACATATTAAATCACCATCAATGTAGTACCATGAATGACTATTTAAATATATATATATATATATCAGACTATTTGTTTCATAATTTTCCATTTCTCAAAATGTGTCGGTGTACCAATACTAATGTGTATGTACAAGGCACACGCATGCAAGGCTCTTTCGTTGTGGTAATACATTATAGACACATGTATCTGAAAAATAGAATCATCTGAATGCAGGCAGATATACTATCAAAGGCAGATCAGTCTCTTTAATACAAAGTCTAGAATTACAGTATCGATGTTGGAAACTTTAAGATACTGATATAGGATTTTAGAAAGTGTTAAATGTAAGGTGCTATATCCCTCTTTAAAAGAAAGCTCTATACTACTTTAGTTTACATTCACCATGTTTTGTAATAGTCTGCACGGGCAGACTCTAAAGACACTTAAGCCTTGAGCTAAGCCAAAGCCTGGTGCACACTACACAATCTGACTACCGGTATAATCCGATTTTGGAAGAATATGCATTAGCATCTGATGTAGAAATTCAAACTTGTAAAATCCTAAAGATCGCAAGGATATGAACAGTCATACGCTTAATAAAATCTAAATTTCAAGGAATCTCAAGCTTCCTTGGAGAAAGGCTAAATCGACACAGAATCGTAGTGCACGATTTACTGCTGATTTTAAAAAAAATTCAAAATACATGTAGAAGGCTTAATTGTACTAAAATTTTAGTTGGTAGTCTCCTTATCATTAATTAGAACTTAAATCACAAGGAAAATGTTCGTTTACATTTCCATATCTAAAATAATTACTAATGACATTAGTATTGTATGTGCAAATGTTGTGAAAAGTGAGACAAAGTATTAAACATTTCCACAATACAGTATGTTATACTTGAATCACCAACATGAAAAGCTTGAATATGCATCCAGAACACAGTATACAATTATGTACTTTTTTTTTGGGGGGGGGGGTGGGGTCTCTTAGGGGGGGGGGGGTCTCTTAGGGCATGTTAATCAAGGCTTTGATCAAAGCAGACTCTAAATCTTGCTTTATAGGCACTGATGAATAGAAGGGGAGAAAAGCAAATTTAAAAGACAACACTTTAATATCTACTTTACGAGCACATTGTATAGCTTACAAACTCAAGACCCTCTTAGAGGAAATGGATATTAAATTATCAGCCTTAATAGGTTATCAGCCTCAATACAAAAAGTAATGCACCATTCAGAGGAAAAGGGGCACGCAATAATGAACAGAAATAACTCACTTTGTTCTACTTACATGTGCAACAACATGGTAAGGATGTAGAACAGAGATTTGCATACAACACAAGATGACGGTGACAGAAATGTCGTTGACATATTTACGGCCATCAAAAATTTGCGTAGAGTTTTTTGCATAAACCACTGACCTCTAGAGGTTATTTGGTTTGTTCACTCGTCAATTAAAATGGCGCCCCTAAACGTAAACTGATGTATTGCATCCTTATCTGTTGTATCCTTTTATTAAAGCTTATCTGTACATCTGCTGCTCATGTCAATAAAATTATGATGCTGAGGTAATTTAAATCATGCAAACAAGACCTTCAAACAGTAACTATTACACGTTTGTTCTATGTTCTAAGTAGATCTGCCCTCAAAATATACTACATGTTTGTTTAAATATATAAATGTGACCAAGCTTCAAAACTATACTATACATAAACATCTATAGCACACATATACAAACTGTACATGTATATATACATTTATACATGCGACAGTGATGACTGGCAGACATATCAGAAAATAGTACAAGCTCCAAAAACAATATGCAGTGCTTATGCATATATGTTCAGAAAATATATCATACAATGACAGCATTGAAATACATCAGAAAACATCTGAAATTACATTCACCACACTACTCTGAAACACATTTTATTATCATTAAAGTAAGATAAATATAATATAATTTGTAGATTTCTCTATTTTTGACAATTGAAGATGGAAGATTAACAAATGGGAAGCTCAAATCCCTAGGTCAGCTTCATAATGGTCCTCTTATATCATGAAAATTGTAATAACAAACTAAAAAAGATATTTAACTATTACATGCTACAAGGGTGTACAGAAATCATTGAAGTGAATTAAACTTGTGGAATTAGATATTACTTTATATTTGATAATGATTTGAATTTCAATTCCATGTTACTAAGAATGCTCAATACATTAACATGTAGATATAATAATTGTTAAAAGAATCTGGAATCAATGAATTTTATTTAACAATTTGAATTTGATAATGCTTTGAATTTTATTATGATATAACTTACAATGCTAAAGAGATATAATTTTGGTAATATTCTACATCAATAACTGTAGGAGATAGAAAACTTTCAAATGGAAAGATCATACCCCTAATTGAGCAATATCTAGGCCCTGTTTCACAAAAGTTACTTTAAAAAGTAATCATTACTGATAAAGCAAGGCTTGACACTGACAGGGGCCCAGAATCTAAGTCTGGACCCTCAAATTTCAAGATTTTGGACACAGATCTTTTCATCTCATGTATCTGGAAACCAATACATAAACATGTAGTTTAGTGTGGAGACCTGGAAAAATGCTATTGAAAGCACCGACTGTGACTGGCTGAAAGCAAAATAGCTACAGAATTGTGGCAGTTGTTATAAACAGCATAGTTTACAGTGAAACAGGGTCAACCAGACCAGGTAAAGAGTCCACTTTCACTGAACGCCCAAAACACAAGCAATACCCTACAAGATTTTGTTTTCTCCAGCAAGAGAGTCGCTAATAATTGATTCACAATAAAAATACAACGGCGAACAAGATAAATTTACCAACAATTCTCAATATTTTTCTTTACTTGCATTCTACATCAACAATCATTACACCAAAAACACACCCCAAAAAAATCCACAAAGATAGTACTACAAGAAAATATTTCAGAACTATTTGTCAGCATCTGGTCTTTTTTGAGGTTACCTTTTTCTTCTAACATCAGACACTGGGTCTCTGTATGTTAAACTTCAAACTGTATAATGTTGCATACCACCTCGACGAATGAAAATGTTTGCAGACATGAGAAACAAAGTCCACGCACAAAGAATGAGCATAAACTGGACAATTTTGAAAGAAAATCACTAGTTCAATTCAAACTATTTTTAAATGAACAAACATGCCAAATACATGTACATGTAAAAAATGTACAGGTATATCACTTGGTCACAAGATGGCATTCTGCAATGGAAATTTAATAGCACTCTTCTGAGTATCTCTATGACTTGAATCCTGCAACATGGCAGGAGTATCATGGGAACAATAAATAAATACTGGATACTTAAGTTTTCACCAGACTATTGTAAATCCAAAGACCTTAGCAAGCATTGTGATATAAATATTTCATTCCACTGTATCCTTTTGAAAGCACATGCCAGACGTAATACCCACCAAACAATGACATTCTACGATGAAACTAAATATACTTCTGATTTTCACCATGAGCTGAGATGTGCTATAAGACTAGAGAACTATAGAAACAATAAATAAACATTTTGACTATATATTCTACTCATTCTGATAAACCTGACACTGGGACTATAAAATAGTCACCTTTAAAAAAGGATAAATATCAACCTTAATATAACTTCTTTTGTTAACTTTAGCAGCTTAATCCCAAAGTTGGGTTTAAATATTAGTAGGAATGTGGTCTTGAGTTTTCACCAGAAGCGTTGATCATTTCTGAGCCGAATCATCAAAGCTTTGGTATCCCACCGTACCCGGGTCTTCCATGTCGCTATTGGTAACGAGGCCTGCAGTGTCGTGCATCTGTAGGTCAGGGCTTCTGGGCGTGACATAGACATAACACCAGGCCATGATGGAGAAGAGGAGGATGATAAAACCCATCAGACCGGCAAAGAGGAAGAATTCCATGGCCTGATAGAAAAAAAAATTTAAGAAAGATTTAAAAAAGAAAAAGAAACATGCCTCAATAATATAATACCTTATTCACATCACCCAACCAAATCCATACAGATTCCAAACCTACAGATTCATGGCCATTAGGATAACCAGGGCTTCACACTTAAGTTTTTGGAAGAGGGTTCGTAATCTGATTTGTAGTGTTTGTATGATGAGCGCTATGTACAAATGTCAACATGTTGTGTGCCCGGATTCTTGGTGCCGATATGTCCCAGGTTACATGTTAGTGTTGAGCCCTGGGATAATTTAAATGTTTGGACTGTGCATGTAGTAAGTCTTGTATTGGGTCTCCTTGGTGTGATCATGGTCTAACATGCAAGTAGTTAAACCCTTTCTGTGCCATGGGTGACAATCCCGGCTAAGAATAGGAGTGTTGAGCAATGTGTTTTGAGTAAGAATGGCAACCGTTTTTCTTCATTAAACAGAAACAGGGGCCTTCATGGTAAAGTTTGTTTCCATGCAAATCATCCAATACCCAAATGCACGATAAAAAACAATGTTATAAGACAAAATTCTGCACTTAAAAGTTCATTCATGACTATAACTTCAAAAACCTGGGTAACCAGGTCTGCTATCTTGTTCAACTATTCTGAAGTGCATGACTTGCATTACGAAACCAATCCAATCAGCAAAGAAATTGATAAAGTGCCTTTTTCCTTGCAGTGCTTTAAGCAGTTGTATTAGCGAGTTATGGCGAGTTGTGATGAGTTGCCTCAAAGAGGCACGCAATAACTTGCTAACAGCTCTTGTTGTAACTCAGGATAACTCACAACAATTTGGTATGGCTTAGTGTAACTCTTTACAACATTCCATGTCTCTCCTCGAATTCGCGAGCAAGTTCAAAATTTTCGCTGATTCGTTGCAACTCGAGATGAACTCGCCTACACCCGTAATATACTCGCATTACTCGTAACAACCTCGCGCTGCACTCTTCATAACTTGTAGTAACTCGCCACCTTATGAAGAGTGCAGCGCGAGCTTGTTATGAGTAATGCGAGTATATTACAAGTGTAAGGGAGTTCACCTCGAGTTATAACGAATCGGTGAAAATTTTGGAACTGCTCGTGACTTCAAGGAGAGTCGTGAAATGTTGTAAAGAGTTACGCCGAGCCAAACCAAATTGTCGTGATTAATCCCGAGTTACAAGAAGAGCTTTCGCGAGTTATTGCGAGTTCCTCTTTGAGGCAACTCACCACAGCTCGCCTTAACTCGCTAATACAACTCGGCTAAGTGGTAGCCCTGCTTTACACTTTGATCCAAGAAGATGTACATGAACGAAATATCAGTCAGAGCTTGTCTAATTTCTGATGAATGGCAGATTATGAGAATATGACCCCAGGTTTGTTTTCTTACCTGACTGTCAATAATTTGAGATTCAGCGATGATTACGACGATGAGGTTTCCAAAGGCTACTGTCATAAGCCAAGCAGCTTGGACACAGGACTTCATGCTGGCTGGAGCCTGCATCAAGTACAACCAATAAATACACCACACCTTGAAACTCAAGAATACCTACATATATGTAATAGTAAGTTTTACATGAATTCAACACCTCTCAATAACATATATACAGAAACAGATCTCCATCTGTGAGTTGGTGGACTTCACTCTCAATCAACACATTGCACTAACACCATAACAACTAACAACCTACCTACGAGTTGGAGAACTGTGAACTTTGACTGAAAAGAGAATCAAACACCTAACACTAACATCATAGCTACACCAGACTTGTGGCTAAGAAGAGAATCGAACACCTATCGCTAACACCTTTACTACACCAGACTTGTGACTGAGAAGAGAAATTAAACACCCAACACTGACACTGTTACTACACCAAACATGTTAACACCTACCTGTGAGTAGGAGAACTCCAGACCTGTGACTGAGAAGAGAATCTCTCCACAAGTGATGACAATATACTGAGGTATTTGTAGAAGCATGGACACACTGTTAGGCTGGACCTCTGTGTGTATGGCTAGACGAATCTATGTCATAGAGATCAAACAGATAATAATTATAAAGAAGGGCAATTCTCATTTTGAAAAAAAATGTTAGATGACTATTTGTGTGTTAATATTCAAACATTTCAAGTCTTTTGCAATCACGTAACCACACATGGATTGAGAAGGTTGAATATAAACCTGTTTGAAATATATACACTGAACACAAACAAAAATAAGTTCCTCTCAAAATTTCTTTGATATAATTTAAGAAATATTTTACAAAATTTAATCATTTCAAAAGTCATGTAAGCAGAATTTTTTTAACCAACATTTTGAGTGGTTACCGTATTTGTATCCAATGGATTATGATTTCAAAATGGAACCATGGATTCTCTCGCAGTTGATGCTCTAAAAAAAATGTTTTGGAATTTTGCTATTCAAGGAGAAAATGGTACTTACCGTGTCTGATTGTGATATATTAGCAGGCTGTATCAACAATCTGTAAATGCCACCCATCTTAACATCTATGTCACCCAGGAGGACTTTACTGGCATTTCCCACAGGTACTCCATACACACTGTACCTGTTGTCAACAAGCAAATGATACAATCATCATCATTAGATCACTGAGTTCAAAGTATTTTGTCCCATATGCATAATAGCACCTACATCAAAGATTTTAGTAAACCTAGTCAATGCTAAGTTGATGCCCTATTACAACTGGGGTGAAACCAAATTTCAAGGATAACAAGATACTACATGTAATTCATTCTTAAAACTACTATCATGTTCTTAATTCCATGATACCTGCTAACGTATGGGGCAGAAAATGAGGTTGAACTTGCCCAGTTACAGTTTGCACATGATAAGATAAAGGTTTACACAGAGCTTAAAGTAAATCCACTTTCATCCATTTTCACAAATACATGTACCGGCAAATGGATTGAAATGTAAAGCCCTACAGGGTATATCTTTAATACTCACTGTCCCGGTTCGACATCCAGAGATGAGCTGACATTGTTGAGTAGAACATGTGTTCTATAAACCCTCAAGGAGTCTTCAATCGAGACAGTCAGATTATAAGGTAGATTGGTATCAGATATGAAATATCCCAAACTAGAAAAGAAATTGTTTGAAAACCAGAACAAGAAAATGGCAGTGTGTCAAAGGTATTATTTCTGATTTTTTTTTAATGGGAGACAGTCTGTTTAATCAGAAGCATACATGCTGTATACACAAATGCGTTGCTTTCACTTGCCCAGTAATGCAGAACGGTTAATCCTTTTAATGCCCAACGCACACTATACAATCTTCCGGCAATCCGATTTTGGAAGAAATTGAAATGATTTCACATAAACATATTTTACAAGCATCACCTCCCTGATGTAGGTTCTAAATAATGATAAAATATAACAACCAAAATTTCAGTACATTTTAAGCATTCGAGTCAGAATAAAAGCCGAATTGGCTCCAAGCACACTACAAATCACACTACTGGTACATATGATGTCACTACAATTCTCAGCTTATCTAGTTATTCCTCATCAAAGAAAGCTTGATATCCATTGAAACTTTAATGTTATTAATCATATAACTATTCAAATTGTGGATTATTAAGATTTTAGAAGTTTTAGAATGTTTATATCAATCAAATGAATACAGCTTCTTCCACAATCGGATCGTAGTCAGATCTTATAGTTTTAAATTGGTGGGTTTAATGCAAATGACAAAAAGTTTATACATGTGGAGGACTTGATGCACTATACATGTTTGTAGTTAAAGGTAAAGACCAGTTCTGGTCATGCGATTGCATTGTAAAAAATTGTTGTGGAATCGATCAGAAAAGGTTGATCATCTAGCATATAAGTATTGTTGTGTACTGCAAGGTTCTGGAATCATCAAAATGATAAGAAATTTGGCCAAGTCTTGGTAAAGTTACAAGCACTGTACACAGAAAGATGTATATGGGACTACGCGACACGTGCGCGATAGCTACCCAGTCCGGATAGATATATCAATAAGTAGGCGGTTTCCCGGCAAAATTTGTAACATCACGTATTAGTCAAATCATATTCTTTAAACCTTTAAACTCAAATGTACTGACAGTGAACAAGGGAGTAATTTCTGTCTTTCAAAAAAAAATGGTGATTTGAATTTACACATCAATTTTGAAAAATCATAAGAACTCATCAATCCTGGTATGAGCTACATGTATCTCCTGATGTTAAGAGTTTTGATAACTCCTAAAATGTACATCATTATCAGATGTCTTACCTGAGTTTTCCCAGTCCTTCATGTGACTTTTCTAAATGACCTTTGACCTAGAGAGACAGATAAATGTATAAGGAAGGTTGTCATAAAAAGCAGTTCCATACAATTTAATCATTAACAACTCACATACAATGTACGCCATGTAATTTAAGTGGTACAGTGATGATGTATTGGGGGACTCATAGTGTCGTGTGTCTAAACCTTATAAATTTGCTCACTGTATTTTAACAAATATTTCTATTTCACTCAGAATTATGGTTTTGTCTAAGTCTCCCAACAATTTTCTTACAGCATTTTGAACACCGTATTTGCCAGCGATAAGGCCGCACCGCCGCATAGGCCGCACCCCCAACTTTGACATTTCAAAGAGGGAAAAAAAAAGAAAAAAGGAACAAAACAAAATAATCATAATTTTCTCGAAAACACTATTTTTTTTTTACAAACTGATACCAAATTCATCCATATTCTTATAATTTACCGGAAGTTTAGCTAAAAAAGTGATCGCAGGCAGATTTGGTGTCCGATATACCCCTACCACAATGTACGGTGTAATGCGAAACTGCATGAAATGAAAAAACAAAATGGCAACTTCGGATGGATGTTCGGGGCAGCTCCGTTAGACTGTCCCTTCCTTTACCTTTGCAATGCATTGGCACGAACTTAGATCAAGATCTATTAGCAAATGTTGTGTTAGGACGTTTATTTTCGTCTTTATGTCAACAATGCAAGATAAAATTGTCAGTAAGATGTTTGGAAATGTCCTGTACCATAGTGGTATTGTTATTTTACCGTTCCTAGTCCCATACGTGCAAATTCATGTTGGTTTTGACTTTTTTTTTTTTTTTTACTCTTTCGTCGTAAAGGCTGCACCCCGACTTTTTCATATTTATTCTTCCAAAAATACTGCGGCCTTTACGCCGGCAAATACGGTAGTTATTTTTTCTTCTACAAATGCATGAATGTACTCATCCATTGCATATTGAAATATCAACTTCAACTTTGCAAAGGCCTATACAGGTTTACTCTCTTAAAAAGCTGTGGAAAAAAGAAAGTTGTATAAATATTTGTTTATAAAGCTCTATATATGTATTTTTCCCACCAACAGAAAGAGTGACATTGTGGTGTGATGCACATAGGCAGAGGATAAAATTTCACTCACCTGAAGAGCCTGGAGTTGGTTTGCTGAACTGTAGACTATGACACTTTCCACCAGCTGACTACCTAGGCTAGCGGAAAATGGTTGAGCAGTGCCTAGTTCTGAACAGCCAGGCTCAAACTTAATGTCGTAGTCTCCAACTGCAAAATCAATCTTCTTTGTACCCTGTGAAATAAGAAGACAGATTTGAGGGAAATAACAACAATAATAATAAGAAGCTTAAGTATTTTAACATGCTCAATACTATGTTTCTAAGTGCCATGGTGCTGTTAATTGTCCAAGCAGCCATTAGGTAAAGCATAGAACTTCTACCCGACAACGTACAGCACCAAAGTTACAATGTCACATAATATGTAATACAGAATAGCGATACAATATGAATTACAAAACGCATAGATATAAAAATGTTAATTGCTTACAGCTATTTCAATAATTTGCTTTCTAACATAGTTTTGAGAGTGTGCAGGGATGGAGCATTTTGGATATGGAGAAGGAGGCTATTCAATAATTTGGGAGCAGCGACAGAGAGAGACAGAGAGAGACAGAGAGAGACAGAGAGATAGAGAGCTCTGTCCCTGTAATCTGCACCCCCCCCCCCCTCCCTCTGGGTGAGAGAGCACAAACTAACAAGGCCATTTTAGGAATAATAAAGGAAATATCACAAAACCAATGAGGATTTTGCATGACTTACCCCAGCTACATCAATAGGTCCAGTATAAAATTTACTTTCCACATTGATGGGGCAAGGCGAGGCATTGATAACACTGACGACTGATTGGCCTGGACCTGGTAATGATAGCTCAGAACTCTGTCAATAGAAAAAAATAATAGTTATCATATATACCTCTAAATATGTTTCTCTGCCTCTGATTGGTCAAAACTGCAGGCATGAAATTTGCTACTTACTGATGGGCAGAAAAGTAAATAGTATTCACCGGGCATAAATGTAGTTCTACTTGCGCTTACAGTGCAAGAAGGCAATGGTTGCATGTGAAGTTGATGATGAATATTCGCAGTGAGCAAGTAATAATCTTGGACAGGTTAATTTTCCTAGACTCTACAAATAAATACATTTTGACAGGCATTTTTTTATCAAAACATCTTGTTTTTTAGAATTGACACACATGAAGCAGTAAATGAAGAAAAAAAAACTGCTTATTTTTTGGGTCATGGTAAAAACTATAGCTCCTACGTGATCTCTTAACTGTACTAAGCCTCTCAACTTTGTTTCAGGACACAGTACAGTTTCAAGATCACCTAGGGCAATAATTTTAGCTGAGCACCTCCAAGCAATCAATATTTGTATAATAAAACCATAAAACTTTCTTCAATTTTCATTGTCTGCTATATTCAGAAAACAAGCAATCAATTGCAAGAGCAAAGGCTTTCAATAATATGATAAAATACGGTAATAAATGATAAAGCAAAGAGTAAAAATGCAAATCTTATAAAAATGTGACCAGGGGTCTGTTTCACGAAGACTAAAATCGACTTTAAGTTGGACTTAACTATGGCAGGCCATTCATGCCACTAGTTCTTTTAACCATTCCTGGCGATGGTTTCTCAAGGGATGTTAAAATCGTGGTCACAAATCTACAGATATTACATTTTTTGATAGTTCATTATTGAAGGAAAAAAATATTATGTAAAGATCATAATTGAGAGACCAATAGTTAGAACAACTAGTCTTTGTGAAACACTCCCCAGGCACCACCACTATATGTATAATTGTTTTTAAATGGGTGATAATCTTACATCTATTTTCAATTGCAGGAAACCAGCAAAGACAAACGCAATGGCTGCCAGGGTCATGCCACCCGCCATTCTCTGCAGGGGTCGCTTTGGAACATTGCATTTGTCTAGGAGGGGGTAAATGACTCCTTCAAAGAGAGGGATGAAGATGAGGATAAAAACTGGATTCATGGCCTGTGGAATAAGGAATAGGTAAAGAAAGAAAAATGCAATAAAGAATTGATTACACATACAGTTGTAAAAGGCTCTTTCTTAACAAAGTACAAATGAGAAGAAAATTAAAATTAGCATATACATGTTCTTTATTGTACATAAGCAACTCTACTAAGATGGCTTTACAAGATATAAGGAATTAAACAAAAGAAACAAAATAACTCTTCATTTTTGTTCTACATCAAAGTTTTGCTGGACAATATCACACAAAACATAAAACATTTCTATCTTGAAGGAACATCCAACCGATACAAATACTGGTACATACATGTACTTTATAAGTATGTGTAGAAATTAGATCACGATTTGATGAGATGATTTTTGTGTATTAGATTAAGTTTAATGACAAGGATCTTTATTGTCTCACCTGCATTTGATCCGGTTTTATCTGGTACGAACCCTGAAATGAATGGTTGACATGATCATGATTAAAAAAACATTATAGATCTTGCACTAATAATTAGCAAGTATTGAACCACCTCTGTATACAATACAGTTGTATGTATTATATACATCTATATGTATGTTCATACATTGAAAAATGTATTCCATTATCATCTGTGTTACAAAAATATTGGAAACAACTTGAAGAGGAAAAGTATAATGTTTGGAAAATGTGGAGTGACATAACTTCTTTCAAAGACAAACAGTTACACAACAATTTGTTGAAGGATGTCTATTACCGGTATATGCCAAATAAGCCATAGGAATACATGTACATCTACCCGGTACATGTACAAATCACAGTAAACATCTCACACTAAAGGGTTAGTTAAAATTAGAGATCAGATATGGATGTACATGTATATAGTAGAAATATTAGAGATAAAGAAGTATGGTTACTTATCTCTGAAAGCAAAGTTTTATTTTTCTTCTACATGTATATCTTCACTAACCCATTCAGTGCTATGCAAATGGGGGTCTATTCGCTATTCATAAGAACCGTTATTCATAAGGTCCGCTATTCATGATGACCGCTATTCATAACGTGGAAATTCCTGTACTTCCTGGTCCGCTATTCATAATGGTAAAAAAGGGTCACTATTCATAAAGAAATAAGGTTCGTTGATCATAAGGACCGCTATTCATGACGTGAGATGAGGGTCGCTATTCATAATTCATATTAAGGGTCATTAATCATAAGGACCGCTATTCATAATATGAAATCAGGGTCGCTATTCATAATACGACGAGAGGGTCGCTATTCATAATACGAAATGAGGTTCATTACTTATAAGGGTCGCTATTCATAACACGGGAAGAGGGTCGCTATTCATAATACGAAATGAGGGTCGTTATTCACAATAGGAGAAGAGGGTCGCTATTCATAATACAAAATGAGGTTCGCTATTCATAATAGGAGAAGAGGGTCGCTATTCATAATAGGAGAAGAGGGTCGCTATTCATCATAGGAGAAGAGGGTCGCTATTCATAATACAAAATGAGGTTCGCTATTCATTATAGGAGAAGAGGGTCGCTATTCATAATAGGAGAAGAGGGTCGCTATTCATAATAGGAGAAGAGGGTCGCAATTCATAATAGGAGAAGAGGGTCGCTATTCATAATATGAGAAGAGGGTCGCTATTCATAATAGGAGAAGAGGGTCGCTATTCATTATAGGAGAAGAGGGTCGCTATTCATAATAGGAGAAGAGGGTCGCTATTCATAATAGGAGAAGAGGGTCGCTATTCATTATAGGAGAAGAGGGTCGCTATTCATACTATGAGAAGAGGGTTGCTATTCATAATAGGAGAAGAGGGTCGCTATTCATAATACGAAATGAGGTTCGCTATTCATTATAGGAGAAGAGGGTCGCTATTCATAATAGGAGAAGAGAGTCGCTAATCATAATAAGAGAAGAGGGTCGCTATTCATAATACGAAATGAGGGTCGCTTTTCATAATACGAAATGAGGGTCGCTATTCATAATAGGAGTAGAGGGTTGCCATAATACAAAATGAAGGTCGATATTCCTAAAAAGAAATGAGGGTCGCTAGTCATAATAGGAGTAGAGGGTTGCTATTCATAATACGAAATGAGGGTTGCTATTCATTATAAGAAATGTGGGTCGCTATTCATAATACGAAATGAGGGTTGCTACTCATAACAGGAGTAGAGGGTTGCTATTTATAATACGAAATGAGGGTCGCTATTCATAATAAGAAATGAAGGTCGCTGTTCATAATACGAAATGAGGGTTGCTATTCATAATAGGAGAAGAGGGTCGCTATTCATAATAGGAGTAGAGGGTTGCTATTCATAATACGAAATGAGGGTCGCTATTCATAATAAGAAATGTGGGTCGCTATTCATAATACAAAATGAGGGTTGCTATTCATAACAGGAGTAGAGGGTTGCTATTCATAATACGAAATGAAGGTCGATATTCATAATACGAAATGAGGGTCGCTATTCATAATAAGAAATGTGGGTCGCTATTCATAATACAAAATGAGGGTTGCTATTCATAACAGGAGTAGAGGGTTGCTATTCATAATACGAAATGAAGGTCGATATTCATAATACGAAATGAGGGTCGCTATTCATTAAAGAAGTAGAGGGTCGCTATTCATAATACGAAGTGAGGGTCGCTATTCATAATATGGTCGCTATTCATGATACGAAATGAGGTTCGCTATTCATCATAGGAGAAGAGGGTCGCTATTCATAATGCGACGAGAGGGTCGCTATTCATACTACCGAAAAAGTCAAAATGACATAAGCAATAAACTAAATGTTAATAAGAAAGCGACATTCTGGATAGAAGACACCCCATGGCTACAGCGTAGGCCGTGGCTGGGAGAAGAGCCGGGGTTGGGGTAGGCCACATGGTCCCAAACATTTGAAGAAAATATTTATTGAAAACTCACATTTCTGAAGAAAAAAAAGGCGTGCCCCAATAATGAACGTGTCCCATCATTCCGGTCACCAGCCCCCCCCCCCCCCCAAGTAAGCCCGACCACGCTGCGCCATTCTGCCCACCCTCCCGGCAGTATTCCCTTGGTACATGTACATACATGTATTAGCGTCAATTCTCGTCATTCATAGATGGCGTAGCCTGTGTGTGTTTAAGGGTGGGGGCCGTGGGGTTGTATCAGTGTTGCCTTCGAGCGACAGAGAGAGGGTTGTAGGGACTTAAGTTATATACCATATTCAAGCTTTTCGTAAATATACAATGTCGCACGACATATTTTCCATATAAGTAAGGAAGTTGGATATTCAGAATCAGATACGATTTTTTTTGCATCCCCTGTATTATGTCTTTTTTAAAATTATTTTACTTTTTAGCTTTGATAATTATAGACGTCCCCATACGAAAATAATATTTGTGTAAAAAGTAACTTTTTGTAGGACTTATGGAACTACAAATTATAAAGCCTTAGTCAGATCCAGGCACACAGAAGCTCTTCAATTTCAGCCAATGAAGAGTTTCAAGATTTCAGTTTTCCATGAATTATCATGCCTCAGGATACTAATAATCATGTTAATTAACCTAACTTGATTTATCCAAAAACTTGATCTCCTGAAACTTTCCTAACATCGAAAACAAACAGAGTTTGACCAGACCATTAGCCTATACACTGTGAAAAAGTTGGGCAATATTGTTTAAATTGGCGTGGGGTCCAGGGGCAAAGCCCTGGTGAGGACAAAAAGAGGAAAATGAGAGAACAAAGAGAGGGAAATGCGTACGCTTACCCTAGATAACACTGAGTGGGGGGGGGGGGGAGTCGGGTGAGAAAGGTGGAAAGACAAGGAAATGGCGCTTAGTGACAGTAACTTTCGAGCCACGGAATCAAATATAAACGTTAAAACAGCCCCTGCCCTGCAAAGTCAATTTTGTAATTAACGGTAGGAGGGGCCGCTTCACAACTCTTATTTTGCCCTTCATTTGGCTTCAGCTCATATAAACTCGCTTGAGCTTGTATTTGAGCTCATGTTGGTAGTAATCATGGACAGGGCGGCAATCCTGGGCCCAATAGGAGGAAACATCCCCCAGGAAATTTAGAAATATAGCTAGAAAGATATAATTATAGCGGAAAGAATGTACATATTGGGCTTCGATTTCCTAGAGTGCATAATGTCAGCATTCAACATTGCAAAATCTCGCTTGGTCGTTATGCCCCCTCGCCCAATAACACAAAACTATGATATGACACTCGGCCCACGCTCCCGGCCATGATTTATCCATGGTTGTTGCAATAATTGTTGTTCTTTTTCATTTCTACTAACATTATTGTGTGCTATCACAATCATGATTGTTTCATTTTCCCTTTAAAGCAGGCGCGTAGCCAGAGTCGAGAATGGAACAACGAATCATCTTATTTCTCTTATAATTGCATTAAACAATGAAAGGTCAAAGCTTATGCGCTTTGCGCACAAGGGGGGGGGGGATAGAATTCAGACAAGGATTAATAGTCAAGAATGGCACAACAAATCCTCTTTTTTCTCTAATAATTTAATGAAACATCAAAGCTTCCGCGCTTCGCGCCGGAGGGGGAGGGGGAACCAAATTCAGACAAGGAAAAAGGGTCGAGAATGGTACAACGAATCGTCTTCTATTGTAGATGATTAAAACTGCCCATATTTGTGACAGTGCGCACATATAAAATCTTTCCATACAGCAGAAACTTATCTTCCTCATGAAATTCCAATGGGACTCATTCTGAAGTTTACATATTCTGAAAAAATACTTACATCAACATACATGAATAAATATTAATGCTTTAAAACTTGCCCTACATTATATTCTTTAAACGAAAATAAATGTTTTAAAGCCCAATCGCACTAGTTTAGCCAGAAGGGATGGACCTCCATGCATGGTCATTGACAGGTGGTTATTTCATCACATAAGCTCTCAATTAACATAAGAAAAAGAGGATCATGGGGGACCAATAGTCACCGATTAGGCATTGTTTGCTACATAGAGGGCGCAAGTAGCTATAAGTAGTGCAGTGGGGCTTTAACAGCTTGGTGGCATGGCATGGATTAATGAATTTCAAACATGACTGACCAGTCTGCCATCCATGTGCTCTGCCTGGAGCGTCCATCGTGACCCCTGCTGGTCAAACAAGGCCCAGAAGAATGGAAGTGGTAGAAAGATAAAGAGAACGTGGAGTAGCACCTTGATGTCCTCTATCAGAGCAGCCTGTTGATGAAGAATTGACATTGAAATTTAAATTAAGTATCTACTATCCTCAGTACCCTGTATTATATATCTATAATATATGTTGAATGTTGAATAAATGTAGTCATCTGAATGATCAAAATTGGGGTTGTTATTTTAGCCATGCCCGTCTGACGTTAAATAGTTAATGAGAAAGATACCCATTGCCCCAGGTAACGGGTCGAATAGTTAAATTTTGCTGAAATCCCCACTGGTTTATGTGTAAAAAGTTTCTTTGTATTGTGCGAGTGTGGATACCATACAGTGCAGTGTGTGTGCGATTTCCGAATGATCGTAACATTCAGGCAACTTTCCAACAACGATTTACAGTGTCTCAGACTTTCTGTGGTGTTTTAACCAATCTTTACTTTAATAAGAAAAAGATAAGGTAAGATTTTTTGTGAATTCGGTATATAAAAGACATATGGACTGCTTTAATATTCGACACATCGCTGTTTCTATACTGGTTCTCGAGGACGTTACATCCCCTTGAGCCTATAGAAACAGCGATGCCTCTCATAGCAGTCAACTCATTTTACAGGTGTTGTGGACTAGTGGATACGTCACCGATATGTGGATCACAAGGAGGTTATCGGTTTGAGTCCGGCACTAAAAAAATGTACAAAACTAGAACTGCAAGTTCAAGACTTCACTTCCTGATGGTAGATTGCACATTCCTCCTTGTTTACAAATTTTGGCAGAGAAATAACTCCTTTGTAGATTTCTTGTAGATTAGTTCTGAAATTAACTCTACTCAGGCTTGCCATTGTTGTGAATACCACAGGTGTGAATTTCACAAGCATGGTATTTCCTGTAATGTGCAACCTGTCATTCAAATATACCCCAAAAGATTTATTACTTCTCAGTTCCTCTTTTCTCTCTCTCTATCTCTCTTCCTCTCTCTCTATCTCTCTTCCTCTCTCTCTCTATCTCTCTTCCTCTCTCTCTCTCTCTTTTTCTCTCCTTCTCTCTCCAAACATTGATCAGTAATAATAAGCACAGAAACTCTCCTCTTGTCATTCAACTTCAATACAAATGACAATGCAAAAACATTGATACAAAGATAAGAATTTTAAATAATACTCACGCCATATTTTTCCTCTGCCCAATCAAGCCAGTGCTGTTTCTTTTCTGGGCTGCTTCTATTCTGAAATCGATTCTTCACTGCAAACTAATAAAAAAAGTACCAATATATTGAGTTTCTATCTATTCATGACTTCATATACTATTTATGGCACAATATATATTAATCTACATGTAAGTTCTGTAGCACTTTCATACTACATAAACACAGATGATGCATATTTGTTTTTAAAAAGGGGAACAAAATAAATATAAATAAATAAACAGTAGCATGTACACTCTATATCACATGCTCTACCCTGTGAGTCAAAAAAAAGTTTACACCTAGAAAATTGCTAATTATTTTAAAACAGATCTATAAACAGTGAACACATACCACACAAAAATGATACTAAATGGTTCGGGTTAAAACACTCTTTCATAACATGTATAATAATTCACTGTTCATAGATGAGATTTTAAATAATTAGCAAATTTCTGTGTAAACTTTTTTTTGACTCACACTGTTCACTATATATGGTGTATTAAATTGTCCGGATAATACCTTTTTACCTCAACCACGCCCCCCTTGATTTAAAAAAAAAGGGAGGAGTCGAGGGGGGGGGGGAATGGCATCTAACAACATTCCCCCTTTTGAGTCAGAAAATTTGGAGAAAATTGGGGAGAAAACAAAAATCTGGATTCTTTTTTTTTTTTTAAAGAAATCAGGAAAAAAATTGGTTAATTATCAGGCCTGATAATAAAAACAACAACACGATAATAAAATCACAAGGAAAAAAAAGAAAACTACTCACTCCCATTGCTTTGACAACTTCTCCGACAATATTGCCAGTTGGAGGATTGTGTTGATAAAAATTTCGTCCAAGTATGAAAATTACTGCAAGGGATAAAGAACAAAACAAAAAAAGTACAGTAAAGACTATGGAAATGAACGTTGCACTTGTTTTAATAGCATGCATGTCTAAAAACACAATGGAATGATGCCTCCTGTAAAATGGGCCTCAGCATTGAACATAGCACTCAGATATTAAGTGTGCCACAATGTTCAAAATATCAGATATCAGATAGGTTTTTGATCTATAAAAAATGAGATATCTTGATATACAGTACAATGAAGATAAATTTCAATCTGGGTAATCATCACTCTAAAATGCTGTCATTATTTTGGTGCTCTCCCAGGGAAATTTTGGGTGTATTCCACCCACCCCTTGAAAGCATTTCTAATACTAACCCGTTTGGGGGTAAAATCCTGAAATGTTTGAAACTTACTGATGGAAACTGCCATAAGAACAGCAGGTACACCAAAGGCAAGCGTGTAGCAGTCGTTCCCAAAGCACTGGACGTCATGACGAAGGATCGGGGTCACAAAGGTTGAAAGTAGACTCCCAGAGTTGATGGAGAAGTAGAAAACGGAGAAAAACCTCTGGATTTCTTTTTCCTAGATAAATAGATGAAGTAAAATGGTATATGTATTTGACTGTACTGTAAATAAACCAGAACTTTAAGGACGTGAAACTTCATGATTTGTAAATGACAGCCATTTTAGCAGCAATAAACTTATACAAACTGTAACGAATCAGTATAGTGTTAATTGTGATTGAACTTTTGTGCAACATGTAACATTTACAAGATCTTTAACACAAAAATGTAATGTTGGGAAAGTCTCTGGTTTTGAAGCTTATTCCTGCCAAAAAAGACATACCAGTAGAAGTAGTGCCATGATTTTAATATATTCTTATTATTCTAAAGGAGAGATCAAATGACCTCGAACAGAGGAATTTCATGGTTGAGTTTTAATAACCTAAACAACATTATACTGGTATTCTATAATTGGCAATTGTTTACTTTATCCAAATCTAAGTTAATTTTACTCTACCGATAACGTAGACAAAAATGCAGTTTCATTGTTAAATACAATTCAGGCAAAGTTACAGCTTAGCAATTTTTAGTCGGTACATTGCAAAGAAGCTTCCTTACCAAAAGAAAAAACAAATGTTGAGAAATAAATGTTGATTGACTATTTGAACCAACTAGAATTTCATATCAAGAAACACTGTTTGTATTCTAAAAGAAAAGCTGAAAAAAGAGCACTGTGATTGAAAACTGCTATCACATGAATAAAGTGCATTTAGAACAGACAAAATTAACTGAAAACACACACAAAGAAAGAAGGAAAAAAAAGTAAACAGAAAGAAAGAAAGATAGAAAGACCAAACAAAAACCAGGAACCAACAAACCTGGTCTGCTTTAAACTGGTCTCCACCGAAGGCTGACACGCATGGCTTAATCCCACCGGTTCCTACACCTATCAGAAGCAGACCTATCGCAGGACCAATCCTGCCAGGAATGAATAGAAACACTAATTATGCACAATTTCATGTTAAATCTTCACTTCCCCAAAATCATAAAATTAACGATATCTCCCGAAATATTAGGGCTACAATGACGAGTTTATTTTCAGAGAGCTGAAAGTGGTCTTTGATTTTAATGGTATACCAATAGGATTGAAGTACTTTAAACCCTGATTTTCAAAAGGATTCATTTCATGTCATGTACCCTAGGGCTGTTTATAGCTTACATGTAAGGATGTCCAGTAGTCTGGGGAGGTAATGCAGTCAAGCACATGACTGCATTCCCTAACATGTAGATCTGAGCGATGTACACGATGGTCCTGGAACAAAAAACAAAACAACAAAAAGCAAATGATCAATCTACTAACGAGCAAAAAACAATCATCTGGCGTACATATGCACGGTTGTCAGGTACCAATATGGTTTTGTATGAAAGATAAATATTGGAGATGACAGATTGACAGTGCACTAGATTACATGAAATAAATGGGTACCTGGTAGGAATTTATTCCTTGAAATGCAGCGCCCGTAACAGCTGCACTGCTAAAGCCAGGGTAATTAGAGACTTCTGATAAAGTAAGTGTTATGCGCTATATAAGCAAGGATAATTATTATTATTATTACTTGAATACTTGATTTTTACACAAAGTCAAGTTCTCCTGACTTGCATGCACACTTGTCGAAGATGTCTATTACCGATAAGTTTAGTAAAAAATAATCAGGACAATATATTAAAATTATTTACTTTTTTATAGGTGTGCTTGGGTCTGATAAAAGTATTTAAAAAATTAACAAATTCTACAGACTTGTATATCAAATTCCAAAATGAACAAGCACAACAAGCATGTTCTGGTAATGTTTTTCTTATTTCAACTAAACTTAATATAAATTTGTTTCTACAATAATCACATCATTAATTTCAGAAAGGATCTATAATTTCGGAGGTACCCACTTGTACTTTCCAAGCCAACCATCGGCTATCATGGCACCAAAGATCGGGGAGAAGTAGCACAGCATGTTGAAGGAATGGAAGATCGCTGTGGATGTGTTGTCACCCAGGAGTAGTATGTTTGTCAGGTACAGTACCAAGATGGCTGCAAAGAATGCAAGATGAAAAGATTAATCCATTATTGTAAGTGGCTAAAGGGTAATATGTACACCTGTAATCCAACAAGGACAATTCAGTTTTCAATGACCAGGAATGATAGGAAGGAGAAGAGGAAGATATGGAGGCAAAGGAGAAGATGAAGGATGGAATGAGAAGAAGGAGGAGGAGGAGAAGAAGAAGAAAAAGAAGAAGAAGAAGAAGAAAAACAACAACAACGAGGTGGAGAAGAAGACAAAGAAGAAAAAGCTGAAAGAAGAAGAGGAAAGGAGGATACAAAGAAAAAGAGGAAAAGAATTAGTGGAAGATTGCTGTGGACGTGTTGTCACTCAGAAGTAAAATGTTTGTCAGGTACAGCACCAAAATGGCTACAGAAGAAAGCAGAACTGAAAATAACTTTTGATGGAGGAAAAAAAGGACAAGGTAGAGGAAGAGGGGGAGGGGAGGAGGATGGGAAGGAGAAGGATAAGGGGAAAGATGATGACGAGAGGAGACGGAGAAGGAGGACAGGAGGAGGAGGAGAACAAAGGGAGGGAAATATGGGGCGCCTGGGGAGGCACGTGGAAAGACAATGGGAGTAGGAGGAGGAGAACAAAGGGAGGGAAATATGGGGCGCCTGGGGAGGCAAGTGGAAAGACAATGGGAGTAGGAGGAGGAGGAGAACAAGGGGAGGGAAATATGGGGCACCTGGGGAGGCACGTGGAAAGACAATGGGAGTAGGAGGAGGAGGAGAACAAAGGGAGGGAAATATGGGGCACCTGGGGAGGCACGTGGAAAGACAATGGGAGTAGGAGGAGGAGGAGAACAAAGGGAGGGAAATATGGGGCGCCTGGGGAGGCACGTGGAAAGACAATGGGAGTAGGAGGAGGAGAACAAGGGGAGGGAAATATGGGGCACCTGGGAGGCAAGTGGAAAGACAATGGGAGGAGGAGGAGGAGGAGGAGGAGGAGGAGGAGGAAAGAGAGGTAAAATAAGAATTGAAAGAAGAATACATGATATTCATTTTGAATTTACTTTCATTTTATAATGTATCTTTAGATGCATGGAATAACAAGTACCTTTCATGCCATAGAAGGAGAACCTCTCGCAAAACTCTGTGCCTACGATGAAGAACACACTCTTTGGAAACCCAGATTGGCCCGTCACAAATTTCTGTGAGCAAATAAATGAGACAAGAAAAGAACAGTACGGTTAAATTCATATGAGTTTTGTTTAAATATTCTATTTTTAAATACCTTAATAACTATTAGAGCCTCAAGGAAGATGCAAATTCAGTTATAAATTTTGACCAATCATCAATCATATTGCCATTTTTTTCTTTCTAATAAAAGTGTCAGGGGTTATTTACTACAAACAGCAGGGCTTTAAATTAGTTGCTCGTTTTGCAATATAATTCTTAGTGAAGCCGAAGTACATGTATATATATATACTTTCTACACTGAATTCCAGATGACAAGATTGTGCATACATTTACAGTGTGTGTAAATATCTTTAAATATGTAATGCTACAACATAATAGCTATACATGTACATTGATGAGTTGATGATTTAAAAAAAAATATTTTGATTCTCCCAACATTTAGAGCAAGACCTAAATACTCTATTTGTGATACTGAATAATTGAAGATCAAGTGATCTTTAATAGTCCTGGTCATTTAAAAAACAACCGGTCGTGCATGAGTACCCAGCTCATTGACGGTAGACTTATTTTATAAACTGAAGGCAACTGTCTTATATTGCTTCTAGTCTATTTGTTAACACCAGTTAAAATCAAAACTAAATATTAAACTATACAAGTCATGGTGTCCTGCACTAACCTTCAACCTAACATAAAACCCAATTGCAACCCAAGTCCTATAAATACCAAGTCTCTATTTGACAAAATAAAGCCCAAATAGGCAATCAAGTCTTTTTCTTTATTTGTTTCATCCAAAAGAGAAAGATATGTTGACATGAACGTTATTCAATGTTAGTCATACCAACACAAATTGTTAGTCAATGGTCGTATCAAGAAATTTTCTTTTTTGGATGAAAAAAAAGGATAAATGCCATATATATGCCATATATATGCCGTATGGAAACCAATTGCACAGAATCACCTGTATGTTGGTTCACCAGGATTTCAATGTCCACTTACCCTGACACGACCCCATCCTTTACCACTGATGGCTTGTTCCTGTGGGCGGTCTATCAAGGAGCTCCCTGACATCATACAAATTAAGAGAAAGAAAATCACAGCAAAATGAGTATTTGCTGGTAAACACAAAATAATAATAACAGTGGGTTCTTATAGCACTCGTATCTGCCTGACTTTACATTCCTGGCGCTCCACAATGTTTACACCACATTTCAATAAATTCATTCCTGCAAGGACATTAATGTCTTGACAAAGGACATTAGTGCCGCATCAGAACTCGAACTTCAAACCATTAGATCTACAGTCTGGTGACGTTTCCACTTACTAGACCATGAAAACTACACATTTGCATGTCACAAGGTATTTGACAAAGAAGTAGGCAGTCATTGCCAAACTGACTCCACATCAACTTCAAACCGCCCTGTTCTTCTTGGCCGCACTGGTAATGCAGTATGTTGATTGGTCTGTTGTTGGGCTGGTGTTCGTCTTGTTGGTGTCACCGGGGTATTAAAGGTACTATGTGATGTCCCATTTGCAGGCCAAAAAAATGAAAAGGTTAAATTCCAACAGCATTTGAAAGATACTACTAATTTGATTAGAACTACCCTTAAAAAAGGGAGCTTGAAAATTTCTTTAAGTGGGAAAATAACGACTATTAGTTGTTGAATCGACTTAGGAGCTATAGAGCCAGTAAGTAATAGTCTGATTTTCAGACCATTGTACCGAATGGTCGTACATTAAATGCTGCGCAAAGATTCAATCCGTTTAATTTTGGCCATTACAAGAAGTGGGTTATTGATGTAGACAAATGCCCATGTACCTTTACAGTTCATTTTATTATCAAAGAAGAAAACAAGCCAGTCAGTCACTCAATAGTGTCTGAGACTGAAGTCTAGCAAGGTAATGGGTTTCCTTGCATAATTTAAATATTAGGACACTGCTAACGTTTAAATTTCACAGATAGGACATACATGTACATAACATATTCATAATTTCTGCAAAGTTCTACAGAATTTGAGGTTGGCTGCAAAAGGGACATATAGTACCTTTAAATTTGATTTAGTACAAAGTGAATACAGCAATATGCCATTGGCACTATTCTACCTAACATTACCTCCTCACAATACAAAAAAAAAACTTTTATTAGAAACTCCTGCATGTAATGCATACTGGTATCAAGTCTATTCACATGCACATGGCATATACATGTAAAGGTTACAGTATCTATACATAAAATGACTGCTGGTTAGGGATGTTCATGCAAGTTATGTACCGGTAATCATTAACCATTTCTTTACCTGCAGTATGACACAAAGGTGGAAGCATAGTTTTGAGAGGGCTAACAACAGTTATGAAGCACCCATACATGTACCTCCATTAAACTTCGGCAGTGATTACTCTAAAAATGCACAAAAGAGCTACTTCTTCATGTTTATAGGACCTGTGGATATTTGAAAGCCATTTGTGTTTGCCTATTCATGGCTTATTCATGCATGTAATCTGTGACTACATTGTACATGTCTGGGCACACTGTACATTATAACTGTACAGTAAACAACTACATGCATGCAGGGAGGTGAAAGAAAGGAGTCAAAACTCTTGTAATTTATTCAAACGATGCATTCTTGAGTTCTAAAGCATATAATGGGATGTGTAACATTCCACTTGGCTTTGAAGTTCCATGCTCCGAGCTGCGCTTCTACTGCAGTGAATTAAGTTTGGAGGCCAGGCACCAATTTCAGATTTATTACAAATATTAAATTACCGGCAAAATTTCAGTGTAAATTAAAAGCTTTATATGGGGATTGCATTGGGAATGCATCAAACAATTTTTCAATTTTAGGACTCCATGCAGTCGATCTTCTTATAATTTGTGTGCCAGAGTTGGTAAAAAAAATATTAGATCCTGACAAAAAGTCAATATTTTAGGATAATGCGCTAATTTGTGCATGCTTTAATGTCCCGTTATGTAATCCATGATTTACAATCTTTGATAACTTTAAGTTTGCTAATGCGTATTTTCCCGTGTTTTTTTGTATTTTTGCAGTTGGAAAAAAAGGATGAAATTACACAAGTTTGTGTTCGCTTTTTCTACTCTTTTATACACATTCAACAATGGATGAGAAATCATTGAAAGGAACAGCGAACAATTGCTGTGATACCATTTTCTGATGTAGGAATTCTAAATCCTGAAATTTCATGCGGTCTTTTATCCCACGACCTGTTCAACAGTTGCAGATTGGCACATAACTTTTCGGCGACTTGGAGCATGGGGTCAAAGGAGAGCGGCTTGATTCCAGTTCCTCTCTATCACGTCCCCGATGTGTGTAAGTTATTATTAGTCATACCTTTTAAGTTTGCAATCTTTTAAATATGTGAACAATTTATTTGTCCCAACTTCTGTTTCTTAAAAATGTGACACATATATATATATATGTTAAAAATATTCAACAAAGGCCCTAATTCAACCAGTCCACCTTTATTTCTTGAGTTATGAAAAATACAAAAAACATCAAATTTACATGTACAAGGGGTATGAAAAATTTAGTTGTAAATGGAAATTCAGGTCTCCTATACTAATACCAGTGTACATGCACAATATGAAATCTAATCATGAATGGTAGGTCTTCAATGAACACTACCTGCACAATGCATATAATTAAGTGATACATCTGGTATTTCGCAGAAGTCGTCGATGGTTTATAATAAACATGAATTCAAATATCAGGGTTTGACACCAACAGGCACTTGGGACATAGGAAGGTCAAAATTATAAGTCTTAGTTAACCTCCACCCCCTCCCATTTTGGGGGTTTTTGTTTGAAGTTTTCACATAGGGTTCGTACATACAAGTTGTAAAAAAGTTCAATCCAAAAAAGTAAGTATGGAGCCATGTAGATGTACTGTACATGCAAACTTTACGTACATGTGCTATATTTTGATAATTAACAGAATGGATGCATAAGTTATTTTGATAAGCATTAGTTCCACAACCATGCAAAATGGAGCAAAGCAGGCAACATGATGATTAACATGATGGAGAATTGATGTTTGACACATTACCCAGCGAGATGCCTGGACCGTCTTCTGCAGTCTCCCTATAATCAGTGCCCCCGCCCCCCCCCCCCCCCCCACTAATCATTCCAGTGCCCACTTAATGAGTGGACTCGGTCTACGTCACTGGCTTGGAGGAAATGTTAAAGCAAATGTTCCATCACCATTCATCTGACGGAAGAAATAAAATTAATGAGTAAAGAAGAAATAAAATGAACAAGTTTAGAAGAAGAAAAGTGAACAAGTAAAGAAGAAATAAAATTAACAAGTATAGAAGAAATAAAAAGAATGAGTAAAGAAGAAATAAAATGAAAGAGAAAAGAAATATAATGAACAAGTAAAGAAAAAATAAAATGAACGAGTAAAGAAGAAGACTTGACAAGTACTACAACCATAAATAACTTGGTGAAACATGCAATGGGTGACACAAAGATGACAAATGCAATACCTGCGGTTGATCTTTTATAGGCTCCACTTGAATACGGTGATTGGGTGTGGGTAGGGCCATCTTCCAGCATTTGGGGATCCATCATAAAAGGAACTAACTCGTCCTCCGCGACAAACTCAGTCATCTGACGGGGAGCGGCAGAAAGGCGGTGTTAAGTACCTTCCCAAGTTTGGATGTTACTGTAGCTTTATATACTTGACTCAATTTTTGTTTAGATGTAAGTTATATCATTCACTAGATAGTAATACTGAAGCTTTTAGCAAAGGTGATGAATTATGGAAATGTGCAATTTTGGTTAAAGCGATAGAAAAGCCCAGAGATCTTTTGCTGTGGAGTGCATGCATACCATCAAAGCACTTCTTTAGTTTGAGACCAAGTATGGTATTAAATTCTGTGGATAACTCAACCAAGAATATAAACTGTCAAGAACCCATGATGAATCAAAAAAATTAAGCACAAAATATTGACTTTTTGCAAGGGTTATAAATCTGTTTAAATTTGCAATTCAGGATAAGCCAATGGAAGATCAATTAAATATATGGATTGGGAAGTATCATAGAAATGGAAGCATTTTTAATGCCACAGCTTGCTTGTGGTTAGGTGCAGAAGTGGACCTGAAATTAAAGATTGCAAAGAGATAATAGAAGAAGGCAAGATTAGCTCACTGTCATTTGTAGTTTAAATGTTAGAGCAAATTTATAGAAAATACATTATTACCCACCACAATCCATGTTACATGTTGCAATCCAACCACCAAGCTATACATGGACTACATGTAGTTATTATTTTTGATATATTTAAAAGAAAAAGATATGTTTCCGTCACCCAAGCAATATATGTATTTATTTTACAGGTACAGGTATTTAAGTTAATTCATAAAAGATATAAAGCCTACAAGTACATTACAAGATGTACATGCAAATGAACGGCTCAGAAATAGAATGAATCTTGAGAACATACATGTACATGTACATGTATAATACACGATTAAATTGTATTCACCTTAAAAAATGGTTGCTAGTTAGAATTCATAAGTGGGCCTTAAATCTTTTTTTTTTTTAATCTTAATTTCAAATATACTGTATGTATACAAAAAGCCTGACATGTGTCAATGTTTTGTTGTTCCTCAGGCCTGAATTAAAGGTTAAGCCTGAACACTTTCATCCCTGATTTAAATGCTTTATACAATGTATTCTTTTAAGGTACATAACCATGCGGTATTTTCAATCCTTATATAATGAACCATCCTTTTGATTATATTTTCAACCCTCAAGCATGAAATATCAAAGAAGAGAATGACTGAATTAGAGGTAATCACAGATTTATGAGAATCACTGAATGGCTGGTAGCCATATCGCACTATTGGCGTGGCAAGGAGAGGTGTCGTGGTCGAGTGGATACGTCGACGGACTGTCGATCTTAAGGCCTGCGGTTCGAGTCCCGCCACGGCACTAATGTCCTTTGGCAAGACATTGATCTCCTTTGCCACACTCAACCCAGGTGATGTTAATGGGTACCTGGCAGGAATTAATTCCTTAACATGCTAGAGCGCCGTAATTGTAGCCTTGCTAAAGCCAGGATAATAATCAACAGCGCCAGGAGTGTCACTTGTGACAGACATGTGCGCTATATAAGAAGCCACCATTATTATTATTATTATATGTTCATATGGCAAAATCAGAAGTAATCATAAACTTGTATCTAAATTTATAATTAAAATACAATTCATATCTAAATTATGCTTCTCTTCCTAGGTAAAATATAGTTTGGAACATAACAGAAAGGGGAAGTCCACCCTGAAATTAAGTTAGCTTTAATAGGAGTAGAAAAATGAGAGAAACAAGTCAGTGAAAGTTTGAGCAAATTCCGATTAAAAATAAGGAAGTTAGGATTTTTGAAGTTGTGATCAATCAAACACAAATTGGCAACTCTATGACGTATCATGCGAGCTCAACTTCCATTTGCTCAGTACTAAAAAAATCTAAAATTTTCATTTTCCCTCAAGAAAAATTTCAACCATACATGCACCCTAAATATAATAATTGCAAATATGTTTCTATACTCCCCCTGCAAGAAACAAATATATATTCCGTCATCAATAACGAAGAAAACATGATTCTATGGAATATTATGCACAAAGCAAATGAAGGAGAGCTCGTATAATAAGTCACAGAGTTGCCAATTTGTATTTGATTGATCACAACTTCAATAATTCATAACTTTCTTATTTTCATTCAGAATTTGCTCAAACTTTCACTCACCTGATTTTCTTATTATTCTGCCTCTATCGAAACAAACTTATTTTGGGGGTGGACTTTCCCTTTAATGGGAAAATTTATGAATTAATTTGACATATGTTAGCTGTAAGTGCACGCGCATTCTCCCTACAAATTCACCTCCCCCCAAAAAGGGTGTGAAACTATGCATGTGTAAAAAAAGCTATGTGCGAGTAGGCGCGCACGTCACTAAGGGATACGAATGGAGAATAGTCCAGGCAGCGGACTACACTCTTGGCTGAAAACATACCTTATGAATACAGTCTGAATTTGGTAGACTACCCCCTCCCCCCCCCCCTCCAGTTCAGACTACCGCAATTTTCTGTCATTTTTGAGTTTTTTTTATCTTTTGCCTGAATGACATACATGTACACTATGATGAAAATTCATCTAACAAATCATTGTAAAGCAGATATGTTTGAGCAATGAGCATTATTTTAAATGAAAGCTTGATAAAGAATTATAAGGGTCTGGTTCTCATCTGAACGCTGTACATGTACCATACAAAAACCAAACACGTACTGGGCAACCACTTCAAAATTAGTTTCTTTATACCTTTCTTTATAAAATGTTATTGTGTGTACACCCATTTCACTACACAGTGATTCTTTATACGCCGTTTCTTCAAACAGGTTCTGGTAAATTTCCTCTCATCTGAACAAGCTACAAAGAGCAGCAAGCAATGTTATTCCATAACACACTGCAGGCATTTTAGTGGCTGTCCTATTTTCCATGTTTTTTTCTTCTCCCTAAATCCCCCTTCCATGTTATGAATATTCCTGGGTCGACTCGTCCTGGACTGTTTTCTCTTCTCTGCAATATTCCTGTCACACTTGGCTAGCTATGATATTAATCCTGACTCGCTGCTCCAGGTAATAATGTATTCACTGAAAATGTACAAGTAGATAACTGGCCATCTAAATTCCCTTGGGAGATTGGGATGATAAGCGGGATTTAATTGCATGAGCTGACTTCTCAACTTGCTATGTCAGGTTGTGCTCATAAGGTGTTTTTTTAATGTCTAGATTGGCAGTTCAGAAGTTACACATTTGCTGGAATTTTTTTGCCTGTTGTTAATTGAAACAAGTTTGAGATTGTCAACTTCAAAAACAGTAAACATTTTAAAGTGACTCAGTAACATTGTTGAAGGTTGATGAAAGAAATACATGATTTTTGTATGAAATGTTACTTATTATATTCCTTCTACTGTACATATCCTCTAGCATACAAAAATCCTGAAAAAATTCTTAAACTACAAAGATATTTATGGTTTTCTTCATTGCTATAAATTAGAATATCTCTTTCATCAGAATCCAAAATTTAAAAAAAAAACGAGGTCCTATGAACAATAAGGAAATGGCAGTATCTTCTGTAGGAGTGTAGGTCACTATGTCCTGAACATTAGACAAAGCATTACACTATGAAATTATATAAAAACTGGTTGGACTTTATTCAATTGGACGAACATCAACTTATTCATCTACATGTACATGCATGTACATGTTTGTTATATTTCATAAGGTGTACCTGTCTAACTTCCTTTTTTAAACTCGGCCTGATAGAATTAAGTGTAGACCGAGACTTGTTGGTGTTTAAATCAATTCCAAATTTAGTACCAAATGGTCATACATTTAGTGCTAAAACAATCATATGGTCTCTTGGTAAATGCTAATCTTGAGGGTACACAACCAGTAGGGTTTATGTGCAATATTGTATCAGTACATCCATTAACGACCAAACCATTATGGTGAGGGTTAGTTTCAGGTACATATAAGGGTTAGGTAACGGGGCAGGATACAGGATAGAATGTAGTAAAGATTCTGTAAGAAACTTTAGTTCTTGCAATTACCTTCATTGATGAAACCTTGGGTCTTTCAATGGATGTTTGGTCAAGTTTTGTGGTGGGGTATTGTAACATTGCTGTGATTCTATTATCATCTACTGTATTTCATCAATGTTGTTATCATTATTATTAATATATTATTATTATTATCATTAATATATTATTATTATTATCATTAATATATTATTATTATCATTAATATATTATTATTATTATCATTAATAAACTACATGTATTATTTTTATCATTACAATTGTCACTATCGTAATTACTATTAACATCATCATCATCATCATCATCATCATCATCATCATCATCATAATTATTATTATCATTACCGGTAATCTGATTTTTATCATCTAGGATAGAGGTCAGAGTTACAATGTCCATGTAGGTGTAAACATATGTATTAGGGTTAGGTGGAGGAGTGGGATTTTTGTTATTATCATTATTATTATTATTATCAATATCATCATTATTATTCTAATGAATACTAATATCATTTGTTGTTGTTGTGCTGACAGGGAGGTTTTAAAGATACAGATATAAATTTACAAAAATATCTACAATGTAGAACCTCTTTTATATGATACTTGGTACAGTAAATGCATCTGTGGGGGCGTATTCTGAATTAAATTTGAATTATAATCCAATGGAAGTATGCTTGTAAAGACATATCATTATCAAATGAAAATCGCCCAGAGTAAACTTATTACTGTTGTTGCCTTGCTGGCACGGTCGTGTCTGTTTATCTTCTTCTTCTTCTTCTTCAGTTGCAGTACAGGCCACTGTCAGGTGTATTGTCATACTGTTGAGGTGCAGTGCAGATGTGTGTACAATGTCTGATAAAAGGTACAATAACTGGGTACATGTACAATTGTACGTAAACATACAAAGTCACTTTTGAGCAGACAATAAGATGTTTTACACCATTATTATTAACATGCTTTCACTAACATAAAACTTTCAAAGCTAACCTAGTTTTTCAGAATACCAAATGTTTGACAATGACAGTACTGTACACTTTTTAACATTATTATAAAAAACAGTAATGTTCCTTATAACTTCATTTATAAATAGGGTCTATGTGTAAATGTATGGTAACACAGATCGGCTTTCACCATGTTCACTAACGTAAAACCCGATTTATAAAATTCACTTTTCTTTTTCAGTTAAATCAGTAGACTTTACCATACAATTTGAACAAACATCCTTTAGATTAAAAAACATTCTGCACTTTCTTTGTCAACACTTTTTGAAGCATATTATTGAAATGCTGGCTGTAGATCATTACTATTCGGGCTCATTTAAATACGATCATTCGTCCATGTTCAACAGCCTCCTCCTTCAAAGTCTTACTTAAGAGTCACTTTATTCATAAATATACTTCTTGATTTCCATATATCTTTTTCATAAGTTTACCTCATATATGTACACTGTACATGTAATCTCTCTTTCTCCTTCCCTTCTCTTGGACTTGGGTGAGTGTGTGTGTGTGTGTTGGATGTGTCCGCTTGTGATTATTATTAATGTTTTACTTATAATTTGTTAATTTTGTCAAAGGGGCACCAGTCCACAAGATCCTGATCTTTTTTGGTTGCCCCTAACGATATGTTAATTTTTACACATGTACAGTATATGATTATGTCAATATGTTTTATTGCATTGTACTATTTTCTTTTATACATGTATTGTTGAATAAAGATGAATTGAATTGAATTACTGTAGTAAGACAATGGACGCGTTTATCGGGGCTTGCCACTAGATATGTACATATCGTACCCCACTATCATACCCCACTATACGATCGTGATTTGCGGGATGTCGCGTTTATCGTCTCTTCACGATTCACAATAAAGGCCTTGTCTCTTTGCAGCTGCTCAGCGCCGTTTGACCCGGGAAGCAGACTAGCCTGGGAATCCCTATTTGTATGCGAGGTTCAAAACAGCTTTGCGTTTATCGGTCTCTCAGAAACGTGATTCTGGCTGTATGTCACATTCAAAACACACCTTTTTGCGTCTTTAGATATGCCCATATCTAAAGCCATTTAAAAAAGGCTTTGCGTTTATCACCTTCTAAATTTACCTGAAAGACGTTTTAGAAACCCGATTCTAGCCAAAAATTTGGTCGATAAACGCAACCAATGTCTTGTCGTTACTTGTTTGTTTGTTTCTTTTAATTGGATACATGTTAATGTTATATATTGAATTCCTTCACCAATTAGATATTATTTTCTCTCTAATAAATGTTACACATCTTGTCTTACTCAAAGTCAAACTTAAAACTAAAAGTTAGTCAAACTTTAATCTCGATAATTAGAACAACGATCGGTCAAGTAAGTAGAAACATTGTTACCTCCCGGGGTGGCGAAATGGGTCTCAACCTCCGGTGTGATTTGTAGCATGTTAATAGTTCGGAGCAGGAATATGAAAGACTTTGTAAACAAATCTGGCCTGGCACTCCTGATCTACAGAGTAACAGAGTACAGCATGAACCCGGCCCGGTGAAATTAGTCTGCAACGCACTCCAGCTCCTGCGGCCCGGGGATCCGCCCCGATAGGACAATGACTCTTGTCTAGTCTAGAGCAGCTGCTACGATAAAAGTTGGTCTCCACTCTTGTTTAAAAGCTATCCACAGAAAATACCTCATCCGATATAATGACAATTGATGTTGCACTATTTGCTTGGTCTGCATGAAGTCTGTCAACGCGAAATTTTAACATTTGCAAAAGGAAATTCTCGACAAAAAGGCGTAGGCAATCTCGGCATGCAACCATATGTTGAGATTGTGTAGGTAAGCCTTGCTGTTGTTTTGTGCGCGCTCCCTCCCGCGACAAATGCATTATAGGATCGGATGGAGCAGCAAACACAAATCATTTCTCCTATCCCATTCAAATTTTTAGTAGTTGAACTTTGGCTGTTTTAGCTCTGTCGAAAGAAAAATATAAAGTAGAGTAGGTTCGTGGAGAAAATATGCAACTTACATCTAAATCTGATATTGTGAACGAATTTAATGACTAATTAGTCAATATTGGACCGAATTTAGCAAATGAGTTGCCGAATAAAGATGGTGGGGTGGGGGGGGGGGGGGGAATATAGAGAATCTCTATTTTGGAAACCAATAACTGCAGTTGAAGTTAGAATTCAAGCTTTGCTACTTGATACCAAAAAGGCTAGTGGTCAATATACAATTCAAGTGCAATTAATTAAAGACACCTTTCAACAAATCCAAGTGCAAGGTCATCTACTATGGATACAAAAACCTAAGAGAAAGCTATTCCATCAACATCAAAGAGACAAACTCCATGATAAAAGACGTAACTGAGGAAAAAGACCTGGGAGTCACCTTTGACCCATCCTTGAAATTCAGCCTGCATGTCGGAAAAATTACAGCCAAGGCCAATTCCATCCTTGGGCTCCTCAAGAGAAACTTTCATCACCTTGATGAAAATTCATTGGTTCTCCTGTACGTATAAAACCCTGGTATACGACCTAAGTTAGAGTACTGCTCAACAGTATGGAACCATCTTTTGAATAAGGACAAGGATAAGTTGGAAAAGGTGCAGAGGAGGGCTACAAAACTCGTCAAAAGTGTGAGACACTTAACTACTCAGAGAGACTCAAAGCACTGAAAATCCCCTCTCTACAGTTCAGACGGAAACGATCTGATATGATTCAAGTATTCAGAATAATGCACCAGTTTGATAATCTTCAAGAACAACATTTCTTTAGCAGAACAAAGTGCAGTCGCACACGTGGTCACTCACTTAAGCTTTACAAGCTAAAATGCCGGAAGACACTAAGGAAAAACTCATTCAGCCAGAGAATAATCAATGTGTGTGTGGAATGGTCTTCCAGGCGATGTTGTGGAGAGTACCATTATCAATCGTTTCAAATCTGGGCTTGAGAAATGGTGGAAAGATGCCCCAGATAAATATGATGACATCCCCAACCAAACGAAACCTTGGATAGGAACAACAGTCTAAAGACTGAATAATCCTGGATCAAGTGAGTTAACAAGTGAGTATAATGCTCTGTACAGGCGCGTATGCAGGGGGGGGGGGGGTTAAACCCCCCTTTTACCTTTTTTATGTATGTGTTTTGGAGGAAACCCCCCCCCCTGCAATTAAAAAATAATAATACCCCCCCCCAAAAAAAAAAAAAAAAAAAAAAAAAAATTGTGGTAATGGATGACCCCAAAAAGCTGACCTTTTAACATTTTGGTACACCAAAAACCAAAAAAAAAATATATATGTGTCCTCTTAACCCCCCCCCCCCCCCCGCCCGCTTATTCAGCGGCTGGCTGAGTCGTTGCGAAATTTTCGGCTCGATTGAAAAATTTAAAAATGTTAAACCGTTTCGGGACCAAAAAAAAAAGTGTCCTCTTACCCCCCCCCCCCCCCCCCCCCCCCCCCCCGTTTTTCAAAACCCGTTTTCCCAACGGTTTTTATAACACTACAGTCTATTGGGGAAAATGAGTATGGTAAAACCAGTCACTCAAAGATTTTTACTTTTTGAGGCACATCTTGATCATTTTGAAGCGCATCTTTTTTTTTAGGGCTTCAATATTACCCCATATCACAGACGCTGATATCACGTAAGGCCATGCATTTTAGATTTGGCAAATGGTTTAAGGACTATATCAGTAACTGATTTCATTTTGTTCAGTGTTAATAACAATAATAATAATAATAATAATAGGCATTTCTATAGCGCCGTCTATCTAGAAATTCTATTCCGAGGCGCGTTTATTATTACCCCGGCTTTAGCCTAGCTGCCATTTAGCGCTCCAGCACTTCAGGCGCGTAGCCAGGGGGGGGGGGGGGGGGGGGGCGGTGGGATTAAATGATTATTCAATGATATTTCAAAGTTTCCACGCTTCGCGCGAGAGGGGAGGAAACTGAAGACAGATAGGGATTAAGAGTCGAGAAAGGTACAACGAATCGTCTTCTTTGTCTAATAATACGTCAAAGCTTCCGAGCTAGGCGCAGGAGGGCGGGGGGGGGGGACTGAATTCAGACAAGGATTATAAGTCGAGAAAGGTACACGAATCGTCTTCTTTCAAAGCTTCTCCCTCCCTGCACCCACCCCTACCCCCTCCCCCTCCCCCCTCCCTGCACCCACCCCCCCCCCCCCCCCCCCCTAGGGAGCGATTCCGTGCATTATCTTATAGACCTGTATAGCATGTCGCTTCTATGACGTCTGTATGATAATGAAGGCAATTTTAGTTGCTCTAGCCGTAACTTGTACTGAAGACTTCTGAGAGGTTGAAGGAGTTTAGTTGCACGACGTTGAACTTTTTCCACTTTGAGAATATGTTTCTTCTTATAAGGGTGCCACACGGGAGAGCAGTATTATAGTGCTGGTTTCACAATTGACTTATATAACTGTGTGAGTCCCTTGTTGTCCATAGTTGAGAAAGTACGCTTGATGATACCTAATTTCCGGTTTGCAGCATTGCAATCAGTGTCAATGTGGTTTGAAAAGGATATTTTATCATCGAATATTACTCCCAGATCCTTTTCATGATGAACTGCAGGTAATGGCTTGTTAATGATGACAGATGACAGGCTTCCGACAGGCAAGAAAGCCCTGGGAGGAAAACAAAGAGAAAAGACGGAGAAAGCGATATAAAAGGGAAGAGGGTCGAGAAAGGGAGAAGGTATTTGAATTAAAGAGCAGGGTTCTGCACTATTAATATGCCTGATTATTTATGTAGAAATGAAGCTATATCCACGGTCAGCATTCTTATAAGAATTTTATAATGTCGACATTTCATCTCATAACAGCTTTCTGGAGAAAAAAGGCGCCTTTACAAAGGGCAACCTCAAGGTGAAAAAATATAATAATCGATCTTCAAGATTTTCTCTTTTCGTGGTCCAAGATACTGCTTCAGCAATTTACTTTGAAGTTGTGTATATGGGTCTTCATATTGATTTGTGAGCGCGCAATTTCCCGTGCTTAATTTCAATGTACAAACAAAGGGGCGGATCCTGGATTTTATAAAAAGAGGGAGGGGGAGCGGGGGTGTCGTAAAATTGCCTGATAAGCAACCAAAAAGGTCATAAGGACTTTTCAAGTCCTTTTCAGTAAATAAATCTCTGACAATAAAAGACAATATAGTGGGCACACTTTCGGTCTTGTATACTGAAGGTATGTCATTTGGGTTTCAAAGGGGGAGGGGGCAAAGGTCTGTTGGCCCCCACCCCTCTGTTTAACACTGAACAGATATGTGCCTTATTTCCACCGCTTCTTTTACATGGTATTTTACACTCGCACAAACGGTTAAACGGAGAAGAAATATTATGCTGTGTGCATTATAATGCAATTACACCTCTTGTCATGCCTTGTCCCTGAAATCAATCTCAATGTGATGTTTTATCTTTGCGAAGGACATAATTACAGTTTCACACAGGTTGTATTGCATTGTAAACCTAAGTTATTATTTTCTAGATGATCCGAATTCTCTGCAGTACATGAATTTGTAAACGAAACTGTTTTTAAAAGGCCCTTCTCATTCTTTTATGAACTGATTAATCTCCATATCTCAAATGATGCTGTTAATACATGTCGTTTACTGAATAATAAATAAAAATATATCTTGATAATTTATAAAGCGCAGATACTCTGCAAATAAAAACACTACGTCACAAGAGCCCCTGATGTGTGTAGTAAAGTTTGCAAAGACGTACGTTTAGTCTTGCTTTTTACTTGTAATACTTAACGCTGGTCATTTAAATAGATATCTGTAAATTTCATCAACAAATTTTGTTTCCGAAACAATAACTTTATCTAAAGTTACTGTTTAGGAATTAAGGTTGGATCATTCATTTTGGACGTACGAATTTGTTTTCTATCATTTTGATGATAAATTGGAGCACTGAAGAAGTCGTTGGGTTTTTTGTCCAATCATAATTATGTACTTTTTATGCTATGGTATATATAATCGTGTAATCAGACATGGCTATATTCTTTCGATTGCATCGCCTAAATGAGCGATGTTTATAAGCTCGTTGAAACTATGGCAAGCATATCGCTTTTACGCATTTTCTAATGCGTACTAACGCGATTAAGTGCACAGGAAGTTCATTGGCATGAAAAGGAAAATGTGAGCCCTTGGAAAATGTTTGGTTTTTTTCTGAGTCAAAATCGGAGCTTTTCAATTCACTGATTGATGGTGATAATTCACACATGCTTCGATGGGCTGTCTCAAAGAGAAGATGACTGCAAGCCTATCCAGGCGTTTGAGGGAACTGGGGCAACATTTAAAGACGAAAATGAATTGAAGGGTACAGAGAACTAGTAAGAACAGGAATCACTGGTATGGAATATCGATCAGTTGTTTACCTGCTTCCATTTCAATGGCACGCATTATCTGGAATCATTTCATGCTACTTTACAATTATTAATGAAAGTTCATAGTGAGAGGCGTTTGGATTATTTAGAATTAGCCCCGCATTTTGCTTATTCATCCAGATTTGAAGGTATATCATACTTTGTTTGCAAGGACATGATCAATATTTCAGTACATGACTGACTTATAGTTTCATTAATTTCCCTCGTACACTCCAGTAATAATTCATAAAAAATATTTCATCCTTGATACCATGATCAAAAGCCTTAACTTCCATTATGAGCAAGAAATCTAGGCCTATTCCACAATCAGGCCATTTAGCCATATAGGCTTATGAATCAAAGACGACACAATGCTATTAATGGAAAATAAAGCCTTGTACGGTAGCAAAAAATTACTCATAATTGCAAAGGTCAAATAACAGTACACAGTATATCATGAGTGATTTTTTTCATTATCCTGCTGTCAGAAATTACAATACCTTATTTTGCTTTCAATAAGAGACAGTCAGTGTGAAATACGCGAAGGTTTTACTCTGTCTCTGATAGGTCTACGTGCAGCAAAGTGTTTTCATCAGAATACTAAATTTATGTAAACCCCCCAGATAAGCTTGTAAATAAACCCATAATAACATGCGCAAGACCAAATACAAAGTGACTATCACTGCGCATGCTCATTTCCATGACAATAATACTTTATTTTCCCACAAAGCCGTTAAAATTGATTAAGCTATTCCGCTATTTCACGACTGAAGGCGAGAAAGTGACAAAACGCGCATGCGTTGATTCCTGTGTCGATTGTATAATTCCAAAATTGTGAACGAAAGCAATGAAATCACAACTTGTGGCTCTGGAATTGTGTTGTTGAATCCGTCGAATTCCCTAGCAAAATGATAGACTTTAAATCGAGAACGAGGGGTGGCTTATTCGGTCTAATGTTGCATTGTTGTTACTTCCTGCTAGATGTTTGTCATTTATCGAGTTTGTGCTCAAGAGATGCAGTCGAGATTAGATAGTGCTGGCGGAGTTTCAGATTCCATCGCATCTAATATCTGAGAGGATTTCTCGATATTCTAGTTCACCTTAACTTTCGAAAGGGTAAGTACTTAAGTGTAATACTGATGTTGTAAAATAATCATGATATCCCTGCACATGTATTTGATTTTTGTGATGTGTATTAAAAGTCTGTGCCTAAGGAATGAATTATACATCCTTTAAAAAAAAAAAAGATGATTTATTTGTATAATTGTATAATTATTTGTCGTATCTTTCGTTTAATATTATGTTATTGAATTTGTATATAGTGCATATTCATTTGATAATGTTTTATTATGTGGAAATAAAGAAGCTTGAAACTCAAAACAATATCTGACAAGAAAGAAGATGAGACTGGAAGAAGAAGAAAAGGGGTGGGGGTGGGGAAATGAAATCTCACTTAAAACATTTAAATGAGGAACCTTTCGTTTGCCTGTGAAGGTATTCCAGTTATGCCAGTGCCTAAGATTTTTTTTTTAAAAGATGTTTTTTATTAAATTTTTTATCAAAACAAATACATATTTTTAAAAATCATTCTTATTCGAACTAAATTGTACATATAATTCATAACAAAACTGAATACACTGTACATTGTTTTTTTGGCTAAAAGAGAAATTGCAATAATAAAAAGAGAACAAAAGTACATTTTCATAAACTGTCTAAAATCATCAAAGAATAGTATAATTGACGCTCTTCAGCTTGTTTTCTTTCCTCTCCCTCATTTTCTAGCATTCTTTGTTTAATTTCTTGAGAAGTTTGGTTTATTTTTAGTTCTGCTATAAACAATAAAAGCATAATGCGATTAATTAATGGCCCCTTTAAAACTTTTATACCAATGTAAATTTCGTCTGAATTTATATTTTTGATATCCAAAAAAATGAATTATTACCACATTCTCTCCAGAAAACTCTTTTTTTAAAATAAATAATAAATACTTATAGGTTTCTTCATTTTTATCCCAAAAGGAGCATAAATTATTACTAATTGAAAATTTAAATGAAAACAAATGTTTCCTAGTATATATAAGTTCATATAACATTTTAAATTAAAATTCCCTCTACTATTTAAAGTACATTTCCTAGGTCTTAAAGATATTGTACGTATGTCTTTTTCTGAGTAATTATAGATCCTCTGTAAATGTTTAACTGGACATGACTTTTATATTTTCATATTCAACAATGCCGCATATATTTGTTTCGATATAACGTCAATCAATGTATTAACTCTTCCATTAAATACAAATTCTAAATTTAGATAAAATTCCTACACGAATCATTTTCGTTCAAAAGACCTTTCCATGACAATGGAATATTTTTGAATAACTGGTAGAATTAAATTATTTCTACTTCATTTAACGCCATCCCAGAAAATCTGTAGTTGATTAAATTTCATTCCGAATCTTGAACATGAATATAAGCATTATAAGAAGAATGATGTGTCATATTAATAATAATAATAATAATTCAGACATTTTTTACGCGCAACATATCCACCCAGAGGGTGCTCAAGGCGCTTACAATGAGCTACATAATATACTTAGATATAATCTTGTTTACATTTAACCTCGTTTTACCCGAAGCTATTTTACATATCAGCTTTAAAACAATTATTTTGGGTACACATTGCATGTCAAATAATTGTATTTCTGCTGTAATAAGGCAGTCATGTGTGCGTGTGGGCGCTTGTGTGTGTTTTTCTGAAAAGTGGCTGAATGATGAATATACTGTATCTCTAGTCATTTCCATGAAATACCGATTACATAAAAACATTAGATATATATGAGGATTGTATTAATTTGATATCACTGCAGTAACTTGATGAGAATCCCGTTGTGTGGTATATAGGAATACAATTTAAACGTTATTTTCTCCAGCCGTATAAAGATGACCCAAAAGACAGCTCTTTGCAATGATTATTTTTGTCAAACGTTTCATTGCTTTTAGCGTTTTTCATGATTGGTATTGCAAAATCGAAGAAAAAGCGTGAATAAAGATATATTACAGCTCAACTCTGATATCAAATAAATGGAAAGCTTCATGCGTTTCTATCCACTGTTGTTCTTCAAACCTTTGGATGTTATGTTCAGCATTCCACAATACTTCGTAAATAAATGTACTGATGAAAAAAGAAGAGAAAAATGACCGCACAACGATTATAGCAGAAGACACGTGTAATTCATCCGTTTACGATGTTGAATGACATCGACTTAACATGTAGGCAGTCAGTATACGAATCATGTATGAAGGAAGTCGTCAGTAAATGATACATTATGTTAGATTCAATTTGATCGTATTGTCTTTCAAAATAAATGATTATAGTTTTGGTTTCACAAATCCCATGCATTTAACTCTAACATCGTAACACTTGATCAAATGTTTGTTTCAAAGTGGTATATTCCGAAATGAATATAAAACAAGGATATATAGGGGTAGGCAGACTATATTTGGACAGTCCAGTATGGCGTTGACACGCGTTGAAAGTATTATTATATTTAAAGTGTAGGCCTTCACACAGGGGTGTATACGGTATGTATGGTATGTACGCCACTGCAACGCAAAGCAAAGATATTTTCGATGTCATAGTTGTTGCTATGATAAACATGATGAATTAGGCTCACGATTTGACGTATTAATCTTGACACGCTGCAGAAAAATAGAAATTGTACTCTAGCCCGGCAGACCAGTGCACTTTGATCAAACGTACGAGGTACCAATATCTGAGTATCAGAACTTTCGGAAAAGAAACTAGTTTATCACAATATGGGCGTCTGTCAGGGCCCCTCTGCTTCTGCTGCATGTTGCCCCTGGGGTCGGTTAAAATGGGCCCCAAAATTCACTTGATCAAACGAACGAGGGACCACTTGAAACCAATGTTGCTTTTTTGTGGGTAAACTTACCATTTCTGGTCTTCTTTATTTCCTCATAAAAATATATACATCTTCACATTTTCTGCATGTGCCTCCATTTCTGGAGGGATATACATGATGTTCTACATGAGATATTTTCTTCTATCTGTAAACGATAATTCAAGAGGTAAAACAAAATGTGAAGAATTCTCTGTTTTTGGTTTTTTCTTTTTAAATTCTTTTCCAACAAAACTTTTGTAAATAGTGAAAAGTGCATAATTCAAAATAATATCGACATCTTTTTCTTTCTTTGAATGAAATTCAATACCAAACAATAAATAACATGGTTTAGAATTAAAATTGGCCATCAAACATTTATTAATATTCTTTTCCACTTCTTTCCAAAAAAACACTTAATGACTTTGTTACAAGAAAAGAACATATGCATGAAATTAACTGGTTGATTATAATAATTACATTGCTCAGTGGCATTTACTTTCTATTTAAACAAATTATTAGTCGGAATTGCCAAAATATACCTTATAACTTAAATTAACAAACATCTGGCCATGCAGGTATGCATTAAATTGTTTTGGTATTACGCAAATATTGCTCTGCTCTAGATTCATCGATTTTTGTTTTAATCAACTCATAACATATTTGTTTAACTATTAACTGTCTAACTGAAATCATATCATCAACCAGTTTTATATCATTATATTCAAAAGCTGTGGATCTAAATTCCATATATTCTCTATGTTCTACATTCGCATTTGCAAGTACTAACATATTTCCAAGTGATTAAATCGCTCTCCGAATACGTGCATATTGACTATACCACCTTCCACCCTTAACAAATATTTTCGCCCGTAACTCATCAACTGGTCGAAAAAGTTTACCATAAATTAAATCTCCCACCAACAAAATGTCCGAATTTATCCAATTCCTATAAAAAAGCGTTTTCCCTTTATGCATTACATTTTTATGCAGCCAAAGCATTTCTCTACTATAGCTATCAAAAATACATGATCGAACCTTTTTTGAGTAGCAGTAGTTTGTAAACAAGAAAAAAGGTCATAATTAAATTATAGTAGAAATGGGGCATCTTATTTTTTAGAAAACTTACGTGTTTTAATATTATATTTACAATAATTAGAACCTTTATACCACCAAGTTTTTCAAACCAATAGTCAAACATACATTTGCAACCTGCATTTAAACTCATCGCTAAAATATTTACAAAACCAATGTATATGGAACGATGCAACCTTTGTTTGAACATCTAACATATCTATTAAAACCACCTTCTTGTATACTATTTAACCCTAACATTTTCGGCATTTCGGCAACCGAAACTCTGATCGACTCCAAATTTAGCATGGTAATGTTCTTGAGATCTACAATATTTCATAGGTAAAATATTTTGTTCAATTAGAATATGCTAATTAGAGCTAATTAATTATGCAAACATTATATATTTTGTATTTTTCTTTATGATATATTTCATGGTGATTCTTATGAAACAAAACTGTGTTCATGGTACTAAATATATGCTGAGATTATATTTACACAATCTAATATCCAACTTGTCAATAATCATGATGTCATATTATATTATGAACAAGTGTTCAAGATTTGGTGATGATTTCAAGTGAAGTTATGAAGGACATTTTCACTGCCTTATTTTGGAGCGCTGGTTTATGTATCTTAATCATGACTCATGAGCATTGATTTAGTTTACCGTTTTCTATGTTTTTTTCTAAGTCTTATTCACCATGTCAAATGGGAATACTAACAGTACATGTAAAAAAAAAAAAAATTAAAATATATTAACAGTACATGTGAAAAGATGGGTATAAAAATGCACCATAAAAGGTGCGTCTTAAAACTCTGTATTTTATATATGGAAGAATTATTTAAAAAATCATTGACGCACGATCATTGACCTGGTGTGCGCAAATGTAGTATCAAAAGATGTGCAAGACCCTAGGGAAAAAATTCAAAAGGTTGCACCGTAAAATAATTAAGCATTACGAAGTAATTGCAAAAATAGAGGGGGGGGGGGCTAAATCAACCCCCAGTCTTTTTAGGGTTAATACATTTGACCTTTTAACCTTTGCAGGTCCCCCTTTCTATAGGAAGGGGAAAATACCTATCTAGCTCTCTAACTATCTTGTTAGAACAAGACGAGATTTGTGATGTATAAATGATTTTCGACATCATCAATGAGTTTAATATCGTAATTTTCCCTTTTAGCTTGAGATTTCTCTATTTTCATAGATTTAATAGCTGATTCGTTTGTAATATTCTCTCTTCAGACCAGTTCATTGCTAGGCTTATATCTTTATTTTCACAAAAAAAGATACCAAGCGACTTAATATAAACATCTATCCATAACACATTTCCAGTAGTATTTGTTGGATTGTTGGTTCCCAACCGGAGGGCTTTTGTCTTGTTGTCATTTGATTGAATTCCAGAATACTTTTCAAAATTGTTAATAATCTTTATAGCTGTGTTACCTGATGTAACTGAACGAACAAATAATGTCATGTCGTATGCTAACTCCAGTATTTTAAATGTTTTCTCATTACAACCAAAACTCAAGCCTATGAAATTGTTGTTTTGCCTAATCTCATTTGCAAGAGCTTCAATGCTAAGGATAAATAATAAGGCAGATAGGGGAAAGCCCCGTCTTTTAACTCTAGATGGTTTTATATCCTTTTTTAACCATCCGTTCATTAAAATATTATTATGAGGAGAACAAAGCATCACTGAAACCCATTTCCTTAAGTTATCTTTATAACCATAGCTCTTCAACAAATTTCCAGTATCAAAACCTTTTTAAAATCATCAAATATGATTTCACCAGCATTCTCATTAAATGCAGTACAATACAGGCGCGGATCCAGGGGGGGGGGGCCGAGCGGGCCTTGGCCCCCCCCCCCCCGGCAAAAAAAAAAAAAAAAAAAAAAGAAGAAAGGAAAAGAAGGGAAAGGGAAAGAGGAGAGAAAGGGAAAGAAAGAAGAGGAAGAAGAAAAGAAAAGGGGGAAGAAGGAGATCGGGGGGGGGGCGAAAGGGCCTTTCCACCCAGGCTGTTGCCCCCCCCCCCCCCCAATCAAAAAAATAATAGAGAAGGAAGGAAAGGGAAAGAAAAAAGGAAAATAGGAGATACTGGCGTACTGATAGAGGGGGGAGGGGGGGGGGCTTGGGGGAAATCAAATTCAAACGTGTTTTATTTCTAATTCCATAATTGTGGATTACAAATAATGCTGAAATTACATAATTTCGGAGATTTTTCCTCACTTTTTAGTAAATTATACTTTTGTACGCGTTTGTTGGAAAATGACTAATTCCTAAATTTACAGCCAGGCAAGAAATACGATTCTTGAGATTCCTACATGTCAGGGACCGAGGAACGGCGGGAATCGGGAGCCTCAAGCCCCCCCCCCCCCCCACACTTTAACAAAAAAAGTATATTAAAGAGAAATAAAAAAAAAAAAAAAGAGAGCAAGAAAGAAAGAATAGATTAAATGCCTAAAACCCCTAAGCTTCCGGGGCATCTACCCCCTGGATTCCACCTAGGGCCCTAAGGTGGGCCCTTCGATGCTCATCTGACGGTTATTTAATGCCTAAAACCCCTGATTTTGGGGAGCTCCGCTCCCTGGATCCCACGCCAAATAGTGTCCTGCCAGTGACACAAAATAATAAGGATTATAACAAAATGCTCATCTGACCGTAAATAAACGCCTAAAACCCCTGAGCTTCCGGGGCTCTGCCCCCTGGATTCCACCTTGGGCCCTAAGACGGGCCCTTCGATGCTCAGTTGACGGTAATTTAATGCCTAAAACCCCTGATTTTGGGGGGCTTTGTCCCCTTGACCCCACGCCTAAGTGTCCTGCCAGTGTGACAAAATAAGGATTATAAAAAATGCTCATCTGACCGTAATTAAACGCCTAAAAACCCCGAGCTTCCGGGGGCTCCACCGCCTCGACCCCACCAGGGGCCCTAAGGCGGGCCCCTGAATGCTTGTCTGACCGTAATTATTGCCTTAAACGTCTGAGCTTCCGGGGTCGGACAAGGTATCAAAATGTGTTAATCTGACCGCAGGCGCGTAGCCAGGGGGGCGGTGGGGGCGGTACCCAAACAATCACCGCCCACCCCCCCCCCTAAAAAAAGAGGAGAGAAAAGAAAGAGGACGTAGAAAGAAAAAGGAGCAGACAAAGAACATCAAAGAACATAAAATTCAGACAAAGATTAGTGTAGAGAACGATACAACGCATCATCTTCTTTCTCTAATAATTTAATGAAACGTAAAAGCCCCCGCGCTTTGCGCGGGAGGGGGGAAACTGAACTCAGACGAGGATTAAGCATGGAGAACGGTACAACGAATCGTCTTGTTTCTCTAATGATTTAATGAATCGTAAAAGCTTCCGCGCTTCGCGCAGGAGGGGCCGGGAGGGGGGCGGTGAAAATGAATTCAGACGAGGATTATTTTCGAGAACGGTACAACGAATAGTCTTCTTTCTCTAATGATTTAATGAATCGTAAAAGCTTCCGCGCTTCGCGCGGGAGGGGGAAAACTGAATTCAGACGAGGATTAAGAGTCGAGAAAATATGTACAACGAATCGCCTTGTTTCTCTAATGATTTAATGAATCGTAAAAGCTTCCGCGCTTCGCGCGGGAGGGGGAAAACTGAATTCAGACGAGGATTAAGAGTCGAGAAATGTACAACGAATCGTCTTGTTTCTCTAATGATTTAATGAAACGTAAAAGCTTCCGCGCTTCGCGCGGGAGGGGGGAACCTGTATTCAGACGAGGATTAAGAGTCGAGAACTGTACAACGAACCGTCTTGTTTCTCTAATTATTTAATGAAACGTAAAAGCTTCCGCGCTTCGCGCGGGAGGGGTGAACCTGAATTCAGACGAGGATTATTTTCGATAACGGTACTATGAATCGTCTTCTTTCTCTAATAATTTAATGAATCGTAAAAGCTTCCGCGCTTCGCGCGGGAGGGGGAAAACTGAATTCAGACGAGGATTAAGAGTCGAGAACTGTACAACGAATCGTCTTCTTTCTCTAATGATTTAATGAATCGTAAAAGCTTCCGCGCTTCGCGCAGGAGGGGCCGGGGGGGGGGGGGCGGTGAAAATGAATTCAGACGAGGATTATTTTCGAGAACGGTACAACGAATAGTCTTCTTTCTCTAATGATTTAATGAATCGTAAAAGCTTCCGCGCTTTGCGCGGGAGGGGGAAAACTGAATTCAGACGAGGATTAAGAGTCGAGAAAATATGTACAACGAATCGTCTTGTTTCTCTAATGATTTAATGAATCGTAAAAGCTTCCGCGCTTCGCGCGGGAGGGGGAAAACTGAATTCAGACGAGGATTAAGAGTCGAGAAATGTACAACGAATCGTCTTGTTTCTCTAATGATTTAATGAAACGTAAAAGCTTCCGCGCTTCGCGCGGGAGGGGGTAACCCGTATTCAGACGAGGATTAAGAGTCGAGAACTGTACAACGAATCGTCTTCTTTCTCTAATGATTTAATGAATCGTAAAAGCTTCCGCGCTTCGCGCAGGAGGGGCCGGGGGCGGTGAAAATGAATTCAGACGAGGATTATTTTCGAGAACGGTACTATGAATCGTCTTCTTTCTCTAATAATTTAATGAAACGTCAAAGCTATCGCGTTTCGAGGAGGGGGGAGGGGGAAACTCGCCCCTCCCTGCACCCCCCCGCATTACGTCACTGCTGGTCACCATTACGTTCCAATTTTTGGCTCGCATAATTTCAAATTTGGGCCCCCCCCCCCCTAAGAAATCCTGGATCCGCGCCTGGTACAATATATCATATCTTGAACTAATCCGGCATTATGAATACCACTCCTGCCTTTAAAAGACCCTACTTCACTGATTAAGTAGTTTTAAAACCTTTTGGAGCCTGTTTGCCAATACCGTTGCTAGTATTTTATAAGTAATATAATGGGCCGTCAATTTCCTAATTACATCGCATCACCACTATTGAATAGCAACTTAATGACTCCTTTCCTTTGCAAGTAGATAAGCTTACCATTTGTATAGCTTTCATTTAAACTGTCTAAAGCAAGGTCTTGTATGTCCACCCATAATTCCTTAAACAAATCAACAGTTAGGCTATTTATACCGGGAGCTTTATTGAAACTCATCCCCATTATATACTGCCTCTCTTGCATCTTTAATTGAAATCAATCCTCCCTCACATACGTCAGCTTCACTACCAGCTAAAAGAGTAGCCTTTACATCTTTCGATTACAGTTGGATCCGGGTTTTTTGTTGTGTATAAGGAAGAATAAAATATATACTTTCTCGCACCATTTCTATGTCATAAATTTTAAAAATATGAAGAATTGTTTTCACTTTCTTCAAAATGAATTAGTCTGGACCTAACCTTTGCACCATCACATTCCTTTTTGTACTACATGCATATTAATCTTTCTCTGAACATTTGTCAATTGCTCTTCTATAGCTCATTGCCTGCACATAGTCGTTCATGTAATTATTTCAGTTCTTTTTCTAAGGAATTAAACTCTACCTTGTCTGATTTTCGGAGCTTCTTAGCAAAAGAGCATAATTTTCAATCCTCAACTTACATAGTTCCCATGCATACTGCATGAGGATCAAGTTTTGATCTAAATTAATTTTTAGTACGACGAATGACGTCTTTAATGCCATCTTTATATAATCATCATTTTGGGGGAGCGAATCATTCATTTTCCAATACGAAGAACCACGGACGGTATTACATGATAAAGTTATTGTCATAGTAACAGCACAATGGTCTGGACACATGGAGACTGGTTTAATGGACATATTATTTACATCATTGATTTTTGTTTGATCCCTTCCTCCGCCTTTTTCTGTTTTCTTCTTCAAGCAATTAATATGAGCAAGCTGGAGGAAATCACCAAGTCTGCACAGAAGTGCAACAAATAAAAATGGGACTATTCTTTTCGGGAAAATCAGCTTGATTTCCTTGAATAACTGTTAATAATCCTTTGCCTCCAACAGCAGAGTTAAACTATACGTCATATGTGACGAATAGGTCCCTATTCAATTTTTCATATTTTCAAGCTGCTCTAATTATTGTCAGATTTTCGTTTAATGGTGTATATAGGAAAAAACAATTCCAGGCGATTGAGCTGACCACCTAATCCCTTCATATCGCTATCCTCCATATGTGAGTGGATGAGTGAAGTCGTTTGGTGAAAGCTATATCAATGATAATGAATGTCATAGTCCGTGAGTCAATATGGCAGGAGATATCGTAGATAATGGATATTGATCCGCTCATACTGGTATCCCCGGTTACAATTAAATCAGTGGCGCATACATCGAAGGGTAGGGGTCGGAACACGCCCCATCCCCTGTAGACCCATACATCAAATCACTAAGATTAGGTGTGTGCGGTTGTTTGTGTGCGTGTGTGAGGGTGAGTGTGTGTGTGTGTTTCATTCGCAATAGCTGAATTTCAGATTGTCTGGATGTGGCTTAAATATTTCATATTTAACATTTTTGGGGAAACATGTTGCCTCGTGAATCCTTAGCGTCAGTGTGCTGTGTAATTTGTCACCCCTTTCTCATCAACTATAGATTCGCCATGGGTAAATCGAATTTTCAATCACACTCAGTGGCCCAAATTCACAAAGGAGGTTTGTCGACAAACCTATGTTTGTGTGCGTCATAATTATGACGCATTTCGATGCGTTTCAGACCAAGATTCAGACAAACCTTGGTCTGAAACGCGTCAAAAAGCGAAATAAAAATGACGCGCATAATTAGGTTTGGCCACAAACCTCCTTTGTGAATTCGGGCCAATGTCGTTAGCAAATACAGGTGACCTATGTAATATAATGTATTATTATTATGGAAATAAGAATATAACAAACATACATCCCTTCAAATATTGCTTGTTGAATTTAATTTTTCAATTCTTGCCTTTATTACAGATGTCTACCGATTGAATTCTAGATCACTTCTCTATAAGCTAATAACATAGGTATTCTGAAGAACGCCTGGACTTTTTTAAATTAGAGTTTGAGCTTAACGTTAATTGTATGGAATATTGTTTTAAAAAGTGTAACGTCTTCGTCAAAGGGACAAATAAGGATTTTTTTTTTTTAAATAAGTAATCATAAAAAAACAACTTGGTTAGAACTTACGGTTACATCATTCTGACCAGACTGACACTTATAAGTGTTGGCCTTTAAGTAATATCATTTAAATCAAGAATATCTTAATACATGTCGAAATTGTCGTAATAAGTATATATTCCAGAAAATGGCAACAACGTCTAAACCCGTATAATGTGGACACATCTGAAGGTTCTCTCTAACATACAAGGTATCATTCTATATAGTGATCGAAAACGTAAATAGCCATATCATGTTAGATAGTGGAAAGTTTAAAAAACAACACATGAATTGTTTCGGTGAATTATGACTTGATTTAATTGAGTTAATGTAATTAACAACGCACAAGGCTTTCTGCACCTTTCGAACATTTCTGATTCTCTATCAAACACATATGATGAAATTCAATTGAAATTCAATTAGATACGTCAGAGGGAGGAGAGACCTAGCTCCATCGAAAGGGTTTTTAGATTTTTAGAGACAGAACATTTTCATCTTCGGGGAACTTTTCATAATGAATATATTTTTTAAAATAAATATTGTAAATTTGATTTGATAGATTTTACGCATCACAAAAATAATGATGCCAGAGAAAGTACCATAACCTGCCCGGTTACCGCTCCCCTGATACAGGGGGCTTATTTGACACAACGGCCGACTTCCATCGACCGAGTTTCTCCAGTGCGCAATGAAAACGTGCAACTATTAACTTGTCAATGGCAGCATACACATCGCAAGGAACGTGTGCACGAAATATGGTACACTGTCGATTCAAGAAGTTACTTCTTGGTCGATCGCGCATTTAACGATAATACGCGAATGACGTCACCGTTCGTTTTTTTAGGGGTGAATCAACCTTTTTTTAAAAACATCAAGTTCCTATTAAGAACGGTCAGAAAGAAAAGTGTGGTGAAAAAAAATTATTTTATTGACAGTGATATGAAAGTTAAACATTTCTTGCGGAAATTATTATTTATAAAAAAAGTTATCGACGCTTGAACTGGACCATGTCGTCCTGTGATGCCCCTGCCCTATTTCCGCTTGCTTATACACACGCTCTACTCCAGTGTTTGTGTCGTGCGTTATCTGCCCGTGGATTTTGAGTCTATTTGTGTGTTTTTTTAACAAAAATTATTGGTCTGCGGTTGGTTTTTTGAAAGTGCACACTTCAATGTCTTTATTCCATGTTCACACACTCGGTTTAGTTTATTCCATCAAATCGTTGACCATATTGCTCCGTTTAGTCTCATTTCACAACGCCCCCTATCGTCAGAGTCAGCAGCCTAACATGTTAGCCTATGGATGTTTTTTTTTTAAATCGATAAAAATTCATTTTTTGTTTAAACAAAAAGCACATCCACCCCGACGTACGTTATCACTTAACAGTGGCGGATCCAGGGGGCGAAACGGCCGCGGCCCCCCCCCCCTATTGGCGGCGAAAAAAGGAAGAAAAAAGGAAAGGAGAAGAGGAGAAAAAAGGAGAAGAAAAAAGAAAGGAGAAGAGAACAGAAAAGAGAAAAGAAAAGAAAAGAGAAGAGAAGAGAATTTTTTTTTTTTAAAGAAACCCCCCTCCCCCCTCCCTCCCTCCCCCTCCGGGGTCGGAGGGACCGAAATTGTGTTCCCAAAATTGAGTTACTTTTCACGCAACAAGTCCGGCCCGTAATACAAAAAAATCCGGCCCGTACTGACTTTACACACCGGAGATAGAGGGGTGCTTTCAGAGAGAGAGAGAACATACATAATTATGATGTGCGTACCATAGATAATACTGAGTGGGTGGGGAAAGAGAAAAGTCGGGTGAGAAAGGGCGAAAGACAAGGAAATGGCGCTAAGTGATAGTAACGACGAATAAGGGAAAACTGAAATCGGGAGATTTGTGGTCATTCCAGAAGGCTTGGCAAACGGTTTTGAATAGAGGGGACCGGGCCGGCCGCATAAAATCTCGAGCCGCGAATTAAAAGTTAAACGTTAAAAACAGCCCCTGCGCTACAAAGGTCATCACTCTTTAGTGAGAAATTTGAAAAGGGCACAATATTTTGGATGTCTTTTAACTAGAAGCTATATACTCAATAGTCAAGTATTAAATTAACGGTAGGGCCGCTTCATCACAACTCTTATTTTGCTCTTCATTTGGATTCAGCTCATACCACCTCGTTTGTGCTTGTATTTGAACTCATGTTAGTAGTAATCATGGACAGGGGCGGCAATCCTGGGCCCAAAAGGGGGATACGTCCCCCAGGAAATTTAGAAATATAGCCAGAAAGAAATATAGCGGAGAGAACGTACATATTGGGCTTAGGGATTTTCTAGAATGCATAATTTCAGCATTAACATTGCAAAATCTCAAGTTGTTTGCTACGCCCCGGCCCTCGCCCGATAACCCGAGAGGGTAAACTGCATTCAAACAAGGATTACGAGTCCAGAATGTTACAACGAATCGTCTTCTTTCTCTAATAATTTGATGAAACGTCAAAGCTTTCGCGCTTCGCGCGGGAGGAAACTTAATTCAGACAAGGATTAAGAGTCGTCAACGGTACAACGAATAGTCTTTTTTTTCTAATAATCTAATGAAACGTTAAGCTTCTGCGCTTTGCGCGGAGGAGGAAAACTTAATTCAGAGAAGGATTCAGAGTCGAAAATGTAACAATGAATCATCTTTCTCTAATAATTTCATAAAACTATGAAAGGTCAAAGCTTCCGCGCTTCGCGCGGGAGGGGGAAAACTGAATTCAGACAAGGAATACGAGTCGAGAATGGTACAACAAATCGTCTTCTTTATCTAATAATTAATGTAAGGTCAAAGCTTCCGCGCTTCGCGCGTAATGGGAAGGGGGGAGGGGGACAGCGAGCTGCCCGAATATGAGTTTTTGATATGTTTATTCGTTTATTTTGGTGAAAAATACATACTATGCTCAAATTGTTGCTCGCTCGCTTCGTTCACTAGCCGAATTGCGAAACCAGAAAATTATAGCCCCCCCCCCCCCCCCCCATGAAAATGTCAAAAATTGTACTGGTATGGTGCTTCTAATATGACCTTGTCAGTATTGGTATGTTGAGTTGAAAAAACGGTCTGCGCAATTTTCAAATTTCCGCCCCCCCCCCCCCCCCCCCCTATTGGAAAATCCTGGATCCGCGCCTGTCACTAGCTCTATCATTGGAACCCTCATGTCTCATTGACTTCACCCACCGTAATTTTTCAAAATAGGTTGCAAGCTCGCCATTGCCTATAATACACATGTGAAACAAGTCGAACTTTAGACTCCGTCTGCCTAGCGATTGTAAGATTATTGGTCAAGCACACGAAGGATAAGAAGCATGAATTATCAATTATCACAATTATCACTATATCGTTTGGACTGTAAGGTATACGAGGGAGATTTGTATTTTCCTGCGGTACAACGTATAGCAGGAAAATGTTGTATATGCGGATTCTTTTAATGATTACGTAATGGAAGTGGCAAGACGCCACGATTCCGTATGGTTTGAATAACTTAGGCAGGTGAAAGTTATTGTATTGAGAAGGAAAGGAATGTTCACACCCGACGGCGCTTTGGCCTGTACTTATAGCGAAGAAGAAGAAGAATGTATAATTCGCGCCATTGCGCGCGAACACATCACACCCAATGGCATACACCCGGTACCCTGCAACCATAGGGATTATACTTAGCTATGCCTGCAACACAGTGGAACATTCTAAGAAATTGAAAATTTATCTACAAAATAGACCTCTTGAATCATCTGAGACGTAACTTACCCTATTCTGATGACTTCAATGAATTTCAAGATAACATTGGCTGCATTTCCATCCAAAAATAAAACTAGTTTGCAGTTAGAAATAGTCCATTTCTCGATAATTTCACAAAATATATTTGCCGCCGCATTCAATATGACGTCATTGACAGCTGATTGGCTAGTTTGGTAGTGACGTTGAACGAGCTTTGTTTGTGCTGCAGTGATCAAGCGAGCGAAAATGAGACAATCGGAGCAATATGCTACATTTTGCAGATAAAAAGAAGATCATAAATGAGATAACATGGTCACCAGGCATAAAATTCTTTACTGGCATTACAGAAATGCGGTTGTCAAAATCTGCCGGGCGAATTAACTTCAAAACTATAGGTCACATTATCTCATTTCACTTTTCAATGAGCAATCTGTCAAATATCAATGTCATGTTAATTATAAACTTGAACCATGTCATTTTAGCTGCCATAAATTGCCCTCAGTTGTCTGTGAATAATATAAATATAAGGATATAAACTAAAATCCCAGCCTGTTGTTTTATGTGAAATTATATGAATGGCTATCGAAAGAGTAGTATGAATATTACATTTCACAAGGGCCTGGCCTATACACCTGTCAGGCCTTTGAAATTGCTAGGGTGATTTCTGTATACGTTGTGAGTTTTGCTTTTTAAGTTAAGGCGAATAAAAGGTGAACATTTTCATCTCTATCCCTACCATTAATCTCTCTCGGCAATAAAATGAATGAATGCATGAATGAATGTAGAATTAATAAATAAATAGATGAATGGATGAATGTAACATGTAGCATTATATAGAAGATGTGGGGGGGGGGGGGTATAAGGGTGCCAAATTTGGAGAAGGAACATTTTCGAAGGCTATTTTTGCTTTCAATACACAACCAGAAAACTTTTTTTAAAGGTCTCCTTTACATGCCACTAAGATGCAGAAATTGCCGGAATTTATAGTTGTTCTCTGTAATGTCAACAAAATAATTAGAGACTAGCTTTCAACCCTCTTTTGTTGTTAAGGTGCACTGGCATAAACATGAAGGCGACACCCCCCCCCCCCCCCCACCATCCCGCTTTTGCATAATTACTACATTCTTTTGCAAAAATTGACTTGCTATGGGAAGTAAATCGACGACTTCGTTTTTAAGATCATTTCGGAAAGTTTTGTCTTTCAAGTTGGACTATATTAATGCATGTATTATCAAATACTGCATAATTTAAAAAACTATATAGAATACAAAAAAAACACAACAACTTAAACAAATAATCAAACAGGAAACCACATTTGCATCTCATGTAGGCCTACACTAAAAATTGTAATGATGATGATTAAGACGGTGTCGGCGATGATGATATAATGTCGATAATGCTAGATGCTTCACCAATCAAACTATTAGGCCTAGGCTGATATATTTTTTATCAAAATTTGAGAGATGTCGAGAACAGTTTGCAATTTAAAAAAATGAAGAAACAAAAATGAAGTGCCATTACTTTCTTTTCCAAAGTGTTCACTTAGTTGCTGTAAGCCTTTGGTGTTTTTCGGATTTTTTCACCCAGATGCCTAATAGTGGTTAATTTAGAAATGTTGTTATTTTGATTTTCTTTCCATCTCCCGATTAGCGATAGAACACTCAGTTTTGACTGATTACCTAAATCAAAACATTAAAAGAAAAGTTGCAGGATATTCCAAAGGCAGTAACAGAACGGTTTTCCCAGATCAGAAAGTGAAGTTTTAGCATGGCGGAAGTCGATAAAGATCTGTCTTGAGTTGCGAGCGCTGGCTTTGAAGGTCTATTTTTGTGATAACTGCGCGCGAGCGGAATTAGGACGGGTGATAGCGGAAATAAGCAAGGCAAATGCCTCACGCAGCCTGCGTACTACGGACGATCGCGTTCGATTTGAGGCGTAAAAAATAGCATGATTGAAATTATCGCTACTAATCGATATACATCAGCGCTTGTATAAGTCATTTTCAGAGAAGTAATCTAAGAAAAAGTGCCTATCGAGCGGAAACCGTGCAGGGTACGGTACGAAAAGAGTGTTTAATGTTGACAACTTGACACTCGACAAAATATACTAATTGGTTCAAGTAGTCAACATAATACAATGAAATTGCAAATGACAGTCACAACGTAAAACATATTTGTTCAATGCATTATCCAGCCGACTGAACAAAGAATGATGCAGACTTCCTTCGATTTCACGGAGACACAGAGACATCCTGGACCGCATTTTTCTCTCTCCCCCTCTCTCTCTCTTCCTTATATCTCTCCCTCTCCCCCCCCCCCCCCTCTCTCTCTCTCTCCCTCTCTCTTCTCTCTCTCTCTCTCTCTCTAGCTCTTTCTCTCATCACAATTTCCATCAGTCTTTCTAGCGCTTTACAAAATTGTTCTGTTTTTCTTTGTACCATGTTTTTTTGTACAGGAACTACAAACTTGCATTTTACATTAAAACTCAACGAATGCATTCATTAGTTCAAGTTGTCATCATATTTAACAAAACGTCGTGACGCTCAAAAGACATGTGAAGATCAGCAGCAAAAATAAGCCTTGAAACTATACTTGTTTTTATGATTCTCCACGCACTCCTTCCCAGATATACCATGGGATATTTAATTACATTGAATTTTTTTTTTTGCAACATACAAATCAAGTTACATGTCAGCGATGATGATTATGATGATGAAAATGAAAATGAAAATGAAAGTAAGAATATTTCGATGTAAACATGTCTGACACAGAATATTGATAAACGTTGCATAAATCTTCATTTTTCTCCACCGTATTAGAACTTTGAAATTCTTGTCTATCTTATATGCTTTTCACACTGGCAATATTTTCCTTAACCTACGGGGTTAAGCCTATTCCATTTTTTGTTCAGACTGGTTTTTACCAAAGTGGGCTAAAGTTGGCTAACCCCACCTATAGTACGGGGTTAACTAACCCTGCAAAATAGCAGGACTAACTCCGCAATTGTGGTGCTAACTCCTGCTAACCCCGCAATTGCGGTGCTAAGCAAATGAATGAGAACAGAAACGAAAAATAGTCCGGTACTACGCAATGGAGCGTATCGCAGCTGGCCAGATGCGAGGTATGTCCAATCATAACATACACGATATCCGGGGTTAACGAAATGCAGTGAGAACAGCGGGAATTTTCTTATTCCGGAATAGGCGCTAGTACGGGACTAAAAACAGCGAGTGTGAAAAGCCCAAAAAATAGTCCGGGGTTAAGGATAGTACGGGGCTAAGCAAAACCAGTGTGAAAAGAAAGTAGACTATACTATAATGAATGCTCCTTAGCTTCTTGTTTTTGGAATGATGAAAAAAGATTCTTTAAAGGCGTATCTCTTCACTATGTTATCCTTTTAGCTTTTTTTTTGTTGGTTGAAATGATGAAAATGATTCCTAAAAAGCGTATTTTTTTTTACCTTGTTATCCTTTAGATTTCTTCTTGTTTAAACGATGAAAAATGATTCTTTAAAAGCGTATCTCCTTTAATACCTTGTTATCCTTTACAGATTACTATTCTGAGACGTGTTCACCATGTTTGATTTTGTAAACACTTCCTCCGTGCCGCAAGAGGAGGAGGACATGGAGCTCGATGTGGAGAGCCTGGGTGCTCGAAAAAGCCTGGCGGGATGGTTGGGCTCCATTGCTGTCTTGGGTTTCTGCGGGAACTCCCTCGTCGTTCTCTCCGTCATCCTGTACCCGAAGCTGCGTACGATCACCAATGTATACATCACCAGCCTTGCATGTAGCGATATCCTCTTGAGTTCAACCATACCCTGGATCATCGTTGGGTTGGTATCTACCCGGGGTTGGCCGCTACCGAATGAGACCTGTATCTTGGTGGCTGTACTGCGGTTCACCTGCAGCGGTAGCAGCGTGTGGCATCTTGTTGCTATTGGTTTCAACCGCATGTTTCTCATCACCACTTCAAATGCAACGTATACAAAGGTATCATTAATAAGATCCTTGCTGCTGCGTGTTTTTTCCTTTTCGTTTCCTTCCTATCCCCTAAGGATATTAAAGAACGCAATTACTGTAACCAGGGGAATTGGGGTTGGAAAAAAATACTTGCACCCTCTGTTGTAACATGTTAACTCATTTTCACATTGGTCAAATATTAACTGGATGATTTCGTTTAAAATTTATTGGAATAATGATTTAAGTGTTGCTCATATAGTACGCTCGAAAATACATAATTGGTAGTAATTTTATAATAAGCCTTATTTAATTTCTTGTTTCCTCCTTAGATATACAGCCGTGTTAACACAGGCATCATTCTCTTCTTCACCTGGCTGATCCCTTTCTCTGTCATCATCTTGCCTTACGCTATCGGTGCAACGGATCTGGGCTATGATAATGGACCTCATCTCTGCAGTGATCTGGAGGATAGGCCAGACGGAACGGAGAACCTCATACACACCTATTTGGCTGGCACTTTCTTAACTGCTGTACCATTGTTCATCGTATTATGCGTATACCTACGCATCTACATACATATTAAACTGCACGTGAGGAAGCAAAATGCATGGTCCTCTGAGCAGCAGCAACAGCAGAAGGATACTGCGGTAGCCACCGTTAGTTCGACCGTGCAAGGCGCGGGATCAAGCGACAAGGAAAGCGGTAACAACAAGGAAAGTGGTGGTGGGAGCAACGCAGATGGTACTGAAGGCCAAGGCAACTCAGCAAATGAAAAGAACACACGGGTATGAATCGTTAATTTTTAGGGGGTATTCAGTCTTGTATTCTACATATCCGGACCTATCCTATTCCTTCAAACGCGCATTGCGATGTATATCATAGTTGGAGATGTGGTCCTCTGTCCTAATTGGTTTGGGTACTGAGCATTTAACAGAGTCGGATGGCTCAGCAGTTTCCTAGGAAGTAATTGGTGCCATAGTATACCATTTCCGTCATGAAATTTGTTGAATGTCTAAGGCTTGTGGGGGAAATTACACCCATCAGGGCACCTTGTTTGAAAGAATTTCGTAGCGCTGACGAAGATTGTTTGGAGTCATAAGGGCATTATTAATCCATACACATTAACACACAGTTAACACCCTTCTTGAGCTGACCTCCCATTGTACGACATTTCTTGTAGTACTATAAGGCAAGAGCAATACGAATGTGAATCCGGAGCTAGTGCGGTTCCCATTTTTTCGTTACGACTTCTTTGTCACCCGCTTCAATTAATGGTTCAACTGTCTTTTCTTTTATTTGCTCGTATGCTTTCTCAACAGAATCCCACCGCTGCCGCCAAAAAGCCACCAGCTAAGAAAGGCAACGATCTGGAGACCCGCATCACCAAGAACACATTCTACGTTGTCATTGGGTTCATCGTGTGTATTGTCCCATACGGCTTCAACGTTCTCACCAAAATCGGGCCTGACGGTACACCTTTAGGTCAAGCTTTCCTCCTGTTCAACATATGCATGAACCCGATAATCTACGGCACCAAGCATCCGCATTTCAGGGCCGCCATCAGAAATATCTTCACGGGACGAGTTTCGGGTCCACTCGTCACGTCTAATACAGTTGCGCCTGTCAGCCACACTCAAGGGACCACTTGATTATCCACTTAAGGCATTTCTATTTGTGTCTTGTCGTGCCCAACGTCTGACCATAAGCCAGTACACCATTACAAAAAAAAAAATCGAAGTTTTAAATGGGCCGAGGTGTGACCATTCTTTCAAACGTTCATGGCATTTATTATGTTAAATGAACCCCTAAAAAATGCTAGATCCGGCAATATAAAGGTTGAATCTAATATGTGCAAGGTGTTTATTTTTCATTTTGAAAGTGCTGTCACTCCTCGACCCTTTTTTTAATGCTCGTTTAACATTTGTATAATATACTTGCACTTTCTATAATGTAAATTTACATGTGTGGACCTTCTAAGCGCCATTTGCTCATAATTTCAAAGTATATTTTAAAAGCTTATCTGAAATGTTCAAACGTTCATGGCATTAATTATTCAAATAGTAATCATTCCCATTCTGCATTAAAAAAATTATTTGATGTTTTGCAGAGAATGCATCTGCCTTTAAAAAAGCTTTATCTTGTGATTATAAACACTGATATCTTGATATTTACTACAGTAAAAGGGGACAAAAATGAAAGGGCTTGACAAAATCATATAACTTCTAAAAGATTCTATTGTCCTAGTACTGAACCCTATTTCATAAAACTTATTGTTCATACAACTTATTATTGATAATTGATTTAATCAATGAAATCCTTGAATTCGATTGACTGGGAGGAAATTCATCGTATATCTAACAATTGGTTATTTGACATTCATCAATTTCTGTTTTTCACGCATCAAGTGACATTTTGTGTCCATTTTGTACAGAAATAATCTGTACCGTAAATGAGAATGTAATCTGAAGACGCGAAGATCCGATGGAAAGAATTAAGCCAACAGAGAATGCAGTCTCCGATGTGACTACGTCTTTTTCTGTCGTCACCCCTTCATTATTGCAAGAAATAGTGGAAACAGACACATTAAGAGAGAATATCAAAATTTTACTCTTGCTTTCCTCAAACATCCCTTTACAATATATCGTACTACATAAAATGATATTTCATTTACAATAATAGATACCCGAACCTGTTAAAAAATGGAATGGAGCCCAAAACCCAAAAGTGAAGGAAGAAAAACAGGTAGAAATGAAAAGAACTAATTTAGATAAAAGTGCATTTCCAAAAGAATTCACAATTATCCTTCAGTTGAAAGTATAATCAGTATTATCGAAAAAAGCCCCTGGAAATTCGTCAGCCTTATATTATAATTATAAGCCTACAGTTTTATTTATATCGCCCAGATTTTGCTTGGTTTGTCAAGTATAATTATGTTTTTAGAAAGAGTGAACGTATAATTATAGCCAATTCAAGGGCTTTTGCACTATAATCACAATACATGTTTATTTTATCGAGAACGTTGATGTTTTATTGATTTGTAATTTGCATGTCAGTCCTTGATTTTACTTCGGCCTAATGAGACATTTATACACGTATAGTGCATAGACGAGGTCACGTTTACTCAATATAACAGCGTCTATGTTCTACCAAGGATATAGATGTTTATATTCAATTATCATTCGGATACAGAAGCACTTTCATTTTGTCACATAATGAAATAATAATGACTTTTTATATAGTGCAAATCCCGAGCTTCTGAATAAATTACGTAATTGATTCTGATCGCACGGGGGAGGTAATCCTTTCAATAATTATGTAGGACACAGTAGGTCACAATGATATACAAAAATGAACGGAGCTTTTGCATGAATCAAGGGGTGAAATATAGATTAAGGGAAAGGGTCCTTTAAAAAGGTCTTGTAACAATCACTCAGGTAATCACGTTTCGAGTACTTTCGTAGAACACACTATCTGACGATAACCAATAGTAACCAAGAGTACATGTAAACTAATATAAAAAGAGTAAATATACAAAATATACGAATAGTTTCAATAACAAGCACTTGTACTTTTTTAAGTGGTAAAGTCTAGGGTTCATTAAGTACGAAAAGAGTTACGTCATGTACTCGCACAAAATGTGAGTGTTCGTGATTTACCGGCCTGTAAAAGAAACCCCGAAGTGTCGACCCTACCCTTCGAAGATTAGATAGCTTGGATCTAAAACATGTTACATGAGTGATTGTTATAAGCCGGTCACAACGATCTACAAAATAAAACTACAGTGCTTTTGCATGAGGGATGAATTACAGATCAAGGGAAATTAAAGATCATTCAGAAGGTGGTGATATCTCATTCCGTTAACAGTGTATACAAAAGAAAATCTGTTTCAGTTTCAGTTTACTTTACATATCAAGATGAAACTACTTTCATTCTTAATACCCACATGTTTGTTGACACAAAATCAAATTACACAATTGCAATCTTAGGCTAGCCAGTAATGATTTAACATAAATACATGTATGTGTCATAGGCTCTTGATATAAAGACGTTTGCATCGATTCTGTCTAAGGTTTTTGCAAATAGACACATTCTTCATTATTCATGTATTTTGTTTCTTTACACGTATTTTTCCATATGTGGATTCAGAACTCCTGGTTCGGGCTCGATCTAGCCTGAAAATATTTTTTCGACAAACACTCAAGATAATAGGGAAGCAGAGAGAAAGGGAGAGAGAGAGAGAGCCGAGAGAGAGAGAGAGAGAGAGAGAGAGAGAGAGAGAGAGAGAGAGAGAGAGATGAGGGAGAGAAGGTTTCACGTGCATTAAACAAAAGTCTATTTCTGTATAAATGTACTGCGGGACACATTTTCATTTATATGTACTAAGTACTTAAATGTGCCAGATAAGGGTTTTCATCCCCCCCCCCCCCCTCCCGTGCGATTTTCATAATATCAGAGGAAAAGACCACATAAGAGCTTGTTTGTCTCAATCAGAATCATGATTGAAAATTTATTTTCCCTTTCAAAAGCCATAGTAAGTCTATGCTGTCAGTCAGAAGGCTCGTGGTGTAGCTGTAGGTGGGGGAACAGGGGGCATATATATGCCGACCATCAAATGAGAAAAGAGGTGAAAAAAGAAGGAAACACAAGAAGAAGGGGAAAAGAAAAAGGAGAGGGACAATTAAAGGGGACGTGAAATTAAGATGTTTCGTAAACCCCACCTCCTCTTACACCCTCTTCTAAATATAGGCCTACTTTATTAACTTGAATGTCATCGACCGAGTAAGAACGCCCCTCCCCCCCCCCCCCCCATGATGCCGGTGCCTCTCAATGTCTGGACCCATGCATGAATGCATGAAGCACTTTGGGGCATTCGACGGCAAATTCTCATTTCAAGTACATATTTTCCTTCAGTGGTGGCAATAAAAAATGGTTATAAACATAATGAAGATAAATAATGTCTACATTGATTAGATGCAGTGATGAAAACATTTGGACGTCCCTCTTTAAATAAATGAGAAAAAAAACATGGACGGCCCTTTTTCTTTTGATAATACAATGTTGCCCTCATTGTTTGCTTTCACGATTATGGGGAAAGGTTTTGCAGATGCATAATAATTTATCATTATACAAGAATCTCTCTTAATGCCACTGCAGCAGCTCATAAATTATACAAACCCCCTTTTTTTGCTGCAAAATACCAACTTAAAACCTAAAATAGCGATTTCAATGCGGATGTTGTGAGAGACTTTATATGGGGTATGTATGGAGAGCAAGAAGACGTAATAATTTTTTAGAGAGTATATATGGGGAGCGTTTCCATTTCTATTTTTTAATGAAAGAATGAGCGGGGAAGAGAGTGGTATCAAATTTAAAATGGACGAAGTGGTTTGATGTACATTATTGTTTCAGGGGATGCTCTCTTCAAAATTAGTCAAGACTAACTGCTGCAATTTTGTAAAACTTTATGTTTGAAATATTTGATTATATATTAAACATATATAATATAGAATAATGATGAAATAGATCTATGACTTTATAAAAGTTAAAGTTTGACATGTTATTAGAAAATATGTGTTTGATGTTAAAATAACACAATCATTAAATAAATGTTATATTGTAGGTAACGTTTGAGTCGTAATGAAAAGTATGATTTGCGTGAACATCCAACGTGAAATGTGGTTTATGTAAGGTAATCAAACGTATATGTTCGGTACAATGCCTTTTGTGTCAAATTTAGTTTATTTATACGATGTATTTGAAATATTACTGAAATTCTGTGTACATTTTTGAAAGTGAAAGGGAAAGTCATCCCTGGTATTAAGTTGGTTTTAATAGAAATAGAAAAGTGCGAGAAACAAATGAGTGGAAGTTTGAGCAATATCTGATTATAGATAGAAAAGTTATGTTTTTGGGGGTTATTGTTATCAGTGTAACACAAATTGGCAACACTATGACGTATCTTGCGAGGTCCTCTCCTATTTGCTATGTTCATAACATTTCATAAACTTTCATTGTCTTAGTTATTGATGACGGAATAGATTTGTTTTATACAGGGGTTGTATAACATATTTGCAATGAATATAATTTAGGGTAGATGTATGATTGACATTTTCTTATGGGAATATATATGTATGTTTTTTTAGCACAGGGCGAATCGGAAGGGACCTCGCAAGATACGTCACAGCGTTGCCAATTTGTGTTTGATAGATCGCACCTTAAAATACTGTAGTCATAACTTTTTTATTTTAATAGGATTTTGCTCAAAATCTCACTGACCTGTTTCTCTATTTTATTATTTGTTTTCTTCTATTAAAACAAACTTAATATCAGGGTGGACTTCCCCTTTTACAAAGCACATCTCCCCCCCCCCCAAAAAAAAAAAAAAAAAATCTCCTGAAACCTCTCTTTTCTGAAGTGATGTATCTACAAAGAGTGTATATAGTTCATACGTGGTTTGTCACATAATAAACGGACTGTAAATTAATGCATTTTTAAACATTTTCACAAGTGATCTTATTTTTGTTATAAAAGACTAAAATATGTAAAGTAAACAGCGCCACCAGTCAATGTACTTATTCACGTATATTTAGACAGATTAACACAATTTCAGTGACTGGAGAAAAAGGCATTAACGATTTGTATACGTCTCTAAAATAGATTATGAAGTATATACGTATATTATTTACTAAGAAATTAAAGGAATAATGTTTAATATTGTTCATGTTCTAAATGTGATATGTCGTATAGTGATGTCATGCAAAGCGACTAAATGAGGTTCGTTGAGATTGAGAGAGGGACACAAAAATCGAGATCGGGGTAGAGAGAAGGATGGAGATGTAAAGATGGAGAAGTAGAGAGAGAGAGAGAGAGAGAGAGAGAGAGAGAGAGAGGATGACAAAAGAGATAGAGAGGAAAAAGGGGGAGGTGAACACCTAGATGTGGAGCGAAATGAGATGGAGGGAGAGGGATGGAATGGAGAGGGAGACAGAGAGTTATACCAGGGCTGAACCTTTGATGGAAGAAATAAGTGGGTAAAGTAAACACGCTTCCCATACGACTTAATTATATTTATTATTATAACCAAACTTTTTCACCCAGTTATCTAAGAATACAAGCCTTGCTTTTAGAGTGACTCCTCCAATAATACATGCATGTTTTCATTATTTTGTTCAGATCATTATAACATACATGTACTTAGTAGGCTTTATTACCATTGTAAAGAGTAGTTTTAATTTCTTTGGTATTACTTCTCATATTCATTTTGTTACGTTTTCTGACTATTTTCGAAGTGTATTAAAAAAAAGGCAAACTCTGAAACTTACAAATTGAAATAGGGCAAGCTAGGCACATCGAAGCTATATTGTATCAATGTTACACAAATTACAGGAAAATCATATAAGTATGATTTGACCGCACGAGAACATAAAGCGTAATCAAAAAAGGAAATAATATCATATACACACTGTACTATAGGTAGTGGCGTAAACCTTTGCTCGTGCGTTGTGGAATGCTCTCTATCGAGAGAGAGAGAGAGAGAGAGAGAGAGAGAGAGAGAGAGAGAGAGAGGTAACGAGAAATTCGTGAAAGCAGATCAGTTGAAGTGATTAAAATGATCTTAAAACGTATTATTTTGTTCCTTTATGTTTATTATCCAGATGCTTTTATGTAATCTCCTTTTTTCCATACAAGTGCGCCTTCAACCAGTGGCGGATTCAGGGAGGGAGAATTAAACAACGATAGAAAAGAGGTGCAAGAGCATGAGGAATTGCATTTCTTTAAAAAGAAGGATGGGATAACAACCAGGCGCGTCGCTAAAGGGGGTGGGGGGGGGGTGGGTGCGACACCTTCCCACCTGTCAGGAAATTGGCGGCAAAATTGCCCTGCTGTCTGGAAATTGAGAAAAGGGGGAGAGGGAAAGGGGAAAAAAAGAAAAAGAAAAGGAAAAGAAAGGAAGGAAAGGGAAGAGAAGAGAAGAAAGAAAGAGAAAAAAAGAAAAAGAGGAAGGAGAGGAAAGAAAGGAAAAGAAAGAAAAAGAAAGAAAAGAAAGAATAGGAGAAAAGGTAAAAAAGAAGAGAAAAAGGAAACAAAAGAAACGAGGGATGAAAGAGGGGATAATAGCCTGAGAGAAGAGGGTGGGAGTAAAAGAGAGAGAGAGAGGGGGGATGATGGGTGGAGTCACCACGTCGAGGGGGCAAGAAAAATACGCATAGATAGTTTTCGTTGCTTTGTCGGGGTCCGCTGTGTCGGTATTCGTGCTCGATCCTCGTGTACTATATCAATGCAGAAGTCGGTGAGATGTACGTCGGTCGGCCGGCAAATTTGTTTTCCCTACGAACTGTGAATGATATCGGACAAATTCAGACAATGATTAAGAGTCGGTACAACGAATCGTCTTCTTTCCATTATAATTTAATCAAACGTGAAAGCTTCCACGCTTCGCGCGGGAGGGGGAGAAACTGAATTCAGACAAGGATTAAGAGTCGAGAACGATGCTACGAATCGTCTTCTTTCTATAATAATTAAATGAAACGTCATAGCTTCTGCGCTTCGCGCGGGAGGGGCGAAACAAGAAGTAAGAGTCAGGAACGGTACAACGAATCGTCTTCCTTTTCTAATAATTTAATGAATAGTCAAAGCTTTTGCGCTCCGCGCGGGAGGGGGAAACTGAAAAAGAACTTAGTTCCTGGCCCCGGGTTTATAGGGTAAAATTTGTAGACATTGGGAGATTGGCATTAATATATTTGGCGGTAATTGGTGGCTAGTTTTGTCGGTAAAGGGTGGCCTCTACAGCCACCCCCCCCCCCCCCCTGCTGAAAAGGTCTAGCGACGCCCTGATAACAACACGGTTTGTACACTCGAGATAATTTTTGCAAGTACTACTAGTCAAGTACCAGACCATCGTCTTTGTGCATTGTGTAGCAACGAACTATATACAACGTCTCGCGACGTGACAGATCACTTTTCTTTAACTTCTAACCTATCAGGAGGCCTCGTTTTTTCAGGAAGTCCCGGTGCACTAAATTTGGTTCTCAAATTGCAAAAGATCCCTCTACTGTTGGACGGGGTACGAGAAAGCAATTTTCCGTCATATTACTCCAGGCTTGGTCGCAATGGCGTAGACAGGTTCGTACACCTGGGGGATGACTCAGGGGCGGATCTAGCTTTTTGCTAAGGGGGGGGGGGGGTTGACCAAAATAATGACGATGCTCTAGCCGCGAAGCGGCGATCCGATTTTTTTTTGGGTGTTTATTTGAACCCCGTAAGTGATGTTTTCCTGGCATCTATTAACACAATGGAGACCATAAAACGTCATGATAACGTCTTTTTAAATCAAGTAACAGTTAAATACACAGTTATATCCAGAGTTATCATGTGTTTGGTTAAGTTACCAGATGAGTTGAATATCTTCTCACAATATTTGCACTTGAAAGGGTTTCTCTCCAGCGTGCGATCTTTTTTCTCCTTTTTTTTTTCTTTCTCTTTTTTTCCTTTTTTTTGTTTTGTTTGTTTTTTGGGCCGCCCAAGGGGGGGTTTTTAACCCCCTAACCCCCCCCCCCCCCGTAAATCCGCGCCTGTTTAATCTTGTGGTTATCTTGTGGTTTCCAAACCACAAGATAACCACAAAATACTTGTAAGATTTTCTTTTTTTTACCGTCTGAATTGGCTTTCACCGTGTGAATGCGGCTAATAACAATAAACACAATTACAATAATGATGAGGATTATTATTATCATCATCATTATTATTATTGAATATTATTATTATTATTATTATTATTATATTATTATTAATATGAACGGTGACAGAGCGCGCTGGTCGAGCGGTTTAAGGCGCTGTTTTTAGTAACATCACCTATTGTTCGCAAGAGTTCGAATCTCATCTTCGACAAAAGTTTTTTTATTTTTTATTTTTTATTTTTTAGTCTATTTTTTTTCGGCATATAAAAGTATTAATGACTGCTTTAATATTCGAGAAATAGTTGTTTTTATACGCTCTCGGGAAGGTTACAATTGGGCTATTGCCCTCGGCACGCCTCGGGTAATAGCACAATTCTAACCTTCCCTTGAGCGTATAAAAACAACTATTTCTCTCAAAGCAGTCATTAATACTATATCATTATTAATATTATAATTGTTATCATTATTATTATTACTATTATTATCATCATTATGACTTATTAAAGGTACTATGTCCTTTTTGCAGGCCAAAAAATGAAAAAGTTAAATTCCAACTGCATTTGAGAGATAATACTTATCTAGAACTTCCCTAAAAAAGGTGGGGCTTGAAAATGTCTTTAAGTGGGAAAATAATGACTATTAGTTGTCAAATCGACTTTAGGGCTATAGAGCCAAAAAGTAATAGTCTTGATTTTCAGACAATTGTACCGAATGGTCTTACGTTTTATGTTGCGCAAAGATTCAATCAGTTTAATCTTGGCCATCACAGAAGTGTGTTATTGATGTAGACAAATGCTCATGTACCCTTTACAACTCTTTTCATGTATGTTATTACCAAAGAAGAAAAAAAGCCAGTCAGTCACTCAATAGTGTCTGACAGTGAAGTCTAGCAAGTAAACGGGTTTCCTTGCATAATTTGAATATGAGGACACTGCTAACGTTTAAATTTTACAGATAGGACATACATGACATATTCATAATTCCTGCAAAGTTCTACAGAATTTGAGGTTGGCTTCCAAAGGAACAGTACCTTTAAGTAAGCAAATATCATTCCCCAAAACCTAGGGGGGGGGGGATGATTGTACATGCCATCCCCCCACCTTGTGAGGTGGGGGGATACATCCCCCTCATCCCCCCCCCCCCCCCCCCGTTGTCTACGCCCCTGCTTGGTCGCACCGCTCCCTCGCCCTTGACGCCTCGCTCCATCGTTTTTCATATATTTCACCCGAAACGATTTTGTTCCCCCGGCCCCCGGTAAGAAATTCCTGGATCCGCCACTGCCAACTCTTGATTTCAAGTGTATTCGGCGCCGTATAAATCTCATATTATCATTATTATTATTATTATATGGGCATCTTGCGGTTTCTGATTTTTTGTTTTTTTCTTCGTATACATTCTGATCGACGAGGAAGTGATAGTTTGCCATCGCCTGAAACCAAAAGGTGATTATTTGCTTTATATTCCACATCTAAAAGAATTTAACTACAAAAAAAAAGGACATGTATGCATCTACATAAAAGACACCAGGCCCAAATTCACACCAAAAAATTAAAAGTTTAACCTTACCCCTTGAGGGTACGGTCCGCGCATGTGTTTGCTTTTATTGCGCTCATTGGTAATGCTGCGCTCATTGGTAATGCGCGCTTAATTACGCCTGTTTTAGTGCGCTTTTGGATAATCTTCAGTGAAAGTGCGTTGCACTGTGTAGGTAGTAGTACTATCTACACAGTGTAACGAACTTTTTGCTTCACCCATAAAATAATAATGGGCGAACTATCTTTCATCACGTGATTTACTTTTGACCAATCGTAGAGCAAGATTCTTAGTATGTGGAATATAATACTTACTAGCTCTATATAGTTAAGTCGATTCGACAACTCGTTATTTTCCAACTTAAAGAAATTTTCAAGCCACCCCCCCCTTTTTTTTAGGGAAGTTCTAAATTAGTATCATCTTTCAAATGCCGTCGGAATTTAACCTTTTCATTTTGTTTGGCCTGCAAATGGGACATAGCACCTTTAACGACGCAGATCGGATCACCACAAAACATTTTTCGGGAATCGTTTAATGTTCCACTTATAATTCACTGTGGATTTAATTTAGGCCTAAGACTTATCAAGGAGTTATCATGTTGTTCCCAGGCGCGTACGCAGGGGGGGGGGGGGGTGTTTGGGGGGTTAACCCCCCCCCCTTGGTAATTTTATGTGTGTAAACCCCCCTAAAAAAAAACCTAAACCCCCCCCCCCCCCCTTTGGATTTTTTTTTTTTTTTTTTTAATTATTAAAAAAAAAAAAAAAAAAAATTACCCCCATGGCTGACCTAAGAAAGGTGACCTTACCCCCCCCCCCAACGGAACAAAATGTCAAATTTTCAAATTTCAAGACCCCCCCCCCCCCAAAAAAAAAGTGTCCTCTTACCTCTCTCCTCGTTTTTTGTTATGCCATTCGATGGGAGGGGGGGCACGTCCCCCTCCAATAGCTACATGTACGCCACTAATTATGAGAATAAAAATGTATGCGGCCTTTAATTGTTTATGGTTGAGACTGAGAAATTAGGGGCAGGGGCGCTGCCCGGACTATGAAATGCAATTAGATAGGATTTCAATTAATCTCAAGTGTCGTTTTGGGAGGCAGGTTTATGTATTGATTTACATATGGTCAGGGCTTGAATTAATCAGGCCACCAAGGCCATGGCCGTGGATGCCCCTTTGATTGGCCTCAATGCCCCTCTCATTGGCCTTGGAGATTTTTTGGTGCCCTTTCCAATTCTTCCTATTTGTTCTGCAATATAGGAATGTGCCCTACAGAAAAGTGGCCTTGCCCTAAAAATATTGAAATATAAGGCCTGTATGGTAATTAGAAAACATAAATTAAACTAATGATTTCTACCTGTGTTAACAGAATGATGCACTTCCGCACACTAATTATCAGCTGTTGTCTTCTATGCTTCTGTTATGCATGTAATATGTATACGAACAGTACGTAATCAGGATGATCAGTGCATACACGCCCACCGCGCAAGCGCAGTTTTGTCTGCACGGGACAAGATGGCGACCCGCTAGTGGTAAAGTTTCACAGAAAATACACTCTTAAAAATGTGTTTTACTGTCATCTAAAGTTTGATATTATATGAGGTAAAATTGTATGTGTACGAAGTTTGAGGGTTACTGGTTCACTCCTGTACTATTTGGATCGATTATATAAATAGCAGTATTTACGGTCCGCTATCCATTTATTATTTTGGCAATCTTGTGAATGTGAGTTGTGTTGTGTACGGAAGCGGGAGTGACTTGTGGCCTGTGGAGAGTGAGTATAGTGCAGTGCACTGTGCATGTGTGAGCTGTGACTGCCCTAATATCAGGCTAATGACTAATGCCTTTACTTTTACCCGAGATTCTGGAAAAATGCTGAGTTCTCAGTTGTCGGGCTTCCAGTGCAATTTTGTGTTTCTTCCTTCACGTAGTTGGGTTCGTTCGTTCCCCTTGAATCATTACATGAGTCGATGATCTCATTGCAGTTTAATTATGTGACTCTGTCTTGGCGTGCGTCTGTGTCTGTAATTCTGTGAAACTTTGAAATGGAAAGGTTGCTTTGAATCATAACCATATAACGTAGAGTTGATATTGTCATTCGAATTGAACATGTGAACTTGGTCTGAATGATATTGATAAGTGATGACTGATGTTGAGCTGTATATAATTGTAAATGGAATTGCCTTTTTCTGTTGGAATTGCCTTTTTCTGTTGGAATTGAAGGTGAAGCTCCTTAGTCTTGGGCTGGTCTTGAGACTTGGGCTTCACTTTAGGTCTATTAATTGTCTTAGAATCTCTAAATCTACGCTTAGATGTAATGTTGATACTGATCGAGTTGGGCCAAGACTGGCAAAAGAAATGATGATTTAATATCTTCTTCATCTCTTCTTATTTATCTTGCCATATTTTATTATACATATTGTGATTGAGTTTCGACATTGTCCTTTTATTTCATTTTTGTTGTTGTTAGCTACTACCACTAGAGTCTAGGTTTATATTAAATTGACAGATATGTACGAAACTATAATATAATGATAATATTTTAAACATTTCTTAAATACTGATTTTGCATAAATTGAAGTAGACTTTTTTTTTTTCTTATTAAACAATTGCATGCAATTTGGGTAATCAGATGCTTAAAAATTTCGGAATAAAAAAATAAATAAAAAAAACATGCCTTAGGTCTATATGAAAAATACACTTATATTATCATTTGTTTACCATATTTACACACATGTAGTAATGTGTATGAACATGCAGTTTGAAGAATGTACAATGATGTCATAGTTGAAATGATTTTAATCTTGATTTTTTTCTTTTCTTGCTTGGACCTCCCTGTTTTTTAGCAGAGCTATATTTGAACTATCAAGATGGCTATGAGGGAAAATAAGGATGTGGCCAGCTACTACACTACAAAGCACTCATGGAGAGGAAAGTAAGTAAATGGATGCCTCGGCTTTTTAAAATTGTATTACTCCCTTGTAGGTTATTTTGCACTTTCACTCTCTACCAGTCCTTTCACAATCCTCTTGCCCCTCTAAGTCCCAATATCAGAACTATCAAACAATGAAGATGATTATAAAACATAAATTATGTTTTTGATACACTTGCATCAATTCCATCACTATGTTGTACTCATTATTTTCCAATTTGGTTAATTTTTTTATTGTCTTGTTGTTGACCATATTCAAATTCATTTCATTGGTTTCTTTGTCACTAATATTATATATCCATCTATCTATCTATCTATTTATTTATCTGTGTATGTCCCATACCGTAGTCTTGAAGGTTGTTTGGGCGACAATGAAATGGACCTTGAGCAACAGGTTCTCCATTTAAGTGCTTCCCGTCTTCAGCTGTTTTAGTCAGCTGCTGGAAAGACATTCCCGTCCACTTCTTGATGTTATTAGACATGTCCTAGTTGGTCTGCCCCTCTTTTCTGCCCCTCTTTCTTCTCCCATCAGTTCCCCCTAGCGGTATGGTGTTTGCCAAGCTATTCTTCCATCTAGTTAAATGCACAAACCCCTGTAACTGCCTTTTTTTCACAATTGTCACTAATCTAGAGAAAGATACATTTATTAAAATAATTATATATTTTCATGTTTCCAGATACAAGAGGGTATTTTCAGTTGGATCCCATGGGGTCACAACATACAATCCAAGCACCATGGAGGTCACTAATCAGGTACGTTATCTTCAAATTTTCCTCTTCCACTCATTTCTACTTCTATTTCTCAATCTCTTCCTTCCTGTTTTTTCCTTTTTATTTTCCTTCTTTAATCCTTAAGACTCTGTTAAATTTTGCTGGAGAGACACAACTGTTGAGGTATGTTTGTTTAGTTGAAGCAAGGGAATGGAGAAATTAAATATGGAACTTGAAGGTATTTTTGATAAGAATGATGATGAAGGACAATTAATTCAAAAGGAAATTTAATCTAATATTTGAAGTCTGTGGTATTCAAATACCGTTGCATTTTTTAGAAGTACATGTACATGTAACTTTAAAAAAAGTTGTATACCAATCTCCTAGAACACTATTTTATCATTTTCTGTACTGTATTTACAATGGACTTCCACACTGTTTTTTAAAGCTCGTGCTAAAGTGATTTCTATGTTGTCCCACTCATTTTGATACTCCCATTAGTATTCTCATCCACTTTAGAAACATTTGGCTACATGTATCTTCATCATTCCACATGTACACTGTAATTAACCTTTGTGACAGTTATTACATGTTATTACCGCACTCACTCCCTCAAATCTACGCTTCATTTTACAGTGGGCATACAGTGATTTCTATGGGATTGCGCCGAACACGAAAGCTCAACTGAACAACGAATTCACCATCACCATCAAGAAAGGGGGTAAGAAAGGAGAAACAATGAGGTTCTCCACGGAACACAGGGCAGACATCATCACAGAAGCTCTGGTAAGCAAAGCAAGTCATTAATCTACGCGGTTCATGATTCTTTCTAGTCTAGCATACAGGTCTGCCAACCCCTAGGAATAATCCAGAATATTCTGATTTTCTGGATTTTTAGGACCTGAAAATTCAGAATACTCTGATTTTTCACATTTTTTTTGTTTGTATGTGTGTTTAAGCCAAATTAAGCTTGTTTTATCATGTGCCGCGATTTGAGATTTCATGTATTGCGTTCGTTGATCGGCTTTATGATCAAGCAGAGAATTTGTATTCGCTTTTTGGTACAGATTTACCATGTATTGCCACTTACACTGCCGCTGCAAGTGAGATTTCTTATTTTTGCTAAAAATTCCTAATTCTCGTTTTCAAATGTTGGCAGGTATGGTCTGTGTTTAAATCATGTGACATTAGGTGTGTGTAGGGCCTAGGAAGGAAGTAGATATTTACAGGTGCGTGCATGAGAGAGCAGATAAAAAATCTTCATCATCATCTTTCAAGATCCGTTTCACTTACGTTGTAGGGTTAGATGTTTCATGTTTTTGTATGGTCTTTCTCTATTAAAGCCTTCAGATCTTTAGCAGAACAGGAAAGATAAATTTGAAAAAAATAAGAAAATGTACATGTCCAAGAAGATGACTGGCTGCAAAAAAGAAGAAAATTTAAATAATGAGAGGTCTATAAGAGAGTGAACGTGAGAGAGAAAGAGAAAGAGGAAGAGGAAGAGATAGTGAAAGAAAAAGAGAGAGAGAGAGAGAGAGAGATAGGAGGCAGGTTGAGATACAAGAACAACTAATAAGTGAAACACAAGAAAAGAATATCAAAATAGAGAAAGATTTATATATATATATGTACATATATATGATAAAACTGAATCATTCATTTAAAAAGTACTTGACTAATTATGTCATGATATAACACTGACAATAGTATTTGCAATAAGCATTTACATTGAACATGCCATTGGAACCAAATAAGGGTCAGATATACAACTAAACAAAATAAAAAATTGTGGTTTAATAAAATATCTTATTCTGCTTTGATTCAAATGTCCAGAAATTCAGATCACAGTTTGGAGGTGGCAAGCAGGGAGTAGAACAAGTAAGTGTCCATATATCAAATTATGTTGTTTGTAAGTTATAGGTTAGTTATTTATACATTCTATCTTTTAAAGGTACCTTTAGCTGTGAATTACCTGCAAATCATTCAAATATTGGATATTTCATGTTAACCGTTCTGATGATCACAACTAACCCACATGCTTCAATTTAAACTCTTAATATTGTCATGAGTATTATGTATTTTCTGTGTTATAATACAAGTACATGTTGGTAGAAAGTTAAGTCCAAGATGATGAATATTGTACTTAAGTGTGTATTGATAATGATTTATTATTTCTGCAGGTACACATATTTGGATTTTATTTGTGATCTCTCTTTCATGGGTGATGATGCAATAATATCGAAAAAACAACTTACAAACTCTTTTCATGTTCCTTGACAGAGGTACAATGCATACAAGCACCACTGGAGTGACGCCAGAAGGTCTGTTGTTCTTGAGGTGACTCCATGTTCCATAGACCAGAAGGATCCTACGTCGGGAAGAGTCATCTGCTCCTACTACTACAAGGACATTGAGGGATTCACACAGGTGACGGGGTATCCAGGTGGCTTTGCCATTGCCCACGGGGGCTTCAGCAGATTGGTAAGTTTCTTACTTTGTGCAACACCTTATCTGGGGGGTGTTTCACAAAGACTAAGATCAACTTTAAGTTGGACTTAACTATGGCAGGCTGTTTATGCCACTGTTTGCTCTCACCATTTACTGGCATTGGTCTCTCAAGGGAAGTACAAATCGTGGTCACAAATCTACAGAATTTATCTTTTTTGATAGTTCATTATTGAAGGGACAAGTGTTATCTAAAGATCCTAATTGAGAGACCAATGGTAATAGCAACCAGTGGCATGAATGGTCTGCCATAGTTAAGTCCAACTTAAAGCAGATCTTAGTCTTTGTAAAACACCCCCTTGATCTGGCGACAACAATCACTCCTTGCTAACATTCTGCTGTGAACAGAATTCCAAACTTCATCAGTGATACCAATGCTATACCCTAACTTTATACCTAACCCAATGCTCAATCACAACATAAGCCCTAAGGCTATATCATCAAAGATACAAAGACTTGAATGCTTTTCGCTGGAGATATCTTGAACCATTCTTTCTTATATTCTGAAGCTAGTCACCTTGATTTGCTGAGATGCTTATGTTGTTCATGCATTTGTAAAAGTTGAAGTAGACACCTGCAAAGATGTATATATTGACAACGGCATGACGAGACCCTGCGATTCCATTGCCGATATACTTTTGTGTAAGGATGTAGTTAAAGTGTATCAAAATACTTATCACTGCATCACATTTGAATGAGTGTATATTAAAGGGGATATAGCTTGACAAGAATACGTGTTTTTCCCGTGGCCTGACTAGGGGCCAATCGGGTATTATACGACTACGGACGACGCGACCGCAGTATACACGTGTGTGCAACGTACGCAAAATCAAAGCGTGAGGAGAAGTTTGGTCTGTTTCGCGCCCTTTTGCGATTGCTAGCGCACTGACCCAGTTAATCAAGTCCATTTGTTTATGTGCAGTTGTCCGAAAGAGGTCCTAGATGGCATTAACCAGTATTTGCCATAGCACAGCCCCTTTTACTGAACCGTACTTATTCTTCCTCTGTGTTGCTCTATTATTTCAGCACCTCTTTGCCACAGAGCAGAAAGACCAGCTGATCAAGCAATCTACCGAATTTGCTGCCAATTACACAGGAGTCATCCTGAGAATACGCAAAGAGCCCATTTCACTCGAGCAGTTCACCAACAACAGACTCGGCAAATACAAGTAAGTGTGACATGGACCCTCAGAGAAATGTTAACAGAAGTGGAAACGGTCTGAAAATTATTCTTCAAACAGTTATAATACAACTCAACTACATGAACAAAACTGCGCTAAAAGTACCAAAGATGAAATAATTAGTGTGAAATTGCACTGAACTCCTATTTTACTCCAAGCCCAAAATGATATATATTTTCATATTTATATGTTATATTTGCGATATTGTGCTGATAGATATAGCATACCTGTCAGGCTAAGCTAATGCAATATGTGTACCAGATAACTACGTGTAGTCATCACATTGCCATTTACAGAATGAGATGTAGAGATCCTATACAATATTATTGGAACTAGATGATTAGATTTCTTCCAATTTACTTATTTTACCTGTAATTGTGGTGCAGGTCCTATGCAGACCTACATGTAGTTCTACAATGTAGGGAGACAAGAAAAGTGGTCTTTATAGGTGGGTGGTCCTATGTACAGGTTTCTTTAGTACATGTTTCAATGAGAAACCATTTCCAAGGGAAACAAAAAAAGGGTGGTCTTTGTACACAGGTGGTCACTAAAGCAGGTTTGACCGTAATTTAATTTCTTCTATTTTATGGATGTTCACTGTAATCGTGGTTTGGTTCTCTTTCTCGTAGTGGGGATGAGGCGCTGACATCACTAGCCGAGTTTGGGGTTCAGAAGTGGACACCACGACACAACGAGCCACAGAGAAGAGTGCTGTGTCTGACAGAGACGTGTATAGTAGAGAGAGATCCTGGTAGCTATAGTGTTATCACAGTCAAACCTCTATGTGATGTAAGTCAATGTTATCAAGGGGTCACTGACACAAAGACGTAACTCCATTTTTGCCATTTTGAGAAAAAGTGGTTTTTGTGTCACTTAGCACTTCGGCCTTAAGGACTGAAGTCTATGTTTCACTAGTCATTATCTCCAATGGGGTGTTGGTTGGAGTTATGTCTTGTGTTTCCTGGAAAACCCACATTTTTCTGAACATTTTGATATACTCATTTGGCAAAATATGGAGTTATGTCTTTGTGTCACAGAACCTTCGTTATGTGATTAATATTGTTGAATAGTGACTTGGGGGTTTTACGATGTGGAGGAAAGAGTCTAGAAATAAGGAGAATGAAAGAATATGTCGTTGCATGCTTGGCTGAAAGATGTGAGCTGGGGAAATATGTATCATTTCATGTTTTGGAATGGGAGTACCATTTGATGCCCTACTACCAGGTGCACATTATTTTAAAGTATCCAGGAAGAAATATTTGAAAAAGGACAAGACTACCAGCCATAATAGAGAGAGGAAGGGGAAATGCAAGAAAGGGGGTCCATGCAGTATGATACCCGCAGGATGATAAACAGTAATGTGTTGAAAGTCTGTCAGAAAAAGAAAAGTATGACAAACACATCTTTTTGTTCTAGCTAATTGTTTGTTTGTGTTTTTTCACTTTGTAGATATTTGCAATAATCCGTAGCCAAGACAACCCACAGATGTTCTTTCTAGAGTATGTCAAAGGTCAAGTTAGAAAATACACATCGACAGATAGGTAAGTTTGAAATTTCTTACATTAGCTTTCATATTTTGTCTTTCAAAATAATGTATTAATATGTATTTGTAGGAATAATTCTGTGTATATAATTATCAATAATTTAATTGTATACCTTCTTGTAATTTGTTTGATATCAAGGTATTGAAGGAGTCCTTGTAGGCAGTTTTGACTTGTATATATGAATGATAGAATATTAGAACATCACGCATACATGACCATGTAAAGGGAAAATATTTCTCCGTTTGGTTCCAATGTAGTTCCTTTGTAGTTTTATTTTAGTGCCAGTTCAGATTGAGAAAACTTTTTTTGTTAAAACCCCGAATATCGTAAATCTCTGTGTATAAGATGTGCCTTTTTCCCGACCTCTGCAATATAGTGGTCGCAAGCTATAAACACGAATACACGTCCGTACTTGATTTATTAGCTTCATTTAAACAAATTAAAACCCAGTCATTGTTCCAATGCATGCCCGACAGCAAAGTCTCTGTTTTTGTTCAGTGATTTTTTTTTCCTTCCAATTACATTAATTATTTGTGAATATTGTGATTTCTTTTGATTTTCCTATTTAAAAAAAACAACAACAAAAAATTAATCGTTTAACCAAAAAACGTCCAGTTTCGAACAGTGGTTAAACGAAAATTGAAATATCCTTGATGTTACAACTCTATATATGTCACTATCAAATGAATATATTTGTCTTCTTGTAAAAGCTGTTAAATATCTTGATCAATAACTAAATTTGTAACATGTATCTAAACTCCTTTCATGTGATTATAATACAAAGTATTGTTTTGTATTGTAATATTTCTATCATGTGAAATATGGAAACAATAAACTGATACTGAAACTGAAACTTGGTCACACTATGAAGAAGGAAAACAAATTGTTTTTCATGTTAACATGTTGGCATGAATTTATGGTGTTTTTTTCTCTCTTCCAGGAATAAAAAAGAAATGCATTCTCCTTGCCAACATTACCAATCATGCAATGTGATGTTACAAATTTGTTTTGTGAGAAATCATTGAAAGAAATGCCAAGAAAGTTATGATAGGTAATATATCATTTTATATACGGTAGGAATGGTCACATGATGTGACCCCTTTCAATATAGGCCTATGGATTTGTTTTGGTTCTAGGACAATTAACCCCTGTGGACAATTACCCCCCGACAGTTTGACAGGACAGTTTGATTTTTCTTTCATTTCATATGATCAGAGATAATTTAATAGCTGGAGTTCTAGATGGCGTCAGAGCGAGTGGCAACAGGGATGTATGCGTGAAGATGACCTTCACAGATAGAGGTCAAAGGCAGCAGCCCTTGTACGTGCCGGTCGACGAAGACGTCGAGAGCCACCATTTACGCTTCTTAGCAGTGCCATACAGTAAGTTATTAGGCAGATTTTAAACTGTATTTCATTACATTCACCCAAGCAAAACATAACATTTCACGCTACCGCATTAACGGACGGACATGGCGACTTTCTCAGATTCAGCATTCTGAAATTTATGGGTTGATAACACAGAATATCGGTTGAAATCATGTTATGATAAATATTCATATTTGCAAAAAGGGAGTATTAGTAACAATCTTGGAATCTTAATTAACATGTGAGTTTTCAATCACAACCATTACAAAATGTTTCCATTGAAACAGTAGAATTTTTGTGTTGCTGAATCGTGCCAAACTCTATTCATTTAAGAAGCACAAAAATCTTTGATATTTCAAGAAAATTTTGTAAAGTGTGGAGGAAATCAACTGCAACAGCTATTTATGCTTTCAATGTGCATGAAAATGCTCTGTAAATTGTGCATACTATATTTAACCGAGAGCTGAATTTAAATATGTTATTGGGTAATATATTTTCTTTCAGACAACAACTTTGATGAAGCAGTTATGAGGTTCAACAACAACATCTCATACAGCGGTCTTTTACATGCTGTAACTCAAGACGTAAGTAACAAAATATTGAAATACACATATAATTGTCATATCTGTGAAAGAAATAACATAAATATCATTATAAATCTCTATGTAGTGTGTTCAATGTCAACTTGATTAATAGTCACTTTCGTAAATTAATTTGAACTTTGTATATTATTATTTTAAACTGAGCAGATGTATTTGATTAGAAAGAAAGAAAAGAAACAGACATGATCATGGTATATTTGAAATACAACACCTGCAGTCATTTATTTGGATTGTCTATTTTCTTGCTGTAGGGTTTCTTTGCTGAGAACAAAGAAAAACTCATCAATGGTGCTTTGATGGCTCTTCTGGCCCATGAAGGTAAGTTTTAGAGATTGAGCGAGATTTTCTCTCACATCCTATGCTAAGATATTGAGCCAAAAGAATGTTAGCTCATATACTTTTACATAGAGAGTTGTTGCCCTTCAGGCGCTCAACATGTGATATGTAACAAGGGACCAAGTGATATATGATTAATGACAAGTCTGAAGGCTGCGGTGTCATCCAACTCGTTTTCAAACTTACAATCTCTTGGTTCCTTGATAAATATTGTATTCTCTGAGCTGCTGCTCCCTTTCTTATGGGTTTATAGTTCATTCGCCAAACTGTAGTGTTGAGATGAGGTTCAGAAGATAAAAATATGTGGCTCATATAACAAAATTTAAATATGCAATTGTTACGGATACCATCTGCATTTAGAATGTGGTTATGGTACGTTCAGAATACTACCTCCTAGTATGAAGGATGAGACTTTATTGTTACTGAGGTCTCAGGTAGCTCCTTACTTTCTATATTTTATCAGGTGACCCTATGACAATGCAAGCAGAGATCCTTGAAAGTCATATTCAGGCCCTGAGGAGATTGGTTGCATCCAAGGCCGGCTTTGGGGCATTCACCAAATTACCAAAGTGAGTATAACTATATAGTAATTGATGTGTCATGCACGTAATAGTTAGGGTGCGTTCAAGTGATTTAAAAAAAAAGCTAGAATCACAAATCAAAACGCTGTTTAATTACAAAAGACGGTTATTACCGGAGATCGTTTAAGCTATTTTCCATCAACGCTAATTCTTGCTCATTTCAAGCCCAGCCACTGCGCATCACACTGCGCAGTTTGACAAAGGAAGTATAGGTCAACTTCGGCGCTCGCTTTTTGAATTTGTTTACGGTTGATTGTCGACATAAACGGAAGCAGGCCACTATAATAATTTTTTAGCGTTTTGAAACACGTTTATTTTTACTACCAAAAACAACAACAAAATTGCTTGAACGCAACCGTGTTTTAAACTTAATGTCTTTGAAAACCGCATTTCTAGGGTAAAAAAGTGTCGCTTGGACGCACCCTAAAAGGAATAGAGTGTCGTCCTGTTTCCCCCTAGATGTATTATAGGAAAAGGGTCGTTAGTTTCCATGTGCAGAAGCTCATAATTCGCTGACACCAGACTTGGTTGGAAAACCATTAATGGATGTACAAGTCTGCACACAGCAAACCTGTAGTCCCATCAAGAAATACCCTGTATTCTCTTGTAGAGTCTTTGGGTGAGGGAAATGTAAGATACTGAATTTACCATATGGGGGAATGGGTGGAAAATGCAGAGCATTACATAAGGCCTGTTGTTCATAAGACTGAAGGCTTATTCCGGTGATTGGCAACACCTGTTATTGGGTAAACACCCAAATGGAGTTGAATACCCCCATATGCATCTTTACCCCATTGCTAAAGGGAACTGTGTGGTTCCTGTATTAAGCCTATTTAATAATATATTACATTTATAAAGTGCTTAATACAATGTTTCTAAGTGTTTAACAAAAATACATAAAATAATGTTAACCTACAAATTACAACAATATTATCCATGATACATAATTCTGATAACCGATTCCTAATAACAATCATACAATAATAGTAGTTAATATTTACATAACACGAAATATAGGATTACTTAAATATTGAGCAGATAAATCTTAAGTTTACTCTTGAAGGTTTCTAGCGTTGGGGACTCCCGTATTTCATATTTGGACACGATCCCTTGCCTATTGACAAGTTGTGTTGCATTATTTTTCTTCTCTAGGTTCCGTGAGAGAGTGGGCATCCGTGTAGTGAAGGCCTTGAAGAGGCAGGACGATGGTGTAACACATGCAGCAATAGACATGCTCTGTGCCCTCATGCAGGTATTTCACTGAATTGTCATCAGGCTTTAGGTTCAAAACCCTAAATAAACAATGCTAAACTTTCAGATTGTAATACCCTTTCTCACCGTCCAAAGCATGTCTAGAAATCAAGATGTGCCATGTAACAAATGATATGTGCAATATTTATATGTACAGTCTGGGCATAATGTAGGTGGGTAAATTGGCTTGGTACTCCCTGTACAAGGTTAAGAAGACCATCGGTATCAGGGAGTTTAATATCTAACGAGGTTATTTTACTTGCAAGGGAATGGAACATGCAATCTATGAACAACAACTTATTTGACTCATTCAAACTCTAGAAAATTGTCTTATGTTCATATTGCAAAGACAACTGTAACTTAACTTTTAATTTTCATTATGTTAATTTCATTTGCCTATATGTGTTTTTCTCTGATTTGCCTTATTTTTGCATGATTGTTTTTCTGATTTTGCTCACATGGCCCCATGGGAGACCAACATGTTGAATGGTTGATGCTGTTAATGAAAATAAATATAATAAATCCTTCTGTGGCTATTCTCATGCTGTATTACTCTTTGATTTCTATGAATTTTAAATCATCAAGTTTGATGAAATGCGTTACATGACCTTATGTAATTTTCTTGTCTGTTCGTGTTTGCTTTTTATCCTAGCCCATGCATGATGACTATGAGCTAAGAACAGAACAGCTCAACAAATCCTCTCTGCTTTCATCCAAGTCTTTCCTTGAGAGTCTCCTAGACCTGTTCGCCCAACATGTGGTAAGAAAACTGTCAATAAGTATGATTCTATTTTGCTTACAAATTACAGTTACCAGCTAAGATCCCATTATCCGTTTCTGATGACTCAGGTAAGCCTTTAAATTGTACGTGTTATGATTGAGCAGTACTGCTCACACTGTTATTTTGATAGAAAAGATATGGGGAGCAGTCAATAATAATGATGATAGTAATGATGATAATGTGATGTATGTAATGATGATAATGTGATGTATGTAATGTCTTTCTCTTAGGATAGAATAGTATGAAGTCCTGTATGCTCCACGCATATGTATTACTAGTTGCAAATATATATTACCGGTATGTACCATTTCTTAGCGTTTTTTAAAGTTGTGATTTATGAGTTCATATTCCTTTTCCAAACGAGTAATTCAAAGCATGGTAACAATTCAGATTTTTACTTCGGACAATTCCTTTTAAAATGCAGTTTCTTATTAAACAAACTAGATTTAATTTACCTTCTAAAGATGACAAAATGGCATGTAACTTTTCCCTCTCCTCTATTCATTCCTTTCACCCGACACTTCTGTTCTCTGGTCTTTTCTTCATCAGCTACGAGGCACAGGGGCACTGGTGATAGTCTCACTCCTAGACTTTCTGACGTTTGGTCTGTGTGCGCCGTACAGTGAGACGACAGATGGAACGCTATTTGATCAGCTCTTGGAGCTGGTAGCCAAGCAAGGCCGTGTCCTCTATAGACTATTCCAGGTAAGAATTGATTAAAAGGGGATCGTTGTTCTGTGTATAGTAGAGCCACACCCTATGTTTGTTAGCTGATTCTGTACCACCGAGTTTGTGAACAGTTATTGAATTAACGTTTTTGAGTCCTGTTAATTAAAATGCATTATTTTTCACTGTAAAAAATTGGTAATTAGTAACTTCCATTGTAATAAACTTCTCAGTAAAGGCACTTTTACTTGTTTTACACTTTTACATTGTTCGATTGTAAAACTGTTGGTAGAGGTTTGCCACCTATGGTACAGAAGGGCCGATGGTATTTCTATGTATGACCATGTGTTACTTCCATTATAATTGAAGCCATCTTTTATATATATATTACTACATGTATACAGTAGTATAAATCACTTTGCAATAAGTTTCAGTGATAGAGAGATTAATTTTGTTTCATTGACTTCCGCATATTTTTATTTTGACAGCATCCATCGATGACAGTGGTAAAAGGTGCAGGACTTGTGATGAAAGCCATCATTGAGGTCAGTTTATTTCCAAAGTCCATGAGAGTTATTTTAGCAATCCCTATAAGCCATATTGGGAAATGCATACAATTCTTAATCATCATGTTATCATTAGCTCAGATAAACTCCCCACTTGAAATGTACATTGTACAAATACACCCATGTACGTATGTAAATAATACATAATTTTGATGATGAATAGTGATCGAAATAGTTTGTCACCTCTAGTTTATCTATCACTTCACACTACAACATATTGAAGTGTTAGTATCTTGCTTTAATTATCACCAGAATCCAAAGAAAATGAACAAAAATTTTTGCTCTTTATCCAGATTCGCACATTGGATGAAAATTGCACTTGACTCAAGTGTGCAATCAGAAATAAATATATATATATGAGGAATCTGTTATTTATATTTAATTTATGTAATGTTAATGTTTCCTTATTATGTCGAAATTAAGTTTTTATTTCTAAATCATGTATTGTTGGATGTGGTTGGTCGCTTTGTGTAGGAGGGCGATGCAGAGATCGCTGCCAAGATGCAGGAGCTCGCGTTGGCAGAGGGAGCCCTACCCAAGCATCTCCACGTTGCTATGTTCACGGGGAGCACGGACACCCGCATGCTGACCAACAGACAGCTGAGCAGGCATCTGGTAGGTCTCTGGATCACGGGTAACCCAACGGCTATGGCACTACTCAAGAGAATCATGGTAAGTGGAATTTTTTGATTTAGTATGGAGCTGGGAATGGTGCCATGAAGAGACACCCTATGGCAAGGTCTGTCACCTGGAAAGCCAAGTTTTAGGCTTTTGCCAGATTTGAGACCCTGCCATGAATCTATTTCATGGCTTTTTAAGCCTTTCCAGGCTTGCATCTGTATTGTGGATCAAACGTATATGTGTCTGGAAAACTTTTAAGTGTTATTGCGTAAAACTAACTTTTATCCCTGTTCAGCAAGCTTGTTAAGAGCATGTTTGTTGTTGATCTTCTGTTTCATGACTGATGGTTCTTACCACATTTAGAAGCCACCCTCGTTTTAGAGGCAAAATGTTTCAGACATAACCTACACATCAAATTCTTAAAAGCAATGTAAATGGAGAAATGGAACCCAGAGTGCAGGTGAAGTGCTTACTGAAGTAACACCAACAGAACTGGATGATCACTTTACTTTTATTGTTTGTTTGTTTAATACAAAAATCAGTGGGGATCAAGAGCAGACAAACATTGTGAAACACTTCCTAACTGTTTGTATAAAATTGTTCTTGTATCCTAGCCTGCTGGTCTCCTGTTAGCCCTGGACTCTGAAGACAAGGTCCCTGAGAAGGAACGGGACATGATCAACATCAGGGACAACCTCAAGATGGCCCTGGACCAGTCAGGGCAGTCCAAGTCCAACCTTCAGTGGCACCAGATTGAGAATGTCCTGCTCCACTGGAGGCAGCGCATTGGCCTGCAGAACAAGAAGCAAACAACAAAGCAAGATGTGAGTGTGCTCCTGTCAATTCCTTGGTTGTGTAATAATAATAATAATAATAGCTAGTTCTTATAAAGCACTTTTTTAAAGACCGAAGTCCCTCTCAAAGCGCTTTACAGATATTATTACCCCAGTCATCATTCAGGCTTACCTGCACACAATGTATGCACATTCTCCACTCCCTTGGGAGCATTCCAGTAGAGCGTGATGTGTTCTGTAGCAGTGTGATCTTAGAATTGAGTGTGTCTTTTTCGTGTATATAGTTTAGTATTCAGATAATCATATTGAAGTGATATTCAATTGACAATGGAATTTTGAAAAAGTTCGATATAACTAAAGAAATATATTCAGAGAATTATGTGCACTAGATAATTTCTCTTTTGATGGATCATGTTATCAACCCCTAGGAGCTTGAAGAGATATTAGTAACTGTGTATACGTGCCAATCATGATATGATCTAATCAGTTTGGGATGATAGAATCAGGTGTCATTCTTTTTTAATTAGCTTAGCAACAGCAGAGTGTAGTTTGTATAGTTACTCACAGCATTGCTTGTCTGTAAACCGCCTTCGGGTGTTTTGGGCATGTCAATGATATTTCTTCATTCATTTACAAACAGGGTTAGCAGATATGTACCATGATCTATTGTTTTCCATGCCTTCCATATCAAAGCTACTTTTAATCCACAAACCATTTCATGCTTTTTTATAATTTTCTTTTTCATGTTTTTTCATTTAATTTATTGAAGTAAAAATGCATGTAATATCATGACAATTTTTGAAGTTGAAATGGGATGAGCAAAATTCAGTTACGTAAAAGAAGCATTTGAAAGGTTGAATTTACTTTCTACATGCCCTCTTATCAAAAGGTGCTTATGCCAACAAAATAATTGTGTTTGCTTGATCTAGCAACAACTGATGCATGCAAAATGTTTATTAACAAAAGGAAATCAATTGTAATGGAATGGCATAATGAAATGTCCTCAGCAAATGTGCTAAGATGAGAACCTGCATCCATTCGTTAAATGATTATGAAAATGATCAGCCAATGTGCCCACTTATATCAATCATTTAACTGAAAGGAAAGCCTTTCCATAAAACCATGTTTCCTATTCTTTCATTGATTTTGCAACCATGAAGCTCACAGAACTAAACCACTATGCTTTTTATATTTTTTAGTTTTAAAAGCACTTAAATACATGCATCATTTGCTTTGAAAATTACTAACTACTTACTATAAGAAATTTATGTTAATGACCTACAAAATCTGAAGCATTCAACAACAACAACAACAAAAAGGAAAAAAACAGAGGAAGAAAACAAATTTAGGGGAGGGGGTTCCCCTATATTCATTATTCATATTCAAGAATGCCTATGAACTTATTCTGCTCTCCTATTTTCTATCATAAAAAAAACATTGCTTTTCTCCAATTTTCTTTATCTTTTCTCCAATATTACTAATCTTCTGACTGTTTCTGACATTCATGCAAGCAGCCAAATATGGTAAGAAAATAGTGTCTTTTTGTCTTCTTCTGTGCATGCACTCATGTAGCTAAAACTGAACACTGTCTCATGAACAAGTCTTTAAATTTCTCCTTTTTGAGCTTACATTCAAAATATTTTGATGTTCTGTTTATGTACAGTTAAATTTTCTTGTGGATTGATTAGAAAATGTAAAATATATGACGGTTTTGTGTAACTGGACCCTAGATGTTACAACTCAATAACCAGGTGCAAAGGTCAACTAGCATATGATAATACAAAAAAAAAATGATTTGTACTTAAAGTTTTAAAAAATTGTTACAGGTATGTGTCCGCCCACCAAAGGTTGTCCCATGAGACATTAAAGGCCCATTGCCTTTCCTAAGTAGACATTTTAGTTGTAAAATGGTTTTTCCTTATCTTTAAGTATGACAGAGTGAAATGATCTACTACTACATCTATAATTTAGTAATACATTTGTAGATGGATGTACAACAAATTCATTGTGCCTTTCAGTTTTAGTTTAGATGTACATGTAGCTCTGTATTAAAGCAAGCTAACATGAATCAAATATTTAATTGAGAGCTATTTTTACATTTTTACGACCAGAAACCCATCGTACTGAGGAAGAGGAGGCAGAGGATAAAGAGTGAAGCAAACTGGCAACTCTTCTATTACCAGTAAGTACTTCAGTAGTACTCTTTATTACTTCTCCCGTTTTACACCTTAATCCAGCTTCCACTCCCTGTCCTGGTCTACGTATCTATTGTTTTCGTACCCATTAATTTCTGACATGTTTTAAATCTCTGAGTGCAATAAAACAATTTACTTATGAAATATAGTTCCCCTGCTCTTTAATATCAAGATTGTTAATTAATGCCTAAAAAGTACACAGAACTATATGTAATGCACTTACTATTTATTTTATTGATAGATTGATATGTCATCATTTTATTCATATTTATTCATTTTTATAGGTTCGGCAGAGATCATGCTCAACCCAATCTCATATGGAATTATAAGGTGAGTTCATATTTGAAAGTGTTCCCTGACTATAAAATGAAATGTGTTGTCATGTTGGTTGTCATTTGTAGACACTGATTTCAATTCATGATTGTCATTATGATACATGCATATTTTTGTCAAATAAGCTTCATAAAGAATGAATTTACTTGAATGAATGCTCTTACAATAGTGTACAGTGTATATTCTCTTAAGCAGAGCAAGAAATATTCCTTGAAAGAAATAAAACTGACATCATATTGAATATATTAAAAGGAGATAAAGGATACAAATTGAAAAGTTTAGTATTTGAGTCAAGACAAGAGGGAAGATTAACTTGAGATTTCCTATTCTTGAATATCAGTGGTGTATGTCTCACAAAAGATTTTTTGATTTTCCTTCCAATAATTCAGATTGCCTGTAAGTGGATGTATAATATGTTTTTCTGAGGCCAGGCCAATACTGGATATCTGAAAATGTTATATTGATTCACTGTTTTGATCTGATTACAGACAAGGGAAGAGCTAAGACAGTCTCTTGAAAACGAGATGCGAGCGTTCAGCGTGGACAAGGAGCTTGGGGCTAGTCACATGATCTCCTGGAACCACAATGAGTTTGAGGTGCACTACGTCTGCCTCTCAGAGGAGATCAAGATAGGAGACTACTACCTACGACTCCTGCTGGAAGCCGACGAGAGCGACGAGGAGATCACAGCAATCAAGGAATCGTAAGACAAATGTGGTGGTGATTTTTATGATGGTGGTTGTGAAGGTGATTATGATAATGATGGTGATGATGATGTTGGTGATGATGATAATTGATGGTGATGGCATTGGTGGTGTGGATCTTGATGGTGTTCATGATGATGGTGATTGTGATGTTGATGGTGAAGATGATGGTGATGATAATGGTTATGATGATGATGATGATGATGACAATGGTGATGATAATTATGATATCACTGGAAATGATATGAAAAGTTCATAATGATGGTTTGATCCAAGATGATAAATGAAATCTTGGGAATAAAAAATTTGCTTCTGATGATGATCGAGATCTTCTGAATTAATACAAGAAAAAATAATGAAAATAAATTCATGGAACAACAACAAAAGATGCCATTCCTTTCCAAACCATCCCAGGTACGAGTTCTTCAATGATCTATACCACCGGTTTCTTCTCACAACCAAGATCCCCATGAAGTGCATGTGTTTACAGGCCATGGCCATCGTTTATGGCAAATGTTATGAGGACATCGGAGCTTTCAACGACACCAAATATATTGTGCAGATGCTGGATAGGGTGTGTATTATTTATCAAACATTAAACTTTGAATTGTGTAATAACAAGATAACTCCTTGATATTTTGTAAGTTAAGGTGGCTGCCATTATAACATATGTGGACTCTCTTCCTTATACCTTCTATGGGGATGATCATTTTTCAGGCTAATTGTCTGATTTTAGGCCCTGACATCTCGTTTTGAGCTTTTATTTGTACACGTAATTTGGAGCTCTTAATGTAATGGGTCTCTCTTTAGGCTTTGTAGTTGAAACCATCCGGCATTCTTGATACTATTTTGGTTTTTGGTATCTTCAATTAGGCATACCTGCCAACCACCCCGATTTAGGCGGAGTTCCTCCGCTTTTTACATACCAACTCCGATTTCCGAGTGCTTGCCTCAAAACTCAGATTTTTTAAATAATTTTTTTATTTTTTTTTTTTTTTTTTTTTTTAAAGAGTGTAATGCACTTGGAGAGTATATAACTATTATGTTTGTATTTTGAAATGTAAAGCGCCTTGAGCATGTTCATGTAAAGGCGCTCAATTAATACCAATATGTATGTATGTATGTATAAGACTAAAGCATAACACAGCACTGATAACCAGATCACGCCGACATCCGCGCTCGCGCTCATAGAAGATGTACACAGCGCAGCCCGAACGTGATCGTTAGTTCCGCAGTCACCCCCTGTGTACCCCCCCCCCCAATCTACGGGCCACTACCCCAATCCTTCGGTGGTTCGCGACCTCGTAGTCCATCCAGAAAAATTTACTCCTAATTTCTCTTGTCTCAGGTTGGCAGGTATGAATTGGGTCTAATCCGGCATGTTAGAGGCAGTTGGACATGAAAGCTAAATTAGTTATAGAAGTTCATCAGTGTTCATGTGAAGATATTGTCCTAATGATTGGAAGACTTCTCAAACTTAAGTCAACTTAGTAACAAAGTTTTCATCACAGAAAATTTGCTTGTTGTTCAGACAGTCTTATTATCACATTTATATCTTACTTTAATCCTCTTACAGAGTACAGATAAGCAAGAGAGGGATCGCATCATTCTTTTCCTCAACCGTCTCTTGAACAACATTCGCAACGTCAGACTTCTCCTCGATGCAGGAGGCATCAAGGTTCTAGTTGACCTCTTGACCTTAGCTCATTTGCATGTCTCCAGGGCAACCGTACCAACACAGACCAACGTGATTGAGGCATCGCCAGATTCTATGGTTGCGCAAGAGAAGGAGTGGTACTACGGCAATGGCCCAAGGGAGAGGTTAGGACCCTACAGCTTCAGCGAGGTGAGATATTGTTTACTGTCGTAGCAGTGAGGATGATCAGGATGAGGAGGGAATGAATTGGGAGGAGAAGAGGAGGTAGAGGAGAAATCTTGATTGTATAATTTAATACAATTTCAATGAAAAGGAATGAATTGATTGTGACTGTGGGTAATGTATATTAGCTGACCAGTTAATCATTGAGGAGATTGATTAACCTAGGAGGAATTGATTTTGAGTGGTAAATGTGATACTTCACCAAAGTCTTCTAGTCCAATCTGAGGGACTTGGTAATGGTTGATCATTGTTTTATCTAAGGGCACTAGCGCATCAACTTGGGTTTACAATTTTGGACCTCTAGGTCACGAGACCAGTGTTCTCTCTATTAAACCCATCACGCCTCCACTTTTCATCCAGGATATTCCTTTAGACCGACAGCCCATGAGACCGACAACATGAATTTCCATTTTCAATAAAAACAATACAATGATAAGCATTTGTAATATATAAGAAATTGAAAATAGGGAACTCAGTCTCTTGAAACCTCAGATAACTTTCCAGAAGTCCTGTGAGACTGACATGTTGGTCCTGTGGGCTATCAGTCCAGCAGGCCATCTGTCCCATATGCAATGTATCAAGTGGGCTGTTGTCCTTGTAAGCTGTAGCCATTTTTCACCACCAACACTTCAAAGGGTATCTTTGTCTCAGATGCTGAAACAAAATTTTCCTGGGTTTAGCTCATGCTGCAACGATAACTATAAACCTTTAGGTCAGTCAGGAACCCCATAACTTTTACAAGCCGATCGTGTGTCTGATTATCAAGATATTTATGATTGGAAATCAAAATTTCATTTTTTGATAACACTAGTCTTTTGGGGAAAATGAGTATGGTAAAACTGGTCATTCAAAGATTTTAAATTTTTTTTGAGGCACTTTTTGATCATTTTGAAGTGCAATTTTTTTAGGGCTTCAATAATACACCATTACACAGACACTGATGACACGTAGGGCCATGCATCTTAGATTTAACATTGTTAAACAATGCCTTGAATATTAGTCAAAAGATATTATTTCATATGATTGGTAATAAGAGCTTCCATTTCCTTTTTTGAGAGGGGGGCGTTTCCAAAACTGGTCTTTACCTTGAACCCTTTTCCCATCCAGATGAAGGACTTGTGGGATGACGGCTCCCTGAATGCCAAGACGAGGTGCTGGGCCCAGGGACTGGAGGGTTGGAAACCACTCCACACCATCCCTCAACTCAAGTGGTGCCTCCTAGCAACGGGAACTCCCGTCATGAACGAGAGCGATCTAGCCACGCTGATTCTCAACATGCTCATAAAGATCTGTGACTACTTCCCAAGCAGGTAGGCAAGATTTAGTAATGTTCATGTGTTTCTTTTTCATTTTTAGGAGAGAAAAGAACAAGAAATGTCTGTCAACTACACATAAATTCAAACTTCCTTCCATTGTATATTCTCACTAACCATTGCGAATTCTATTGAATATTTCAACATACTTCATTTATATCTTCCTGTCTAAACTGGTATCAGTTTACATAATTAAAGGAGGGATACATTGGGGAAGAGAATTCCTTTTTCTAAATCTTATTTGTTCATTAATTAATTGGGGTATGTTTCTTCCTTGTTGGTTTATTTGAAATCTTGCAGGGATGTAGATGGTGCAATTATCAGGCCTCTGCCAAAGCCAAAGAGACTTCTATCAGAAGCAGTTAACTTGCCACACATCGTTCAGGTAAGATATATCTGTCGCCTCTTTATCTCTTGTTAATGTGTTCATGTTTCTGCATTGAATTAGAAAATATAGAAACACGGGTGAACCAAAGTTGAAGTGTAAGATAATCAAGTCAAGGGTGTACATTACACTGATGTAAAATTGCATGAGAAATATGGAATCTGCACAAGCAGGTATGGAATTTATTCAGATAGGAGTGAAGAATTACCCAGCATGTAAATTACAGGGTAGAAGAAATATACAACATATTTGAGGAATTACATGTACCCCATGGCCAAAATTTGAAAAAAGGAGGAATGTAATGTACAATTCCAGCCTTTTGCAGTGTTGCATTGATATTGTAGGTTCATAAGGTCAATACAAACCTGAATTAGCTCATTTCTGATACTTAAAAAAAAAAAAAAATGCAAACACAAAAGAGTTTCAATTTTCATGTTAAATATTGCAAGCTGGGATAAGGTTTTCTTCTACCTTAATGGTAATTTAGTGGGTATTAATTAGACATGCTTCACTGATATGTAGAACACAATAACTACAGTTTGAAATAAAGTGTTGGTGTTGCTCTATCCGTCTTTCCCTCTTAGCTTCTCTTGACCTTTGACCCGATCCTGGTCGAGAAGGTCTCCGTCCTGCTCTTCAACATCATCCAAGACAACCCTCAACTCCCTCGTTTGTACCTGAGCGGCGTCTTCTTCTTCATCATGATGTACACAGGAGCAAATGTTCTTCCACTTGCATGGTAAGAGGAATAGCTTCCAAAATGTAATAAATAACAATATTTATAAAGTGCAACATATCCATCTCAAGAGATGCTCAAGGCACATACAAATATTTTATATCAATATTCAACATACTTAAGATTAAAGAAATATTAAATTTTAACTTACATTAGATCCCACAACTTCATGGTGCCATGGTAGATAGCAGACATCAAAGTGTCCATTCTTACATACACAATATATTGTCTTGTAATAGAACCAGTTAGAACCAGTTAGAACCAAGTCACACTGCTCTGTTGTCTGTTTGACCTCATTGGTCTTACCTCATTGGTCTGACTGGGATGTAAGAGAAGTGGATACCTCCATATCATACACCAATTTAGAGTTTACTCTATTTTTATTGGAATGTTCTTTTTGTCCTATGAGTAAACATGATTTCATTCATCTATTGTTTGAAATAAAAATGTACAGGGGGAAATTAACAAAAGAGAAAGAATTAGAACGGAAACTGCATGACTGTAGACATTCAAAAAGGTTTGACATCTTTCTGCCATTCTATCATATTTTTTTCTTCTATTCAGGTTCCTGAAGTACGCACACATGAGACAAGCCTTCAGAGCTGAAGACGTAAGAAGAAGAAAAAAACACAGCAGATTTCAAATCATTTTAGATAATGTTTGATATTAACAAATGTACCATAGCAGTTCAGAGTTGTCTAAAGGTTTAAATGAATCAGCTTTTTCTCCTCAGATTGGTACCAATTATTTGTGTTTTCCACCATTCATAGTTTTAAAAAAAATAGAAATAGATATTAAATCAACCATTGTTAATACAAAAATTACCAAAAAAATGAACAAGAAATTTCTCTGCATGTTGCCAAGTTAGACACTTTACTGTTTATTTTTGATCAATTCTTCTTATTCATGAACAGCACATTGTACTGCAACAGAAAGGGACTCAAATTTTCCTGTAATTTTTGCATTTTCTGCTATTGTGTATTTTGTAATTTAGAACATTCTAGGTCAAAAGATGAAAATATAACATCACATCACTAAACGTAGACACCAATCTGCTATGGGTTAAAACCTATGTTTGTATATGGTTTTTTTTGGTCATGTTGACTATTTTGAATTATGTATTAAATGTTTGACTTTTAAAAGAATGAATATATATTTTAATCTTTCAGAACAAAGGTTCAGATATCATCCAGTGTAGTATCTTGGGACACATCCTCCCAGAAGCGATGGTACACTTCCTAGAGAACCACAGCGCTGAGAAGTTTGCTGAGACATACCTAGGAGAGTTTGATACACCAGAGGCCATCTGGAGCAATGAAATGAGGTAAGAAAAATTTTGGGAAAAGAGGGAGGGAGGAGAGAGGTGAGAGGAGGGGCGGATGGGAGAGAAGGAGGAGAGAGGGGTGTGTCAGATGGGAGGGAGGGAGGAGAGAGGGGTGTGTCAGATGGGAGGGAGGGAGGGAGGAGAGAGGGGTGTGTCAGATGGGAGGGAGGGAGGAGAGAGGGGTGTGGCAGATGGGAGGGAGGGAGGAGAGAGGGGTGTGTCAGATGGGAGGGAGGGAGGAGAGAGGGGTGTGTCAGATGGGAGGGAGGGAGGAGATAGGGGTGTGTCAGGTGGGAGGGAGGGAGGAGAGAGGGATGTGGCAGATGGGAGGGAGGAAGGAGAGAGGGGTGTGTCAGATGGGAGGGAGGGAGGAGAGAGGGGTGTGTCAGATGGGAGGGAGGGAGGGAGGAGAGAGGGGTGTGGCAGATGGGAGGGAGGGAGGAGAGATGGGTGTGTCAGGTGGGAGGGAGGGAGGAGAGAGGGGTGTGACAGATGGGAGGGAGGGAGGAGAGAGGGGTGTGTCAGGTGGGAGGGAAGGAGGAGAGAGGGGTGTGTCAGATGGGAGGGAGGGAGGGGATGGGTAAAGTTGAAGCAGCGGTACAATTTCTAGAGAAGTGTGTCGAGACATACCTAGGAGAGTTTGATACACCAGAGGCCATCTGGAGTGTTGATTAGAGGTAGGAGCAGTCACATGGAACGTCAGACAGATATGCAGAGTAGGTGAGAGTTCTGATTCTTGAACACTCAAAACCAGCTTTTTTCAGCTCTGAAAAACAAGAAGATATTATTCCATAAGAACATTGTAACTTTTCTAAAAAAGAATCCAAGGAAATGTATGGTTTAATGCAAAGTAACGTTTGCAGAGAGAAGTTTTAGAAGTAGTGGTATTGAAAACATTCTGTTTATTAGACTTGCGTTTCACAGAACCCAGTCCTGTTTTTATGCAGAAAGATAGATGCATTTTCATTGTGCGAAGTAAGAGTTTGATCTTTATATTATAAAAGAAGTGTTTCTTCAAAAATATGAGTAAGTATAATTAATGACCGGCCAAGGCCCTGACTTACAAAGAGTTGTGATTGATCTAAATCAATTCCAAGTCCTCCAATCAATCGCGACTTTGCAATCTCCTATCTTTTATGTACATAGTTGTGATTTATATCAACTCTTTGTAAGACGGGGCCCAAAAGTACATGTTGCTCCCTGATGGCGGCAAATATAACATTCTATTAAATCCAACCTGAAACCTGTATTTTTAACATGCAATCCATATAGGCGGATGATGATAGAGAAGCTTGCAGCTCATATAGCAGACTTCTCCCCCAGGCTACGCAGCAACAACCGCTCCCTCTACCAGTACTGTCCTATCCCCGTCGTCAACTACCCACAACTCGAGAAGGAACTCTTTGTCAATATCTACTATCTCAAACATCTCTGTGACACCACCAAGTTCCCTGACTGGCCGATCAGTGAACCAGTAAGTCACAACAAGAAATATTTTATATGGTGGGCTTACGGTTGCACCATGTGAGAGAGGGGGAGGAGAGGGGAGAAATATTTTGTTGCAGACTGTCCCATCATGGAAATTATAACGTACCAAGCTGCTCTAGAGAATATTTGACTTTTCTAAATTGACCAAATTTTTTGTTCCTCTTTAAAGAGTGTTTGTCATTGACTCATGTATATACAAACCACCATTTTATTTATCTTTTAAGAGATGTTTTTCTTTCATTTCCCTTGAGCTATTTACAGTTATAGCACAATTGCAAATATATTGCAAGAAATCAGTCTTAGGTTAATTCCGTAGCCGTGTATGTTACTTTTTAAAAATCTGTGATGTTGCTGGTACATAACATCAACATGATTTCTGTCGGCAACACAGTACGTTTTTGAGTTTGACTTTTTAATAGTTCATTTTTTTTAAGTCTATGTGATCATCATTTATTTACGTGCAGGTTTTATGAGAAGCATTAAGGGCATTTGATTCATACCCCTCAAAGTTGAATTCAATCCCTTCTGGTTCTCTCTAAATGATATGTGGTTCATGCAGACACTGTCATGAACTACCGTATATTCAGATTATTCAGATTCAGATTTAATTTTATCAGTCCATTTGAAAATTCATTTGTTGGCATTACATAAAGCACATGAACAATATACAATAGAAATAATATACACAAATAGATAATACACAGCAGAAAATTTACACTGACGTAGTAATGGAAACACGGATATAAACCGTTTTTACGCAGTGGAAAAATATAAGAAAATAAATGGACTTATAACAATATTGAAAATGTATGATTGAGTAGAATTCGATAATATTATTTTTATTATCTTTTATTATTATTATTATTCTTCTTCATTGAAGGCATTCAACATATAAATAGGTAGAACACCTGCTTTGTTTAAGGAGTTTCATATTGTTTCTGTTAATGTTAGGTGAAGCTATTGAAGGACATCTTGGAGGAATGGAAGAAGGAGGTTGAGAAGAAACCACCATCCATGTCGGTGGATGAAGCCTATGAGACTCTCAAACTATCCACAGGAACCGGAGGGTAAGAAATGAGCTCCTTGTGACATCTCTTTGTTTCAATCTTAAAGGCTGTCTGTACTAGTTTGGCTAGGAGGGATTACACCACCCAGGGAGGTCTCATCAACTCAGCTCTTAATTAACATGAGAAAAAGAGGATCATGGGGGACCAACAGGCACCGCTTAGGCATTGTTTTTTATATAGAGGGAGCAAGTAGCTACAAGTAGTGCAGTGGGGCTTTAACTCGTTTTCGTCGACACAAATGGTAGACCACCACTGTAAACTTTTTTTACAATGTATATGTACCATTACCATGTACTCCAAACATTATGACAGTCCTGGTTTTAATTCCTTAGCATAGAGTTGGATTTAATGTGATGCTTGTCTGTAAGCTTAATGCCTACCTACAGGGAAAGCTTATTCTACTTTTTGACCTTTCTTCGGGTCTTTTTTCTGTCTTTTGCCCTTGTATATTGCCATGCCCTTAACTTTAATTATTTTGTTTCTACCAAATTTAAAAAAGTCTGCATAATGGATTTTTGTAAGGGGAATTTTTGAAGTCAAGTCCTAAGATTGCACTGGAGGCAAACACAAAATGATGAAGGCTGTAAATTGTAGGTTAGGTTGCGTGGCAAAGGAAAGAGAGGAAGATAGAAAATTGCTAGAATACTTCCTAACTTTACTGAGTGTTAAAACCGTGATAATATTAATGAAGTCTTACAATATCAATAATGAATTTTCCTATGTTAATGCTTGAGAAATGAGGAGAATTCAGTTATCAATCAGTTCACAAATACCATGCTGCAATGATATATCATTTCATAGTTTGTTAACTTGTAATCCTATATTTTTTTTAAAACAGACATGAGGAGAGCGACATCAGGAAAGCCTACTTCAGATTAGCTCAGAAATACCATCCTGACAAGAACCCTGAAGGGAGGGTAAGTAAATAAAAGATTTGCAATTTAAGAAAAGCAGATTTAAATAAATCTTCTTGTGTACCTGAATGTTAGGTATCAGTGTTGGTTGATTTGTTGAAAATGTGTTATCATTTTCTTGATACTTGTACAAAGTTTACTTTGAGTCAAAATCCATAAATTGTTCTTAGATTTCCTTAATTTTAGGGGGTCTCTTTTCTTTGTTGGAATGAGATTTTTACTTCTTGGAATAGAAAATTGTTCTATATTTAATAGGGAAAGCACATTCTTTCCCTAACCACTCATTGATGTGAGTTGTAAAAAGGTGTCCATAAATAAATTGCTGTGCTACAATTATTATTATCAGTCTTACATGTAAAGAACTGTCCCCTTCACTCTGCTGGCGTTCAAAGCAAACCAAAGTGTCACAAAGTATATCGCCTTGCTGAAACTATATTGATGTTTTTACGTGATCTCAAGACCCTAATTAGCGTAGACAAATAATGTTGATGTTCTGAGAAAAATCTTTGTGTTTCATATTTATTGTATTCTCTCTCTCTCTCTCTCTCTAGGACATGTTTGAGCAAGTGAACAAGGCGTATGAATTCCTGTGCAGCAAGTCATCCCGTCTGACAGAAGGACCCAACCCAGACAACATCGTCCTCATCCTACGCGCTCAGAGCATTCTCTTTGAGAGATACAGGGAAGGTGTGTACAGAGTGGAATCAGTGGAAATGTTATTACTCAACATGCGTTTCATTGGAGTAATAATCAATGTTTTGAAACACATGGCCACTATAGACAGGTGGCAATTATAGAGAGGTGGCCACTAAGACAGGTTTGACTGTATTTGTATTAAGATTTTTAGAGCACCCCCCCCCCCCCCAACCCTATGTCTTTTGCAAACTAAAGCCAGTATCCAACAGAGCCCAGCATGTGTTTGATCACGCCATGCTTACCATTTGACAAATCGTTTTGTATCTTTTCTCAGTGCTGGAGCCATACAAGTATGCAGGCTACCCCATGTTGATCAAGACGATACAGATGGAGACCAACGACGATAGTCTCTTCTCCAAGGCGGCTCCGCTCCTGGTTGCAGCCAGCGAACTGGCCTTCTATACTGTGAACTGCTCGGCTCTGAATGCAGAGGAGCTCCGCAGGGAGCAAGGCATTGAGGTGAGAGAAAGGGAGGGACAGAGGGCTAGCGGTTGATTGAATTGGAGAAAGGAGATTTTATTAAAGAGTGTGAGAGAGAGAGAGAGAGAGAGAAAAGGGGGGGGGGGGACAAGAGATAGAAAAAGAGAACTTCACATTTAGGTATTAGATGTGAGATAGAAAGTTGCTTAGGGATTAAATGAGAGAAAGGGAGGAGGGATGGAGATAGAAAGAGAGGAACGGATATCATAATAGATGTAGCTAATTAAATATACTGTACATGTGTATAGACAAGCAGAAGGAGCAAGAGTGAGAGAGAGACGGGTGGGGAGGAAAAAAGACAGACAGACAGACAGACAGACAGACAGAGATATATAGAAAAAGCAAGAGAGCAAGAGGATAAGAGGTGGAGAGAGTGTGAAGACAGAAGGACATCAAAAGCAGGCAATCATTTTGCTCTCTATAAAAAATAGGAATAAATAATATTACAAACCTTGTGTAAGAAACTCTTCAATGCACTATAGAATTTATTCTTTTTTATCAATTCTCTATTTACAGACATTACAAGATGCTCTGACCCGATGTGCGGCTGTTCTCAGTGCGTCCAGTAAGGCAGATGACATGGCTGTGATGGTGAGTGTCGGTCTCAATTACCACAAAGAAACTCTGATGAGAGATCAATTTACACGTAGATCTACGATATATGCTGTGGTGACCATTGTTCTGTGATCAATTACTACAGCAACCAAATTCCATCGAATGCTCTACCTACATATTAAGCCTAACCTTTACAATAAACCTTTCCTTAAACCCAGTTGCAACTCTAACCCTATCCCCTAAATATTCATGTATGATTGAATAAAGCCTTAAAGAAATGTTACCCAAGTAAGGTCACCACTAATTTCAGTGACACCCAAACATGCTATAATATAAATGAAGAGAGATGTTCTATGTTGTTATTTTGCTGGTGGAATAGTTAGCTACTGTGAAACATGAGTTTGTAGTTAAACCTTACTTTATCTCCCACCTGACCTGTGTTTAGGTGTGTCAAAACGTGATCAAGTGTTACGCCGTTGCTGCCCAGTTTGAGGGATGTAGAGATCGCATCACCGAGATACCAGCCATTATCAAGGATGTATGCAGGGCTCTCTTCTACAAGGTGAGAATGTAGAACTTTCAGACAAAGTTGAGTATACTGGGGGTGTTTCACAAAGATCATAAGTTGAACTTATCTTTAAGTTGGACTCAGCAATTATGGAAAGCCGTTAGCATCTTTGAAAAATATTTTGGAAAATTTATTTTAAAAGGCATAAAATCTTGATTCAAATCATTCATATTTTCTATTCTCAAGGAAATTTCATGTTCTTGATGTGGAATTTATGAAAAATCTAATATATTGAGTTTTTGCTTTTGAATGGTTCTCCATACATTTTAAGTCCAACTCAGAGTTAAGTTTGAATATGATCTTTGTGAAACACCCCCCAGGTCATGCAATTACATTGTGAAAGAAGTGTCTGGAAACAATTGGGAGAGGTTGATTGCATAGTAGAACTGATGTAGAACCGATGTAGGTGTTCTGGAGTGATCAAAATGAAACAAAATTGATGCAATCTTGCTGAAAATCATATGGCGCTGCAGACAGAAATGAGTATTCAGTACTACATACAAATGAAAGTTTGGTCCAATCTTTAATTTGATGTTAGATATTCTAAGGGTGATAACGGCCTTTTGGGATGATGCTTCTGGTACTTCAATTATGTTATCTTGGATATAGCTGAGCCACTGATATGAAGAGCTCAAACATATTTGGGACCATTTACACCTGAGTAGAGGGTAGCAAATGTAGATTAATGCCTACCAAAGGACAGCAGTGTTGGGCAGTGACTCGACCCTCAACCTTTTTACTGAAAGTCAAGTGAATGAACCGCTATAGTAACTTCTGACATATGTACATATGTAGCACATTTTTCCACTGGTTACGAAGCATGTTGAAATGTCATCCCTGGATCAGCATTCAAATGAACATACTACAAATTACTAGTTATACCATATTACCTCATTCTTTGTTTCGTTTACGATTCTTAGAACCTGCCCATCCTGTGCTCCGTGGTGGCCGAGTGTGTGAGTGCCTTCTCCGTAGACAAGTATCTACAGGATCATCTCCAGCAGGCCGGAGTCATCTGGCATCTCCTCGTCTATCTCTTCCAGTATGACTTCACCCTCTTTGAGAGTGGGGTGGAGACAAGTGAAGGCACTAATCTTCAGGTAAGGAGAAGGAGAATGATGGTGGTATGGTGTTATTGGTGGTGGTAACGATGATGATTGTTGTGCGTTTGGGATGATAGTAGGGGGGGGGGGGGGGTATTGTAGAGGTAATTGTTTTGATATTGGTGTTGATGTTGATGGCAATGGTTGGTGTACTATAGCGGACGATTGCAGTAGTCGTGCTTCAGTAGCAGTGGTTATTGTGATGATGATGATGATGATGGTAATGAGGATGAGGTTAATGATGGTGATGATGATGATGATGGTGACGCTAATGAGGATGAGGTTGATGATGATTATGATGATGATGGTGATGAAGAGGATTGTGATAATGATGATGGTGATGATGATGATGAGGATGGCGATGACGACAACGATGTCGATGATGATGAAGATGATGGTAGTGATACTGATGCTGCGGCTGCTACTGATGGCAATTAAGACACTACACAAAAATAACAATAAAGCTGCTAGCATTACCATAAATACCATGCACCCGTTTTTGATAGGTCATAATTGTATTGTACATGTGTTGTATCTTACAGCAAGTGTCCAACACATTAGCCAGTCTGTGCTTCACAGCTTTAGCCAGGCTAGCTGGTTACCAGGAAGGAGACAAAGCTACCCCACTCAATCCAGCCATCCGTAAATCACTCAGCGCCTTACTCACACCGTACCTTGCAAACCAACTCGGAACAGAAAACCCCAACCAGGTAATTGTTTGGACTTTTATTATAAGTTTGATAAATTCATTTGCCCCCAAAGACGGTATGATAGATAGATAAATTACAACCATGTAATCTTGTTATTCACTATTTATGTCAGGGTACTATTACTTACAAGTTTTTCAAACTTCCTTTTTAGTCTCCACTTTCTTCATTCCAGTATTGTAAGATTATGATTGTTTCATGTTACTTTTGTACCATTATTTTATGGTTTTATGATTGAAAAAAATGAATTGAATTGAATTGAATTAAAAATTGAAAAAATGTAAGTTCTTTCATTCTCCCTTCCTCTGTTTAACCCTTCTCATTCCCTCCCCTTCCCCCTCAGGTGCTGAAAATCTTGAACAGTAACACAGAGAACCCTTACCTGCTTTGGGATAACTCCACCAGGATGGAGCTGGTCGAGTTTGTCAAGGAACAACAACAGAGCAAGATCAGGACCGTGAGTAGTATTGTTTGGTTGTTTCACAAGATGTTCTGTATTTTGCTTAAAGGGAGTGTAGTGGATCTTCAGTTTCCTTGTGCACAAGGCCATTTTTTGCTGACACCAGACTTGGTGAAAATACCATCAATGTGTGTACAAGTCTGCACACAGCAGACCTGTAGGCCCATCAAGAAATACCCCCAAGTCTCTTGGAAAGTATATGGTGAGGGAAAAGTGAGATAATGCTTTTACCTTATGGGGGAATGCGAGGCATTACTTAAGGCCTGTTAACTAGTCATACAACTGAAGGCTATTCCTGGTGATTGACAACACCTGTATTATTAAGTAAACACCAGACAGAGCGAATTCCCCATGAGAGCCCACTCCTATGCGTCTTTAAAAATTGAAGATGGTAAGAACTACCTCATTGTCATATACCTGTAGCTCCAATATGTTTTGAATTTCAAATGATTAGACTTTAAGTTCAGTGATTCCTGCTCTTGCCGGATTAATACATTCAGGACTGTAATGTGACTTGCTTTTCATGTCTCCAAATTAGCAAAAAATTCTTGCATTCAAGTTAAATAACTCAATCCATGTGTAGAAGTTTAAGAGTTTGTTGAGTCTATTACCACTCTGTGTACAGAAGAGAGATGGGAACCAAGTAGGATGTTGAAATCTATTCTTATCTGATTCTTCATACATCCATATGCCCCTGTTTAGTATCAAAATACACTTTAAATCTAAAGTTACTCATATTTGATCAAAATCTATTCTATTTTTTTTCAGGGAGACTGTGATCCTCTGTTTGGAGCTGACTTCACCTTCAGTGCTCATGCCAAAGAACTCATCGTTGGAGATATCTTCGTCCGCATCTTCAATGATATGCCAACATTCCCACTTCAGGTAGGTGACAATATACAGCATTCAGAGTGTAGACATTGTCTCACTGAGGAGTTATATGGTAGTGTTACTGAATGGGATTTGTTTCCTTACACTCAATGGATTTCCTTTCCTTTCTGTGTAGCCATAAGAGAGGGTAGGGGATCTGTAGTATCCAAAAATTATAGGGTTCTCAGAAAATCTCCACATTCAAATGTCCATGCTTTGAAAAATTATCTGCTATGTAATACATGTATGTACTGCATAACGTTATGAATCATTGACTTTTAAAATTTTAATTTTGAACTCTGCTGACCTTGTGCAACATTCTTTGTTAACCTGGTGTGAAACACATGTAAATATTCATCTAATTGCTCCTCTATAAAGAGTACAATTTTCTATGTTTTCCCAGCGTATGCTAACATTATTGAAAACATGAGTACAAATTTGTCTGACTAAAGGCTTTGAACTGCTTGCAATAGAACCTTAACTCACATGCAAATCCTCCTCCAATCTCCTCCTGCAGAATGCCATAGGGTTCACCAACAGCCTGCTGGACTTCCTGGGTTCCCAAGCCCAGTACCTCCACTCCCTGATGGCCCTCACGTCCAAGGAGGTGGACACCAGTCAGTCCAGCCAGCAGGCAGAGCGTCTCAAGAACTGTGAGATGGCTCTGGACGCCCTGGCCAAGGTCATCTTGAATAACTCGGGCACCGAGATTCAATGCAACGGTCACTACAAGCTGCTCTTCTCGCTGCTCAGGCTGACCGGTGCCACGCAGCTACAGCTTCTTGCTCTGGAGGTATTTACTCTCTTCTCATTCATTCTTTTTTTTTTCATTATGTATGAGAGAGTACATATATCCGTATATATCTATTTGACATATTTATACAGGATAAAAAAGAAACAATCAAATCAGCAAAGCTGTTTTTCATCGATGTCCTGTTGTCAAGATTAAACATTTCCAATTCTAACCAGTGGGATTCTTTTCATTACATCAATCAACAACAAAAATAAGGCTTTTAAGAAAGAATAATATAAGGAAAAATTCGTTTGAAAGATATGTTTAAAGTGCAATGTATATGTGTTTGAAATATGACTTAGAAAGATAGGCACAAATAAATTCTTTTATGATAATCACAAGGCCAATTTCACACTTCTATTTCATCTTATTTTGATGAAAGTACATGTAGTAACAACAAAAAAAGAGACAATGAGACTGCCTAGGAAATTTTTTAATGCAATCAAACTAAAGGAGATCAGGAAAAGAAAAGGAGATCAGAAGAGGAAGACACAGGGTGGGACTTATAGATGAAATCACAAATCAAACATTATCTCTATTTATCGTGGTCAGTGAAACATCATTTAGGTCGCAACCTGTTGGTTACGACTGGCACATCATTTAGGTCGCAACCTGTTGGTTACGACTGGCTCAATCAAACAAAACCCTTAGAATTGTCTGATTATTTTTGTTTAATGTTTAACTCTATGTATCTCTCACTTTTCCTTCCTTTTCCTTTCATCTTTTGCTTGCGCTTATAAACATTGTATTAAGCGCTTTATAAATATAATTTTTTATTATTATTGTTATTATTATTATTATTATTATTATTACATGTACTTTCTAATTCTGTTAATCAGGTGATCCGTAATGTGACTGGTAATCAGGATTGTGTGACCAATATAGGAGACTCAGGGGTTGCTGGATACCTCCTTCTCACCTTACACTCATTACCATCAGGTGAGAATCATTTATTTCTTGTACTACACTACTCCTTGAAAATCAACTTTGAAAAGAGAGTGGAGTGGGAAGGGAGGGAGGAAGAGGTGGGTTAGGGTGAGGGTGGGAAGTTATAGATGTATAGATTCATTGTATGCACTGAACACAGTCACAAAGTGCTACAAAGTCTTGCAAAAGATAAATTTTAGGGTAATTTAAATCGTTGAAAGTTTGTTCCGTATTCTAGCTTGCTCCTAAAGTTTACTTACCTCGGCCCTTTAAAGTGACTCAGTAACATTGCCTCAGATTCTGAAACAAATCCTGGATTTAGCTCATGCTGCAATCATAATTATAAAACTTGAGGTCAGTCAGGAATCCCATGAATTTTACAAGCCTATCGGCTGTCTGATTGTCAAGATAGCTATGATTGGAAATCGAAATTGCATCTTTTGTTTTCCTAACGGTTTTTATAACACTACAGTCTATTGGGGAAATGAGTATGGTAAAACCGGTCACTCAAAGATTTTTACTTTTTTGAGGCACTACATTATGATCATTTTGAAGCTCAATTTTTATTTGGGGCTTTAATATTACACCATATCACAGACACTGATAACACGTAGGGCCATGCATCTCAGATTTAACCTTGTTAAACGATGCCTTTAATCATGTTGGTTGATGTTGTTTCATCCATGTCTTTTCAGGTTGTTTGTCAGTACTGGAGACACTCTTCGCCTTGGTTTCTCATACAAAGATTGTGAAAGAAATTGTGTCCAAGGGTGAGTATTTGTGTGGCATGGAGAAATAATATTAAAGTCCCTCTGCACAAGTTTGGCATGGCGAGATTAGACCTCCCTGCAAAGTCACTGGCAGGTGGTTATCTCATCAAATCAGCTCTCAATTAACATAAGAAAAAGGGCTTCATGGGGGATCAACGGGTACCGCTTAGGAATTGTTGGCTGTATAGAGGACGCAAGTAGCTATAAGTAGTGCAGTGGGGCCTTAAATGAATTTTACAGCAACGCAATAATCCAAATTGGCAAGTTTTAATTTGAATTGAAACATATTCATACAAGTATGTTTATGAATGGTTGTGCGATTTGTAATAACTTTTGATAGAATTAAAGCACAATTTATTTTACCCTACTGAATGGATGTTAACCCATTAGCAACTAGATATTTTGTAAAAAATGGCCTATTACTGACTGGAAGATGTTGCAATATTACTCTCATTTTACATTTTTCTGAACAATATGAAACATGCGCTATTTTCCTAGGCAGTTCAATGAGTGAAAGGAGGGGTGGTTTAGTTATTGGGTTAAAGAGCATTTAAATTTGATTCCTGTGTGGGCTGTACAATCATTCAAACTTCTGGGAGGAGGACCTAGCAAGTTTGACCCAACAACTCCAATCCCCTTTCCCCTCTTCCTTCCATCCCTTTCACACCCAGGTGGTCTGATCTATCTCCTTGACCTCTTCTGCAACTCCATCAACCCCACCGTCAGAGAGAAGACGGCCGAGCTCCTGGCCAAGATGCAGTCCGACAAGCTGGTCGGTCCCCGCATCCGCATCCTCTGCTGCAAGTTCCTCCCGACGGCTTTCATGGATGCCATGAGGGACTCTGCAGAGGCCAGCGTCGTCATGTTTGAGAGTGAGTAGGGCGGAGATTCAAATCTCATGAAAACATAGCTTTTTTAGTATGAATGTTTGAAGTCATTCCTTAGATCGATTAGTGTCAATTCGATTTTTGAGATGAGGTTCTTTTCTGTAATACTCAATTTTAATGTGCATCCTTCAAAACTATATATATGGAAATAACCCATATTTTTTCTTTACAACTGCAAGCCCCATGATTATTTGAAGAAATGCATGTTTGGGGCTTTTGATAAGCTATAAAAAGAAAAATGGAGCGACTTAAAAAAAAAATTAAAATGAAATAAATAAGTATATGCGATAAGAAGAGAAAATGGAACTGAGGGGAAAATGACTGAAAGGGTAGTTGAATGAAACCAGAAGTTATGTTTCACATTTTATTGTCTTTTTAGGTGTGCAAGAGAATCCAGAGTTGATTTGGAATGAGGAATCGAGAGAGAAGATCTCAAACCTTATTGTCAAGATGAAGAACAGGTAAAGAAAAAAACATTCTCATAGTACTTGTGATGATTAAAAGGTGTGTTCAAATGGTTAAGAGCACCCAGGGCCCCATTTCACAAAGAGTTGCAAATGATCCAAATCAATCGTAAGTCCTCCAATCAATCGCAAGTTTGCAGTCTCCTATCAACATAGTCGCAATTGATATAAAGTACGTTGCGATTGATTGAACTCTTTGTATGACAGGGCCCAGATGTGATTTGAAATGACATGTCAAAAGAATTCATCTCATATGTTATTCTTGATATAAATAATTGGAGAGGTAAGATCTTCTTGCATATAAATTATTTTTAAATGTGGGGAGTCTCTCTTCAACTTTGTGATCAGAGGTCAAGTTTTACAGGTCAATCTGGGAAAGTATAAAGAATTCCAGGTATGATTAACCCAAGTTGAAATTGAAAATCTTTCACCATTCATGTTCAAGGCTTCCAATAATGTTTGATTCTTTCTCTTTTCTCTTCTTCTAGGCATTACAAAGAGCAGAAGGACAATCCAGATGTCACGTGGAAGGTAAGAAATAATATTAGAGGTGGCTTAGTCGAGTGGTTTAAAGCTTTGACTTGAAATGCAAAGGTCCTCGTGGGTTTGATCACTGACATGGCATTAATGTACTTTGGCAAGGCATTTATCTACATTTGCCAGGATAGAAATTGGGACCTAGTAGGATGACGAAAGCATTTTTGTTACTAATTGCCATATACCCTAATGGTGACTATATGGTAGGAATTCTCCCCAGGGAGTGGAGGTGGTGCTCACTCCGTTAATGCATTCAATGACTGGGGTAGTATTATCTGTAAAGCACTTAAGAGATGGAATTTCCTATTAAGCGCTATATAAATCCAGTTTATTATTATTTGTCTAGGCTCCATAGTGCAACTATATTGAACATGTAGGTTCACTAGCTCTCACAAGTATCATTCATATAGTTCTACGTACAAACCAACTTGAAATCCAACTTGTACCTCTTACTTTAAATATAATTACAATTGAGGCAGTTTCAGAGTTAATAGTGCACTTTCTGATGATAAGGAGGTTATGAATTGGAAATCATGCTTTGATTGGTTTTTGTTTGATAGTTTCTTGTCATTATAGTATTGACCATCAGCATACTTGTTCTAATCAGTCGCACTATTTTGAGATATTGGAGGCAGGCTGTTTGAATGTAAAGAAAAGGAGGACTGATCAATCTCGCTTTGGCTTTGACACTGATTGATTATGATAATCATTAGACATGAAGGTCGTGTAAGATGCCAATATCATCTTAAAGGCCCACTGTACTACTTGTAGCTACTTTTGAACCCTCTGTTTAGAAAACAATGCCTAAATGGTGACCATTGGTCCCCCATGATCCTCTTTTTCTTATGTTAATTGAGAGCTGATTTGATGAGATAGCCACCTGTTAGTGACCTATCTGGGTGGTCTAATCCCTCCTAGCAAAACTAGTACAGATGGGCTTTAATAATCGTTTCTTTGACTTTGATTATTTTGCAGCTACCGGAAGACTTCTCCATCTCAAGCCAGATCACTGATGAGGTTGTCATCGGCGGTGTCTTCCTTCGTCTCTTCATTGCTCAACCATCTTGGGTTCTCAGGAAACCCAAGGAATTCCTGGTGGAACTCCTGGAGAAGTTCACCGAGTTGGTCGGCATGGCCAGCCCCAAAGTAAGCAAAGAACTTTTTTTTTAGGTGATATAACTTGTTAATTTTTCTTGGTCCATTTTGAGGTAAAATAAACAAATATGCTTTGTGAATGATCCATTCACCGCCCAGCCTGTCCTGGCAGACCAGTTGCTTGACCTTGGTCATCTACCCCTGCCCTCCCTTAGCTGTGCCACTGCAGTATATCTTCATTACCTGTCATTACCTTGACCTTTGTTATTATTTTGACCTGTGACCGCCCAGAGCGATACTTTGGAAATGGTGACCACTGGTGTGGTGTGTTTCTTCGCCGCCCAGCCTGTCATGGCAGACCAGTTGCTTGAGCCTAGTCATCAACCTCCCCCCCCCCCTTCCCCCCTTAGCTGTGCCACTGCATTATATCTTCGTGTAATGTCATTACCTTGACCTCTGTCATTATTTTGACCTTTGACCCTCAGAGCGATACTTTGGAGATGGTGACGACTGGTGTAGTGTGTTTCTTCACCGCCCAGCCTGTCATGGCAGATCAGATGCCTCAGCTCGGTCATCTGCCCGTCATCACTAAATGTCTCAAGAGTAAGAATGAGGCCATTCCAAAGAGTGGTCTGATGGTGCTTCACAGCATATCAAACAGCGATGTGAGTATACTATAGAGACATGAATATAAAGAATTGTATAGATGGACTGATAGTTGAATAGATAGATAGATAGATAAATGAAGGATACAGAGATAGATGAAAGATGGATGGATGGGTGAATCAGTTGAGAGATAGTTGAATAAATGGATAACTAGATAAATATATAGATAGGTAGATGGATAGATAGAAAGATAGATAGATAAATGAAATATACATAGATAGATGAAAGATAGATGGATGAATGGATAGATGGGTGGATAGATGGAGAGATATATAAAAAGATAAATGAATAGGTAGACAGATATGCATAGATAGATAGATGGAGAGTCTGATAGCTAGCACATCATTAAACGATGTGAGTGTAGGGACATGGAAAGAGACATAAATAGCTGGGTCAGTAAACAGTTATATGCATGATAGATAGATAGATAGATAGATGAATAATTGACATATATATGTTGCCAGTTAAAATATAGAAACACAAATGACTGCATACTACTACTAAACTATCTTCAGGGATTACTTATTGAGCTAAAACTTAGCTACATTTACAGCAAACCATTAGATATTTTAATTTAAGATTTCATAAAAGTAGAAACATGGTAAAAGTTGGGATACAGAGAGAAATAGAAAGCTAGATAGGACGAGAATATGAAAGAGATCAATAGATACATGTATGCAAAGAGGGTTAGGAAAAAACTTAACAGATATAGGTAGTAAGTGGTTGAAGGGAGGGGGAAATGGAATGGTCAGGAAAGAGGAGATTTCATTAATTATTCTAGTGACTCTAAAGATGTTATTCTAATTTGTTATGCTAATCTGTAATATTTGAATTTATTCTACTTTTAGAACTGCGTGCGTAGCCTTGCTCAGATCGACTGTGTAGGCCCCATCCTGGCAGCCATGAAGCTTAGAACAGATACCACTGCCCTGGCCTGTGAACTGCTGCATAAGATGTTCCAGAAGAATCATCCTGAACTCGTGGAACAGGTGAGGACTGCTCTCTCCCTCGAATAGGGCTTCTTTTTGTCGTAAATGTCTTGGAGTTAAAGAGATGTTTAATTGTTGTTTCTAGAGGGAAATGATTAAACTAACCATTCGTTTGTAGAGCACTTACAATATGCATCGTATCTTGAATGTTTTTTTTAATAATCTGAATTGGAAAATAATGTGGATTGTACCTAGTAATCTGGGATGATTTAATTTCAAAACCTCTGCCGTAACACCTCACTTGCACTGCTAAATTGACTCAAACCAACATCCGACAAAATCTAGCTATTTGTGATAATGCAATTCTGTGTTCAGTTTATGGTTGGTCTGTTGTTGGTCTCCATGGTGACTGGTGTATGACCACTAAATTATTGTATATATGAATAGTTTTTAAAACCTTCAAAAGCTTTCTGAAATGTCTCTGTGATCAGTCAGAATACAATATAATTTGCAGAGTTGACAATACTTATATAATATTGGATGGCCTTGAGTGTGATACAAGAATATATTGTTCGAGCTATGACAATATTGGATGAGTTGAAGAAGAGTCTAATATATCTTAGCGAGAGAAATATATTCTTGTATCGCACAAAAGCAAAGCCATACAATACTATTATCTTTGTAAGTCTGACTAGCGAAATAACAAAATTTGTCTTACCTCGGTAAATATGGCTTTGTTTTCATGTGATATCAATATTGATAGTTGAAGTTCCGGATGACTGAGCAATACAAAAACAGTATTGGTCAGTCATCCGGGTTCTGTGCTAATTATATTGAATACACTGATTTATTGTACCACTTGGAAGCCTTATATAGATAATACTTGTATATCTTTTGACCTTATCCTCCAGGCATTGAGCTGTGGTCTGGTACCGTACCTACTGAGCCTTCTGGAAGACAACCTGAACCACATAGAGAATGCTGCAGCTACCAAGGCCCAGATCGTCAAGTCTCTCAAGTCAATGGCCCTGAGCTTGGAACATGGAGAGAGGGTAAGCAGGATGGATGTGGTGGTGGTGGTGGTAATGATTGTGGTGATGGTGACAATGACGGTAATAGTGATGATGATTATGACGATGATGATAGGTCCTAATGATGGTGGTAAAGATGATTATAAAGAGGATGACGATGATGATGATGATGATGATAATCATGATCATGATGGCGATGGTGGTGATAAGATGATGATGATGACGCTGACGGCGACGACGACGATAATGACGATGATGATGATGATGATAATGATGATGATGATGATGATGATGATGTTGATGATGATGATGATGATGATGTTGATGATGATGATGATGATGATGATGATAATGATGATGATGATGATGATGTTGATGACGATGATGATGACAACGAAGAGGATGATCATGATGATGATGAGTAACACAAGGTTGGTGAAAATGCTTTGATTAAACCTAACACATGTATAAAATAGTAAGTAAACAAGTTATATAAGTTGAAAAAAAAAAAAAAAAACCTGTTAGTAGCATCTATAAAATTACCATCTACAATGTCATTAGAAATGTTCACAATCAATCAAGAGGAATGGTGATGTGGTTGTCTTTCAGGTGAACACACTACTGGAGAAGTCATCAGTCTGGGCTACATACAAGGAACAAAGGCATGATCTGTTCTTGAGTGACAGCCAAGTATCTGGCTACCTAACAGGTAAGATGGTGCTATATCAGGGTACTACTCTTCTGATTCACATATTGACCTCAACTCTTATAGAATGTCATAGATCTGTATATCAATACTAAGAGGGAAAAGGATTATTTTGTCAGTAGGAAGCAGGAATAAAATGTAACAGAAGCTTCTCAAGAAGGCTGATTGGGCTCAGATTCTGTAGTGTGCAAAGTGATGAAATAATGAAATGTATCACAGACGTACATGTACATCTGTCTCACAATAATAACAACAGAAAAGATAGTAAGATAAACAAGTGGTTTGAATTAGTAAATTGCAACATCTGTTTAAGTGCTTCATGTTCCTATACATTGTATAAAGTTCTTGCGTCTAAAAAAAACCCCAAGACCATTATTTATTAAATAAATCTGTAAGGAAAAAAAAATTTGAACTTTCAAATTTACATTCAAATTTGCATAATGAACATTAAGAGTTTCTCCATAATTCTTCAATTTGATTAACTATTTAAAAAGGGAAGTGCAGAAATTTCCAATGATATATTTGAAATTTTGGAAAAGCAAATTTGAACATCGACGCTCTCTTCTTTGTTTCATTGTCTTTCGTACAGGTCCGGGTGTGGCGGGTTACCTGACACAAGGAACAACATCCACTGTTTCAACCGCCCCACCCCCCGTCGATACCACCCATGACAACCAGGTAAAGTAGGATACCGGTATCAAAGGGGCACAGACGGATCAGGGCGTGGTCTAGAGGGTGAGAGATGAAGTGGTGTTGGTCATGTGATAGGGGGTTACGAATGTCAATGCAGAGTGGAGATACTGTATATCCTCTTTCTTGTCCTTTCTACTAGGAAGTAATTGATTTTTAGAAGTGAGAAATGATAACATTCTTTCCTTCATTGTACAGAGCCAAGTACATGAGAGCGAGCCGAGATGGTCGTTAACAACGGTGATTATTTTAAGTATCATACAGCATTCAATACTCATGATGTCGGAAGTAAAAGAATCAATGTAATGTTGCAAAGTGGAAAGGCATTGAGGGTGTGCTCGACCATGCTCCATGCTACTTTTCAATTATGAAACAGACATATAGAGCACAGCCTCTTTTCAGGATTTTTCCTGATGACACGATCATTGTCTCCATGATGTGAGCCACATGTCCCTGTATAAAAGCATGGAGAAGATCGAAAATTAAGAATTCAGAAAGGATTGAATATGAATAATCGTAACTTTGGGACAAAAAGGGCGCTAAGTCAGTAGCAAATTCATAGATGTAGTGTTGCTGCCATCTGCAATCTAATGTTTTTGTAAAACTAAGATAATTTTGTTATGCTTTAGATGTATTTATGTACTCATTTTGAACAAAACATCAATAACAGAACCAACTGATTCTTTAATATTTACATTAAATAATATTTAGATATCAATATATAGCTCTTGTCGTATAAAACAAGAAAGATTGCTATATCGAAGGGAAAGCCTTACCCTCATCTTGTACTCTTTAATTCTTCAAACTTTTAATTCTTCAAACCCAGCTTGTTAAATGAACAAAGTTCATCACCAATGGCTTGGGATGAATATATTATGCCTTGAAATATCATATTCATTTTCACATTCCTGGATGGTTCAATGTATGTGTGTTTGTTCTATTGTAGCTAACAATTGTGTACTATTGATAATTCATAACTAAATTAGCTCTTCTTTAGCGTACTGCTACTAATTTGCTACACTGATACTGACTTTTTCTCATCAGAAAATCCTATTTTATATTATTAATAATTTACTTCTGGATATTTTGATGGCTCTTCTATACCTATTGCTCTGCATTTTTTCTGATGATATTGACTTTTTCTAATGAGAACATTTACCATGTGCAGTATCAATGAATTTTTTCAGAATTAGAGTTAACTCTTCTTTGCGTACTGCTCTCAGTTTTTCTGACAATCTTGACTTTTTATAAGTAGAAAATGGCAAAACTAATTTTAGTGTCTTGATTTTTCTTTTTCGTGTCTTGATTATGTTTGCATTCTTCATGTGAGGAAACAATTAGAAACACAGAATTCCACTTGTTCAGCTTGGTATATTACAGTGCAATTTTGTGATTAAGGAGCTTTGTCAATGCATTGTTGATTATCTTTTATTTCCTAATCATGGTTCAACAATTCTTAAGGATTTAGTCTTGAATTGTGTTGATGAATAATCAGACTCCCCAATTTTTATTTGAAATGCAGGTATAAGTTCACACAGAGAACAGAGCATTTATTTGCAGAAAGGACTTATGTATAACTAATGAGTCCTTTGAAAAAAGGCCAAGTAATATGTGAGAGATAACAGGTTTAAATGTGATGACATTCATTCATCTTCGTACATTTTGGACAGAGGTGCCAATATGATTATTTAATGGAGAACATGTCTTGTTGTACTCTCAAGATTAAGAGTGAGATGTGGTAATTCAGCTTTCACATTAATACCAAGAGGTTGTACACTTTTCTATTTTCACACTAAGACAAATATTTCATTTTCTATTTCTTCATGGGACACAATTTGCATTATCATACTTTCCATGAGTAAATATGCAGTAAATATGCAGTAAATATGCAGTAAATATACTCCATAATCCTTTCAGTAAGAGATGCTTTATTTTTTCAGGCCAAACAAAATATACTGTTATGTACATAGAAGTTCTTGTATGAAAGAAAATAAATTCAAAGCTGTATGGGGAAAAAAGAAGCATATATGTAAATGCTTAATGATGGTAGATATGAGTGTCCAGCATTTTTAAAGGCATTACAGTTATTTTTTATTTTACTTTTGTTATTTGTGATTTCATAACAGTCATCTCATTCCATGTGTTAAAAGTAAAAAATGTTTTAAGCCATTACTTCAGTGTACTGTATATTAAGTTAATTCAGCCTTATATAATGTTGCTATGGCCAACCCTTCATCACAGTTTAAAGAATACCTATGGGAAACAGAATCATATTTCTTAACAATTTTCTACAGACACATATCATCCTACACTTACATGTATGAACATTCAGATGACTTTTTGTCATTTTTTTAATTATCAGAAGTAGGCAAAATCTTCTTCTACCTTTTGCAACTCGATGCAAGTTAATTATTAAAGTAGTACTTCCCATGCAGAAGTCATAGAGAAACTACCAAAGAGGTCCAAAGAGGTTATATGAGAGCCATAGTTAATTATAGTGTCACAAGGCCATAGTTACCCCTCTCCCTCTCTCTCTGTCTCTTATTGTACATGAATGTATACATGAATGTATACATGTACAGGTTTATATAACAGGATAATCAAAAGACAGTGTAAGATGATGCAAGTTTATGTACATGTACCAGGACGCAGGGTTTCCAGCATCTTGGGTGCTAGATTTGGATAGGACTCATTTTAACCCTTCACTGTCCTTGGTCGACTAATAAAACGACCAGTGGACTGCCACAGGCAACTTTTGTCACACATACAGTGTACATGGATGTGTGTATCTACTGCAAACAATGTTGCAGTCTTAGGTTTTGATCCATGCTGGGTAAAGAAGTAATCGCATACAGTCAAACCTGTCTGTTAAGGTCACCAAAGGAAAAGGGAGACAGTGGCCTTTCTTTACAGGTTCTGCAGCACGCATTTCTCTCCCCCATGGGAAACAAAATGCATGGCCACTCTAGAGAGGTGGCAACTAAGATAGGTTTGACGGTACAAATATGCAAGTTGCCTAATTTGCCAGGAAGGTGTAAACGATGATGTCATTTCATCCCTATACATATATACATGTATATATTTTCTAAATTTTATTTTCATTATTTGATTTGTTGCTGCTTAGAAGTGGCTTTGAATCTTGTGCCTATTTATGTTTCTGTATTATCATTTAAGGTACTATTATATACTACCTATTGTATCTTTGCCATATACTTTAAATCATGATCATGCTCTGTGTATTATGTGATATACACTTTATAAAAATAGAATGTACATGTAATGATTATGTTCTTTCTATTACTATTGAATCAAAGTATGATTGCCTTTTTTTCCTTTCTTCAAATCGTTTTCCTTTGCAATGACTTTATTATGAAAGATCTGTTTAAAAAAATGTAACCTACATCAAATAGAATTATCAAGAAGATGTGGAAGGAAAAAACATGGGAGGATAAAGGCGTGGCTTGTAAATGCGTGACAATTAGTAGAAATTCCAATGAAGAGGACAAAGATTTAAAGTCTAAAGGAATGTCATTTGGTGGGTAACTGCTCGTTTGATAGGTTTGGTTTAGTAAGTTAAGTAGGAATGATGGGCAGTGATGGCCTTGACTAGAGATACCTATTGTGCTTTTGTTCCATTTATCTGATCTAATGACAGAATTAGCCGCAAAGAATGTACTGCAAAACTCCAGCAAATAAGAGGATTAGGAAAATACAATGACCGACAATATATGAGGTACATGTTTAGGCCTTCTATATGTTGACAGACATATTGATGTAAATTTATGTTTGTTATTGTGTAATTCATTGTGCAGACAATTTCAACCTGCATACTCAAGATATTGACCATTGAAGGGGCGGAGAGCAAATAGAAGTTTTTATATTACTTGTTTATTCTTTTCTTTAAAACAAATGTAACTCTCTTTATTTTAAATCCCTTTTGCTTCTGAAATTATGAATTTGAAAAGTTATCCATGATACAGTAAAATGAAGTTTGTTATAATGTGCATTGTCAAATTCTAAAATGTTCAAAGTTTCTTTACATTTATTAATCTAGACGTTCAAATTTGGGATTCCATCTTTGATAGAAGCAGGGGATACAAAAGTGTTTGAGATTTTGTATGTTAACGCAAAGAGTTGGAGACGGTGTACCGTATCTCCAATATTTATTTATGAAATGTACTTATATTCAGGAATTTTGATGAGATTATAAGAGAATTCAATACCTGTGAGTTATCTATGTTTTGTTTTATGTAGAAGAGGAAAAAAATGAAAGCAATGTAAACGTGTTTATGTGGAACTCCATCCCATGATATTATTGGAATTATTTTTTAGCATAGACAAAGATATTAAGTTATGTATGGAAATCGCTTTTAGAGTGATATGGATTGAGCAAATAGTGTATATGTTTAATTTGTCATTTTAAATTTCGAATACAATATATCTTTGTATGTAACATGAAATTCCAAATATATACTTGTCAAAGTACATGCGTACTTCTATTATGATAATGTGATTATTCAAAGATTTAAAATCAATAGAAATATATTTTAGTAGAAATGGAATTCTATCGAATCACATGATCACATCTTAATGTAAATTCTGTTTTTTATGTTGATATGGCTTGAGATTTATAACGGTTTCATTGTTTTATGTTTGTTGAGTCAGCTTTGATACGACAAACAGCTAATTAAGTGTGTTTAAAGATGTGATCCATACGTGCTCTGTATAGCCTGTATTACATTGTTTAAACAGACATTTATGAAATGTATATTATGAAAATAAATAGTTGGCAGGCTATGATTATAAATCGAAATGTGTGTCTGTGTTTTTTTTTTTTTATATTCTTGTTTGGTTATGATCTAGAAATAAGAACACTCATTGTGTGCTTAGGTATGCTTGCTCATTATTTTCAGCAACAATGCAACCTCGGTGAACATGTTTCTGTTTTACCACATTGATGGGCCAACTACAAGACAGATAGTAACACTAACGGTGATGTATGACTGTAAAGACGGAATGATAGATAGAGAGGGAGAGATAGGAAATTGGGGGGGGGGGGTGGTCGTTGAGAGATGGAAAAAAGAGACAAGAAATGTAATATGCAGACAAGCAGAAACAGAACCTGCAGAGCTACCCTTGTGTCGTCTCTGTGGCAGGCTGATGATATATTAAACTATAATAAAGTTTTTTCTTTTGTAAAGAAACACAAAGAGAGAGAGAGAGAGAAATATAATAATGGTGATATTTTGACTTTATTTTGTGAAGGATTTAATAGTGTTAGGGCTTGGTTTGTGGTTGGGTATTGGTTAAATGTGGGTGTAAGATTACATGTAGATGAAAGCAGTACTGTAAAGGTATATTGTTCAGTCCAGGGCTAAAGTTAGATAGGTTATTTTGTCACTGGAAACATGTTTTCATACCATCGGATTAGGAGAGGGAGGGAGGGAGAGAGAGAGAGAGAGAGAGAGAGAGAGAGAGAGAGAGAGAGAGAGAAAACAGAGAAAGCAAGAGATGGAGAGCGAAGGGAGGAGGGAGAGAAGAAAAAGACAGAGAAAGAGAAAGAGAAAGAGAGACAGACACAGAGAGAGACATAGGGAGAGGGTGAGAGAAAGAGAGAGACAGAGGGATTAATAACTGCCTCTTTAAAGGTCATGACCACCATCTTTTAAATTAAACCCCAAAACAAAGGGTGTTAATGTCGTCATAGAATCCACGCTTGATGTGGGAGGTATATGTCAAGGCGGTGGTAGGCTGACTTCATCACCAGTTATATCTTAACTAATGGTCTTCGCATCATTAGGTACATCACCCTCAAGTCTAGAGGAAGTGAAGTACTGCCTTAAAGGTGTGAGAGCAAAATCAAACAAAAAACGTGTGATGCACAAGGCTACCGTGACATTGCTTAAAGTTAATTTTTCGAAAGTCTTTGCGATTGTCTCGATAACAGAAACTAATTTTAAAGCTTATTACTTATTACTGTTCTGTTTACAGTCCCTTTTCTAAGACACTCGCAATAATGATTAAGGTACTCTATTCTTGTTCGGGGTAGTATGTTACACACTTCAAAGGTTCAACACAAAAAAAACTTTGGAGTTATCATCCGGCTCTTGCCTTGTTGCCCGGATGCTGCTCTACAGCTTTCAATAAACTTCTTTCTCCTGGCACCCATTGGACTCGAGGGGACTCACCTGGGTCGAGTGTGGAAAATTACGAATAATGCCCTGCCAAAGGACGTCAGTGATAAAGATCGAACCATGTTCCTTGTGATCCACGGTCTGGTGTCTGATCCACTAGACAACACCAGCTTTATAATGACCAGTGATTATACGTTGGTTTAAGAAGGCAACCGGAAATGCCACAACATCTTTCAAAATCGGGGACTGTAAGTCTAACACTTTAAAGGAAAAAATAGGCAAATAGAAGAAATGTTTGAGGACAAAGATGTGGGTCAGGACTTCTGGTGTCAGTGGAAGAGGAGGCAATATTGGCTTTTCTTGGGCGGTCATTAAGCCAGCTCATTACGAGCAATAGCTTACTTAATGGTCTGCGCGCCATTAGACTCAACACGTTATCAACCTCTCAGGAGGGTGATTAAAACGCCATAAGAAGGAGACAATCAAGCCACCTACGAGGACCTTTTCCTGGCAAGGAAGTTATCTGTATGATGATGAGGTCGTCGGAATAATACCATCATGACTATGGATGAGTTCCATCAGATGTGTAGGTTCTTTCTGAAGAATACATTCTAAACCTTCGATAAATTACTAGGAAAAAAATTAGACTATTCAATAAGAACAACTGTCATATATATTCAAAGATTACCAAAGCAAGATGATTCCATACACGATGTACTACGGTGACAAAATGACTGTTCATGATAAGTGATTAGAATGTCTACCCAATTTTCAAAATTTCCCAAAACTTTGTATTACCTTTAAAGAATATATAAATAAACAATATAATAGTCAGTATTTGCTTTTTATCAATATGAATGTCTAAATTGCAATTGAAACCAAGATTTTGATATCTTTATACAGACGGTATTATATATTTGATTTATGTTAAAGAAATGTAACTCCAATATCTTGTAATATTATGACAGATTATGTATATGTTATCATTTTGTTATTATTTATTGTGCATTGAATGAAAAATAAAATAACTTTCAAAACAAACAAACATTATCGAAGTTGCCATGATGTAAGCCGCATTCCTTCGCTTCCTTTTAATGTGATCCTGTTTTGCGTCCGACAATATTTAAAGAACGTCCGAGTTTAAACAACAGCTTGATATCTCATTATATTTTGTAACATGTTCATAAAGGGACAATATATTGTTTCTCAGAACGGTCCGGCAACTACCCTTGGACAACTGTCCCAAATAACTATCCGCTGAAAACCATTCCCTTCTCATAAATCCCGGATAACTACCCTAAAAAAATAGTCTTTGGGTTGATTCAACTTAACTATACTTTACTCCGAGGGGGAGTTTCCGGGGATAACTTGTTTATATATATATCTTGTGTCTCAGATATAAAATTTTGTCTGCGTATGATTCACAGGCAATGTTCTATTTACACGGAAATATGAAATAATTTCGAAACAGAGCGCTACATCTGCAGGAAGATCCCACTCGTATTGCCCTATTTAACTTCCGTTCATCATCATCATCTTCATCATTTAAATACACTGACTTGCGATGTAGGCCTTCGATAAGGCTTGGGAAATACTGACATTGCTCCAAATAACTTTCTTTGCGCAAGTTAGTCAACTGCAAAAGAATTTCATGTTGCCTTTAAAACTCGAGGTCAAAGACACGAGGTTGGTCTAGACCATGAAAGGGGGCATCAAGAACCTCACACGCCGGACTTTTTTCCTCCAGCGAAACCCCCTCCTCCGTCCCTCGATGCTCGTCCTACTTTTAGACCTTACTCCAAGCCTAGGGGTACATCCCCCGGGGCGTCGTCCGATGGGACGTACTCCTAGCCGCACGCAACGCGAGACGTGAGGACAGACATACATTAGCGCTAAGGAAAATAAAATTAGCTAATATCTTGTACGCGAAGGGGGAAGAGTGAAACTAATACTTCCGTATTTTGAAATTTGATAGCTGCTGGTGGGACAATCGGAGCTTCACGGTAATTTAAAAAGTGGCTAATTACGAGGAAGAAGCTTTGACATAGATAAAGACGAAAGCGGACGTTTTAACATCCGAGTTCATTGAACATGAACAAGGTGATCGCAAAGATCAAAGCAGTGGGTCCTTCGTCGGGAATGCGAGTATGGCAGGCATTCGATGCCAAAAGGTCAAAAACACCGATCTTTTTAAAATCAGTCAAATCAGAGATCAGTTTAAAATTATGATCATTCAGACAACGACTATTATCCCTACAATCCAATCGTCTGTCAGATATTTTTTTGGAAATGTAATGATCTTTGATAAATGTTAAGGTTACCTGTTTTCGATTGACGGACGGCTAATTAAATGTATCTCTTTCATTCATAATATGAATTATTCTATTTATTGATTAAAAGGGTTGATACACGAGATTGTATGTTTTTTTAATCTACCAAGGTTGATCTTTTGGGGTTGATCTTTAAGGCATTGAGTGCAGAACATAGGTCCCTCCACTGGGATGTACCAGAGTGAAAATGACGTCATTGCAGACGTTGGAGCTGTGTTTATGTGCGCACACAAAGAAGGGGCCCAGTAAAGAAACTATTAGGAGCCCCCTATTCTTCTTTTTTTGTTTTGTTTCCTCGTCGATTCATGGTGAGTTTCCAAGTCTTGATTAATCTGAACTTGCTTGACTTGTCTTCTCGAGCGAGGCAGAGAGGACTGGTGTACTCTGGGCTGTGTCATCTGACATTTGCAAGTATAGTTCATTGGTAAAGATGCAGGAAAAAGTGTGACCAAGAACCCATCAATAGATTTTTTAACACACCTCCCCTGGTGGACAAAAAAGTAGCAAGATATCACAAAGAGATAAAATGTATTGTTCAAAGTGCTGGGAAAAGCCGATAAGAGAATCAATTTTCGGTTGTTCGGGAAAAAAGTTCGGGGAAAAAGTTTAAGGTATGTTCTCTGCAGAATAAATCTAATAAGCCCTTGAAATGTTTTCAATTTTTCATGAATAATTTATTCAAGGTATTTTGTGAAACAAAATATATTGAACATAATGACAATGTTCTATGTCTCTATTAAGCAGTCAAATGTACATATTATTTTGTCAATTAATGAACACTTCGGCACCTTTTTAAATGTATTTGTTTTGAATTATTTGTCACCAGTTCTTTATCGGTCATTTTCATACATATGATCTTTTCTTTAAACGTTTAAAATCAGAATTATCTAACGATGTTTTAGATTTTTATGGATGGAAATGTCTTAAAACTTTGTTATCTAAACAAAAAAGTTAAGGTAAGCGATACCGTAAGAGATTAAAACATTTTGAGAATAGATAGGATTATTCGAAAAACTAATTTATTCAACAAAGTTCATGAAGTTGGATGATAAACAACCTAATACTTTGTAAACAAGTGCCCCACATATTTACGGTGACGTTGACAATGTGTTGTTTACAATGTATCAGCAAAGTTAATGACACTTTAAAGAATCTTGGATGAACATCTGCTCTCGATTGTTTCCAGCCCCAGTCAAAGAAACTCGAAAGTATCGAAGATGAGTACCCCACGTGACGTGTTGTTTCTACCAGAGGATGTCTCACTGAACTTGAAGATGCTATCTAGAAAAGCATCCTCTCACCTCTCGTCACCTCCGATCTCCGACTATATACAGAAATTACACATTATTGGCGTATCCAGTGATATATTGATAATAGGGGCGGGTGTACCTGGAGTTCGTCAGGCAGGGTAAATCATCTGGTGTTACTGTTTTACTTTTTTTTGCCTGAAAACCATGAGACAATTCTATCAAAGCATGTGTGTCACCGAATTTGAAGAAACAATCTAAAAGATCATTCTTTCGCCCCTCGTCACCTCTAAGATCTGACTATATACAGAAAATACACATTATTTAGTGGTCAGTGTATCAGGAGATTTATAACAAAGAATATGGGCGGCAGTAGGCGATTAACGGTTTATTATCCTCTCGAAACTGTTATATTATGGAATACAAATTTTCCAGTCCGAGCGACTTTTATACTTCAATGTCAGATGAAAATCATTTCTAGACTAGATTTTAGTTACATTCTATTTTTAAAAAATATTTTCATTTATTTATTCATTCATTTTATCATTAATATTATTATTATTATTATCATTATTATTATTATTATTATTATTATTATCATTATCATTATTATTATTATTATTAGTAGTAGTAGTAGTACTATTAGTATCGTTATATATTTTTAACTGTATTTAATTATACGAGAAAAGGTCCCTGAATCTCCTTCCCCAGCTGTCGCTTCTTTCATTGACAACAATGACCCCCATGAACCTTCAGTTAGTGTGCTAATGAAGGAAGTTTCTTTTCCATATCTTACACTCGATCTGGGAAGTGCAGACAAAAGCAGTCTGCATGTACATGATTTGAACTCACGAGCGAGTAACGATGTCAATGTTTGAGTAATTTCCACAACATTAATTGAATCACTCATAAACATTGTAACTGACTTATGGATAGGCAACAAAAGAGCTGTCTCCTGGGTGTCATCAGCTAGGCCTACAGTAAATCAGCGGCTCTGGCTTAACTCTTCATGTAACTCTTGATATGCCTGTACTACACTTCATTTCTCGGACAACTACCCCCTAGGCCCTAGGACAACTACCCCCGGACAACTACCCCCGGACAACTACCCCCAGACAACTTCCTCCTACGACTACCATCCTCTAGGAGAACTACCCCCGGACAACTATCCTACGGGTAGTTGTCTGAGGAGTAGTTGTCCAACAGGGGGTAGTTGTCCGGGGGTAGTTGTCCGGGGGTAGTTGTAGTAGGAGGTAGTTGTCCGGGAGTAGTTGTCCAAGGGGCCGGGTAGTTGTCCTAGGGGTAGTTAAAGGTAAAGACCAGTAATGGTCATGCGATTGCATTGTGAAAGAAACGTTGTGGAATCGATCAGAAAAGGTCGATCATCTAGCATCTAGCATCTGCAAGGTTCTGGAATCATCAAAATGATAAGAAATTTGGCTCATTCTTCGTAAAGTTACAAGCACTATACACAGAAAGATGTATATGGGACTACCCTATCTCTCTCACCAGACCATGAGAGAAATAAATTTACCAAATATATGAATTAGTAGGCGGTTTCCCGGCAAATTTTTTATCATCATGTATTAGTCAAAACATATTCTTTCACATGATTGGTAATGAGAGCTTCCATTTCATTTTTTGAAATTGGGGCGTTGCCAATACTGGTCTTTACCTTTAACTGGGGGTAGTTATCCGGGGTAGATGTCCAGGGAGTAGGTGCCCGAATACGGCCGAATTACACTCATGACACATACACACAAGAGAACGTGCCGATTGGCGCTCGTGGCATATGACAACTTAAATGTAACTGCAGAACTAATTTATTAGCTGATACAAGAATTCCGACTTGTAATCATTAAGAAAAACATTTAAGGAGTTGTTTACTTACAAGCATTAGCTGTCAGGTGAAACCCATCAACAAATAATTGGTTTTAATGTTCTCTCTTCCACACTCTACCAATTTTTTTGATTTGAGTTTCGAAGTATAAGGCCACCCCTTCCCCGCTAGCGTCGAGTAAGCCCAAATCCCACATGCATAGGCTATACCATATTTGAACCTTAATGTTGTTTTATAACTTTTTAAAGATCCGCTGGGAGATTATGATAATGATGATGAAAATGGACCGAATCGTGATAAGAAACTAAATCGACATAAGTTTCATATCCCGGGCAAATTATGAAACGGACATAATTGAACTTGTCTGTACACCACAGCGGGATTATGAACTCGAGCTATTTATTTTCATTGCCTCATTATTTTGCCCGAGGACGAAGCAAAATCAATATGGAATGGATTTAAGCAATCGTGTTAATGGGAAAGTTGAAGCGTAAAAGGGAAATTTCTCGCGAAGTTTGACACCAACAACTACGGAAAGACAATTAGTCGCAAAAGTTCTTGGGTCACACATATCGTCCTTCCTGCTGCCTTTGAGGCGAACAATCTACGCCTTGGCATGGCCCTCCAATACAAAGTTTTATCCCAGCGCGTCAATCAACGGGCGGGACTGAAGACAGCACCTTATCACCCTCGCTTAGCCTTTCTAAACCAGAATCCACAATGTTCTCTCCAAGAAACGATTAAACGTTTATTTTCGTTCAGAAAAGAGAATGTTTGGGGAGTCTCGAGACAACCGCTGAAAGACTGAATGATGGCGGAAAGTATTACTTTCGACGTAACTGCGTCATCCCCAGCTTCACTGAGTGACACTCGCGAAATCATTTCTGAACAATATCGAAACGAAAACGGTGCGCGCGGAAAATTAATCAGAATGGCCAAAATGACAAATTGCAGGGCGCCCCCGAGGGAGTTGAGCATGTCTTCGGGCGCTACTCGGGAACAGGTCGGAAAGAAGTTGGAGAGCGAAGGAAGAGTGCGGTCATCTAATGATAAAGCATCATCAGTAAAGCGAGCCTGGGAAACAAATTTACCAAAATATAACTTTTGGGGTGAATATTTCGTAAAGTAAGAATGCGGCTTGAAAAAGAAATCAATAAGTAGTTTATATCAGCTTTTGACAATTTCGATTATAAAGTAAGCTTGGTCTTTGGTAGTAAAACAAAGATAAAGACGAACGAAGGAGGAGGAATGTGAAAAGAAATAGGAGATATTAAACGTGTGAGAAAGAGCAGAGCAACAAAAGGGGATGGAAATTAACAGTAACTCAAGAGCAAAGGGAAGAGAAAGAGAAAGAGAAATAACTAAAATATGACAAAGAGAGAGAGAGAGAGAGAGAGAGAGGCAGATGTATTATGTAGAAAGGGAAGGAGAGGGGGAAGATGAGAGAGAAAAAAAGACTGACAGATATAAAAAGGGAAAGAGAGGCAAAGAAGAGAGGGAGAGAGAGAGAGGCAGTGAGTCAGAGTGCGTGCGTGGGGTTGTTTGGAGTGTGCGTTTGCGCGCGATAGTATGTGTGGGGGTGTGTGTATGAGTGTGTGTGCGCGCGTGAATGATAGATTAATAGGCCTAGATAGATACAGTGAGAAATAGTGAGTGAGTGAGAGAGAGAGAGAGCAAACAGGGGGGGGGGGGGGGGGGGGTGTAGTAGGAATAATTTTTCTCAACATGTGGGTATTATTCATATTTCGCCTGCGGGCTTTTCGGCGCATAGAGACCATTAGCCGTTCACGTCCGATTCAAATGAACGCAGGAAGTAACATCTGAACAATACACACATAAAGGCTCATTAAACCAATTAAGTGATAAATTTGATGCTTTTCTTTAAGAATTTGAAGAGCCGCGTGCTTATCGCTCTTCTTGAAGTACGTGAAGGGAATTTGGATGCGGTCAAAACGATAGGAGGAGACGAAATGCCCTTGGGTGTAAACTGGGATGTCAGAGAAAGTATGAACATAATTATCTTGAGATCAAGGGCTTTCGAAACTTACAACCCTAAAGATTATCTTTTTCCTATTTTCGGAAACTTACAAAATGAAAGACAGAATAAAAACCCGATTGAAATGAAAGCTTGTGAAATCTGAATTAAAACAAATTCCTAGAAAAATTAACGAAATGAATATAGTTTATGGATATATTTCAGTCTATTTTGTGCTTTTAAAATGATCTAGGCCTACAGATATTATTTTAGAAGGTTTCAATTTTTCAATTTATATTCAACGGGCGAAAATGTTTTGAGTTCAATTAGTTCCTTTAAAACTGCAACGAGAGATTTACTCTTTTTTTACCGAAAAAAACGAGGAAAAAAGAAAATTTTAAAAAGAATTTTAGACAATGGGAGATGACACTTCTCAAACCTCAAATCAAATTAGTTTATAATATTAATCAAAAACATAATAAAAACAATACAAAAAGCAATAAGGGAAGGGTTACAGAGGTGAGTATGCAGTAACTAAAAACATATTGATACACTTAGTTGCGAATGCATAAAGTGTGAAAGAAATCGTCTAGACTCTAATAAGCGAGAAAAATGAGAAGAAAGATGATGATTTATCAATATTTTGGAAAATAGGTCTAGCGGAGGGGGATTCTCGGTTACGCCCTGGGGCTAAATGGGGGTGACGCTTCGTCATTTGGTTGTGCCAGAGGGTTTATTAGATGACTCTTCTATGGGGAGGGGTGGTGGAGGGGGTGATGGAGGGGGTAGAAGGGTGAACCCTTGGGAGAAGCTTCTACTCTCATTTGGTGGGGTGGTGATATAGAAAGATAGTAAAGCCCGGGATCTTTTCTTTCAACACTTAAAAAAATAAAAATGATCAAGTCCCTATATGCATACATGCACATCCTCCTTGATCTTAGAAATGTATAGCGGTAAAAGGTTTGAAACGGTTTCTTTGAAGTACAGCTAGAAACTTTAGAATGCATCACAAGCAACGAAAAACAATGTAAAACGTTTCTCCTTTCAATACATCTTGCTTTCTTTCTCTAGATATTTCAAATCCGATTTGTTTTTTGTTCTTTATCCATCACATTTCCTCATTTCCCTATACCATTAGAATAATTTATACCGTTTATCACTTGTTCTTTTTTCTCACGAATATCAACATTTTTTATTTTATTTTTTTTAATTTTTTGTAATATGACATTGCAAAGCAATGAAGCGTTTGTCACACCCGTATAGCGGGAAACTAATAAGAATATTTGTATTGAAACAAATTTTAAAAGGAACTCTCTATTTTTTAAGATTCGACCACTTTACAGATTTATTTTTAATTTTTGTTGTTATCCCAATTTTGATTCTTTCCTCTTTTTGTTTTTTATCTCAGCATTCATTTGGATAATTGCGTAAAGCGCTCGTGGGTGCGTGCAGGCAATCTTTAAATCGGTTCATGTACGTACAAACGAGAATAAGAAAAAAACCGCCACACCACTTTAACACTCGTTTATCACGGTCGCTTTATGTAACATCTACGCTCCAATGCCCCGCGGGGTACGCACTTAAACACGCCATTTTCCACCAAAATTTTACACGCGTCCACCTTTCTAAAGTTCGATGGTTGACTGGTGTAGTGAAGGTGACAGTAATTGTCACTTTTAAACCCCATCACCCATCTTTATTCACAAATCTTTCTATAAACCTCACGATCGCCTGCAAATGTTGCGTCTAATTGCGTGACGGACGCACGCCTACGTGTATGAAATGCTCAAACGAAACGCTGGGAAAATGTCTCTCCTCTAAATATACGGCCAGCCTGCGGGGCGCGAGCATGCTTTCTCTTTGCTACCATATGAAGTCGTTTTATAATTATTTTGACAAATAAAACCCATAAAAGACATAACCGGGGGTCGCTATAAAATGGAACTGTAGGCAAATTCATCAAGTGTTTTCACTATCATGCGTTAAATCTTAATTGCGAGTGGTCAACCTTCGATTCTGATTTGGATTACTTTTCGTCTGGTCAGTTGCATCTAGCTAATAGCCAGCGTTTCCCTTGATTCCTTCATATTATTTGCTTTAAATTTATTGATAGATTCAGCAACAAATTTCCCATGCGTTTGTTTGGTCATAAGACCGATTAGAATTAGTTCCTCTCACTCTCCGACACACTGATCGCAAGTCACCAGACAGTACCGAGGAAACGGGTGACTGATCACTTGGCTTGAGAAAGTCCACAGGAGTGGACGTAAGCTTGCCCACAAAATTCAGAGTTGGTAGTAGCTTCAAAAATGACATTAAAGATGATTTAATAGTTTTGGATTACTGTGTCAAAGGGTAAATACGTGGTTGATCAGTTGATGTGACTTCAACAAATTAAAACCATCTATTAAGTCCATAAAAGGCTGGTAAAGTGATCCAATCTTATTTTATTGAAAAGATGAACTGCAATTATATATTTATTCTGCATAACTTCTCCTCTTTCTCCTCCTCCACTCCTCCTCATTAACAATTTCTCCTCAAAGCCCCATTCCACCTTTTCCACTCCTCATCGTCAAACCTCCTTATCCTTCTCCTCCTCTTCCTCCCTTCTTCTTGCTCCCCTTCTCTTGATCCCCTCCTCCTCCCCAACCTCCTCCTCCTCCACCTTCATCTATCCCCACAGTCCCTATCCCCTTCAATTACTTAAAGCAAAATATCAAGTTCACTCTACTCTATAAACTCTTCCACCAGACGATTAGGCGCTAGTACGTTAAAATAGAAATCAATATTACGTAGGCAGTACGATTTGAAAATGATGGGTAACAAGCACAAAAATACTTCAAAAATAGAAGGAGGGCATCTATGGTATTTATACAAAATTAACTAGACCACGTTTTTAATGGATGAAAATTAGAAGATGCCGAGGGTACAAAAAGTAAGGTATTGGTATAATTAGAATTCGATTAGTCTTCCATTAATGGACAGAGGATGCAAGGATGGATGGACGACCAAGCGTGTAGTGTCGCAAAATATAGAAAGTACATCTCCAGGGTCAAAGTCTCCAATAGGTTATCTTCCATCGGCAAGGTTTTTTTTTAGATAATCTTTTATCTACTTTTCAGAAAGTAGATCATAGATTGTAAAATATCAATTCATCTTCAGATTTTCGATATATTAAGTCGTTAATGAGTTGCCTATCTCTCTGCCTGCATGTACATGATTTGCATGATCTATTTTGTTGTCCTCTCGATCTCTTTTTGTCCGTCTCTCCCCGTCCATCTCTCTCTCTCTCTCTCTCTCTCTCTCTCTGTACCTTTCCCTCTTTCTCTCTGTTAAATCTCTCTCTCTCTCTCTGACACACTCATTCGAAATCATACATTCTCTATCTCCCCCTCTCCCCTATCTACCTCTCTCTCTCTCTCTCTCTCTCTCTCCCTCTCTCTCTCTCTCTGTTCCTTCCCCCTTTTCTCTCTGTTTTCTCCCTTTCTCTCTCTCTCTCTCTCTGTTCCTTTCCCCCTTTTCTCTCTGTTTTCTCCCTTTCTCTTTCTCTCTCTCTCTCTCTCCCCCTCTCCCTCTCCCTCTCCCCTCCCCCTCTCTCTCTTTACCTGTAATCATAAAAAATAACTTAAACGAGGACTAATTACTGAAGTCATATTGGATACCATCGACATGTTTGTGTAAACTGCTTAATGGTGAATACGCTGTCCATAAAAGTCTTTCCTGAAATGACAATCTCAAAGATTACTAATATATATATATATATATATATATATATATATATATATATATATATATATATATATATATATATAAAGACCGAAAAAGATATTAATTGATTTTAATATTATGACTGAAGAATTTCGTTCAAAAAAGTATTATAACTTTTTTTCCTAGTCGCAGTGCTTAAGCAAGATTTACATGATTGTACTAGTGAAACAGCTGCCCAAAATATCGGATATTTTGAGCTATAAATGCGTTCATCTAAATATGAGGCTTGTCATGTCAGTTTTACGTGTGCTATCTGAAAATCAGTGACTTTATTCAATGTATATACTTTGAGAAAGTTGACCGATGAGAAACTTCTCCAATTTTCATGGAAGAAAGCGTTGGACAAAGAAATCAGCTATGCGATTGGGAGTTGACTTTGAGTCGAGGATTAAGGCTTCTTTAACGGTCGACTTAGTATGTCATTGAGCCCCTGCTTCCGTTTTGAGACTGCACTGATAATCAGAGCTCGATTTAGTCTCAGTGTATGAATGATCTTTGAAATGGATATTAGTGATACTCTTCATTAAGAAACATTGACTTGCTCCTTTTTAGCAATTGGATATGGTTCTGATAAGCTTAAGGTAGATGAAACAATACTATGGGAAAATATACTTGAAAAGTTCTGAATGATGCTTTGTTGACTGGATTCTGTTCTTGATGGTCATTTTTGTGAAAAGAACAGTGCACTGACATTTTTAAATACATCTGCATTTTTTAGAAAGAGCTCATCGTTGTTTTTGTTTTTTAACATGACAGGAGCTTTCCCGATATGGCATTATTACATTTTTTTTAATTTGATATTAGAATATTATCCTACAACGCGCTTTTACAGCGAAATGTATATTTAAAAACAAAATCAAATTAAACTCAAATTAAATTCAGTAAATAATAAATTTATCACTTGAGCAGTATTTGCTATATTAGATCGCATTAATGAGTGTCTAGCCATGGAATGCAATTAAATAATTTACATTTAGAATTATCTATGTACATTTATGAGAAAACCAATTAACGTTTAGATTTAAAAGAACATTGTTGGTGTGTAATATGAAAAGTAGAGAGGATGGAGTCGGTCCTAAAATAATCGTGAACAACCCTAATTGGTGATCAATATCTTTGAAAATGGGAAGTTAAACTAATGAAGCAAACAAAAGATCGAGCTTCTGATGGTTGGTATTTACATTTATTTTGGCAGCTCGTCACCGTATCGCTTCGGCGGCGTGATGCAACCTTAGCCAAGCGAAACAGAGTGTTAACAGAGAGAGTAATCCGTAGTATACATCAGTGAGGGCATTTGTAAGAATTACCCACACGAGGTACTTTTGGACTGTTTTTAACAAAATGATATGTATTATTTGTTTGATAAGATTATGTTTTATTTGTTTTATAAAATGATGTTTTATAACATGATTTTGATAATGACTGGTCATTACCATTGGATAATAACCGGTCATTATCCAAATTTCGCGTTAGGCAAAATAAATGCCTGGTCACGTGTACGCTTTCAACCAATCATTTGATTGGGATTCATGTCAACATCTTTTATACAGCTAATAGGCCTACAGAAATATACAAGCGTGAATTTCAAGTACCGAGTTCGTGTTGGTGTTTACATGAAGGCCTGTCAAAATGTCAGACTTCGAAGCCTTGAAAACATACGAATTCCACAAAAAAACTCACTTAAAGTTATGATTGAAGACAATGTAAGTTTAATTACAGATCTTAAAATTATCATATTAATCAAATTTATTTAGGAAGACGTGTCATTCCATAAATAGAATGATTAATGTAAATAAACAGCGAAACTAAAACTAGAAGAAACAGAAAAACAAAGAAATACAATGAATAGTTTGTCAAGAAACGAATTTACCAGAATCTCACCGTAGCAAACATGAACGTGTCATAAAGCATGAGAAAAATATATCTAACCTCATATAAAAGAAGGGGCAATATAAATCTCAAACCCAAAAAGTATTTTAAAATTATGACTACTATGAAAATGTTAGAATACTGACAAATTTAATAAAACAATAGTTAGTGTATCTTGTTATCAAATAAAAATGATCGTAAATCATCTGTAGTGTCTAGCTTAAAGTGTTGATAAAAACATCCTTAACCTTTTAATTTGAATTTTATACCAATCATTTTTTTCATTTTTATTGCCGCCTTCCCTGAAAATTAATAACATCATGAAACAAAAGGACAAAAGAGGAAATATTGCCTTCATACATAAACCCAATCATGTCCCATGTTTTTACTTTGTTTTGCCTTTTATTTCAGTATTCCTTGTAGGCACGTGCGCAACAGGCCTATATCTGCAGACATCATGTTTCTTGCCGTGACTCTTATACCTGAGTATCTCCCCCAACCTTCCCCGGTTGTCCGGCCTCGACCTCTGCACCAAACCCCACTCCTGCAGGAAATCAGCTCAAATGAAGGAAACGACATGTTCCTTACCGAATCTTTCATCCGCTTTCTTCCACAAATCATCACTTTTCTTCAAAAACTCAACGAAAAGAAGGTGGATATAATACCGTTCATCAAACAATTACACCTCATCAATGAATAAGAACCATTCTTTAACTTATCGCCTTGCACGAGGTCTATTTTTGGCATTGTCAAAACCCGCGCGCGGTGTTTTTCGGGGGGCAATCGTGTAAATTCGAGTATGCGTAATTGTAGAAATATGACGGGCAAAGCATTTATTTTTGAGGCAAAAGGCTCAATTGAATTACGCGATGGGGGTCCCTTTCGGCTCAGGGTTAATCAGAGATGTACACTGTGATGATGAATAAACCGAATCGAAACAAATTGGTCGTGACAGAGGTGTAAAATTGATGGATTAGAATGGAGCTACCTTCGTGCGTATTCACTTATTTTTCATAAGAGATTTTAAGTTAGTGCTTGGTCAGTGACCAAGATCGGTCTAGTGATAGCCAATATTTGATTTGTATACCCCACCTGACACCATGTCTACAGGTATCTTACTTTTTTTCTTTGAATGTATTCATCTTTCAAAAGAAATTATCCATCGATTCATCTATCTATCTATCTTTTATTTATCTATATATCTAAATCTATCTACCTATCTATTTATACAGTACACCTATCTTTATCTTTATAGTCACACCTAATTGTATTTCTATATCTGTTTAATGACATATTTATCTATCTATGTATCTATCTACCCATATTAAAATAATAGTATATATTACATTTTAGTCACTCCATCAAATTAAATTTTACATAACAATGAGCAAAAAGAAAAGGAAATATTTTATAGATCTTGTAACAACTATTACTTTATTTATTTTCGCTACTTGATAATTTCCCATCTTTTATTATATGTTTCGTTTTTCTATTATATAAGTATAAATCATTAATTAGTAATACGACGTAGATATAATATTTATCCATGCAGCTTGTAACGAGAAAAGTTTGATAAAATATATTAATATTTAAAGAATTTACTTACTTCAATAGTTTCTTTTATATTTTTACCATTGTTTTCCTTTTAAGTTTGATCAATGACCTTTGATAATATTTAAGAAAGTATGCTATCATGTTTTCAATATCTTCTCAATCAATGGAGCATTTTCACTATTTACCTCGCGTTTAACATTTATTCAAATAAGCACAAAGAGTACGTTTCAACTAATTCATATCAATGCATTATACGTTTATCACGATCAAACTTAATAATGGTTCTTAACGAAAAAGGGAGAGATTAAACAAAAAAGGGAGAGATTAAACAAAAAAGATATTTAGATCTGTTACTTTCCGTTTCTTTCACCGTTCTCTCCTGTAAATGATTTAACGGATTGGTCTGGCTCATAAAGCAAGCAACAGGGATGGCCAGGAAACAGCCTTATCAGATCTAGACACATTCAAACTGTCAGCGAACGACAGTTGTCAGAAGATGTCTAAATAGCTCAAAAATTAGATTTCACGTTTTGTCGAAAAGGTGCAAATTCGAAAGGTGTGTGAATTACCGGTTAGGGGTTGCAACTTGGGCTTTTTTTGGAACCCACAGTAGTTTGGGTGTGTGTCATATTTTTTCCCTAACTCCCCCTGCATCAAAATTTCTTTCTCTCCCCTCTCTCTCTCTCTCTCTCTTTTTCTCTCTCTCTCCCTCTCTCTCCATATTTGTTTTCTTCTTTGTTTTTCTTCTATATACTTCTCCTTTCATGTTTGCTTTTTCTTTTTCTTAGGATCATGACTATTTGAAATACAAAATACTATTTGATGCAAGCGTTTAAACTTATCATTTTAGCCTCTTTCTGATGAAACCTAATTTTGTAAAAAATCCCATTTCGTTTCTCATTTTATATTTGCGTTTGAAACAATAAAACGGTTTAATTCCTACTAATATGTAGTTGCTAACAAATTATTTTTCTAATTTTTTTTTTTAAAGTGAACTTACAAACAATTTTGATCATTAGGTTTGAGAAAATAAGTTTAACATTTAGGCGGGCAACTTTTTGTTTGTCAATTTAATATGATATAAAATGGGAAAACAGATATAAACCATTTTTCATTTTGATATTCATGTACATGTATCTTATTAATAATCAATGATTATAGAGTCGATCTAACAATAACGTTAGCAAAAGTTATTATTACATGGGAAAATCTATGTTCGATTGAAATGCTACTTTTAATTAAGTGGAAATAATAAACCCAAACGGAAAACTTTTTTTCTCATGTATTTAGAGTGTATGGAACAAAAATTGTGGTCTGTAACAAAATTAACGAAATTCATCTCTTCAATTACTCCATTAAAAATCTTTAATGTAAAGGAAAGATTTATAGTAATTTATTCACATCTTTAGTCTGTCTTCCTTTTCTTTATCCATTTTAGTAAGTAGTTATGTTTATGTTACGTAGCTTAAAGACGACTTCATAGGGTTTCAAATGAGTCATTAATACATGCCCCCGAAAATGCCTGCAGAGGGCGCTTTCAAAAATGTGTTTCTTCCCGCATTTTAGACGAAACTGTCCCATCCCTTTTTGCTATTTGCCTCCAAAACACCGCCTGCAAGGTAGGCCTATTCCAGTTTGATAAAGTCATCTTGCGATGATGATTTGATAAACAGCTTTCAAATTCGTAATAGGGTGTTGTAGCAGTACTAATACTGTATCATAATTAATGATACTGAACTAGTTCATGCCCTAATTTAAAAGTTCCGAACGTAGCGAGTTTTTATTGCCGTAATACGTTATTCAGATTGACAAGTTTATTTAGATTTTGATGAATCAATCGATGAGGGAAATTATATAATTTTCAATTAAAACACACAGGTGTTTTGATGGAAAACCCAGGTCAATTTAATCTTATTCTCAATAATACACGTTCGTCCATATGTCTTAATCAATAATGTAGATTTAATTGCTGTATGTGTTCTCCCGATAAACCCAACTGCGGACAATGGTGTATAGAGATGTATCTCTACATGACATCGGTTATGTTTACTATTAATTAAGCACAAGGGAAATTTCCTCCGAATTTCTATCGTTCCTGTTTAATTCGCAATATATCGTATGGAAGTTAAATAATTATTTGAGGAATTAATCATATTCAAAATCATGACCAAATTTTTTTTAGTTCCATCAACATAGTTTTCATTATTATCATTTAAAAAAGGGTACAGTGTCAGAAACGAGAGGAGAAAACGTTTTAATGTCGTCCTGTTCTTGTCATCTCCAATACCAAAAGAATTATAAAAAAATGAACATACCAAAATATTGTTCCGCTTGAATGGAGGTCATAACAACGCTTTTAATTGAATCTTAATTATTGTAAGAATGATAATAATATCAGCCAATGAGCCAAATGCAAAAATCAGATACCACTGTTTGAAAAAAATTTGTCAGCTGTAAAAACTTTTTATGATATGGGGAGATACATATCGCAAAAATACATTTTACAGAAAACAATTTCTTTACAAAATTCTTGCATTTTATAAACTAAATTTTTTTGAGTGTCTATGTTCAGTTTACTTGTTCGTTTTTACGTTATAGAATTGGTGTAAAAACTATATTTCGTTAAGTTTCATATCTTATAATTATGTACGGTTTATATTACACGTAATATTTCAACTATTGTTTGAATGTGTATATGACAGGTCATGGAATAGTGCATGCATCGATCTTTTGTGAAAATTATTATGTTGATAATAAAAAAAAAGAACCATGTGGAAGGGTAAATAGAAAACATATGTATATACCGAAAAAAAAAGTATTTTCATGCAGGTCATTACATTGCCTAATCGTTTCTGAACCCATTTGTATGAGATGACCTCCTGTAATGCACGGGATTCACTCTATATTCTATATTTTCGTAAACATGACGCTGTTTTGTATTCATTGAATGGCTCATATATGTTTCTTGCTCGATATCTTGGAAAATGATTTTTTAAAAGCACCAAACTTTGTGCAACATTAAATAACATGTGTGGGCGTTATAGATTTCGTAAATCCAGGAAAGATGTTATCTAAATAAACAGCTCAGCAGAGGTGGATAATGACGTCGTAGTTCAGATTGAAATCAAGACCAAGAATAGCGTAAGTCTTCATAGCCCAATCGGGTTCTTTGTACATACTGGGCGTATAGTGGTGGCGATACCATTGACGTCACATGACCGTCAGCTTTCTGCTATTTGATTGGCGCCACTCCGCAACACAAATCGCATCCTGCAAGTTTTATTTTCAGATTGGAACCTCAGCGAATAAATAGCGAAGAATTCTGTGTGTCCACCTAAAAAAAAAGGTTCAGTGATGAAATGTTAAATCAATTCCAACAGCACAGGTGCAAATAATATGAACTTGAAGCTCGATTCACCGTGTGGGATCGGAGCAAATCTAATTAACAAGAGGTACAATCGCAGGGCTTCTTTTTGCCTAATCATGGCAGAGATATAGGCTAATCATGAGACAAAATAATCAACGTCAGACAATCTAATTAGAGCACGTTTGATTTCAGAGATCAAAATGATTGCATTGGAGTGGTCTGTGAGGCGTTATAGGGGGACGCACCTTTACATCCATCTATCAGTCTAACACATGTCATTCATAAATGAATTTCCGCTTAAAAATGGCAACCGAAAATGGCGCGTGTTCGTTCCAAAAGAGACCGGGGATAGACGAATTAAGATGTGCGTTAAACTATTGTTTGCTATATTTCACAACTCTATCAAAGGAGGATGACTCGTATGAAACAGATTTTTTAAAAAAATACATAGGCCGACATGGGGATACACATAACTAAACACACGTCCATAGACACAAAACAATAATAAATATGGATTTGGTAGATAGCTGATAATTTTATGTAAAAACATTTACATTAAGGTATGTATAAAAAGAAATATATAATATGTAAACATATAAATATATATATATATGTAGGCCTATATGTAATAAATTAAATAATTACATGATGTAGTAACAAGTAGAAAGAAAAATAAGTGAAACATATGATGAAAATAATTGTACTTTAGAGAATAACAAGATAAATAGTGTATCACGGATCAGTGAATGAAAACGTAAGATATCGCGTGAAAGTAGAGATTAAAAGATTGTTGAAAAGACAGTTGAAGCAAATGGTAAGAGGTAGAGAAAAATGGAAAAAGGGAAGGTGAGAAGAACTGAAGAAAATGAAAATAGAGAAGGAAGAATGAGAAGATTAAGAGACGGTCAATGATTTGAAGACGCAGACAAAGCTTGAAAACAACGGAAATAAACTCATCCATAGAGATACGAACGGAAACAATCAAAATTATTCCGATTGAGTTTGAAGTAATGACAGACGAATAGAGTGATAGCATTCAACTTTTTCACTAAGTACAAAATCTTTTTTTTTTTTTTGAGTTAAATTTACTCAGCTTTAATGGGGCCATATCACTCGGGCAATTGCCTAGGGCCAGGCAGTATACTCAGATCCACATCGGTTTAGAATTTACAGAGAAAGATTCGGTGAAATTATCTGTATTTCTACGTTTCCTGTTATGACGTCATACTTCCCGAAGCTGAGGGGGTTTAGTTGCTATAGTTAGTAGAGGATTTAGTTCAGGAGGGGCGGAAAGGGAAAGGGGGGGGGGGGGGACTTTACCTATATTACTGTGGAAAAAATGATGATGTTGACTCACTCGTTTTCGGAAAATCCGGAATATGCTTCGGAATTAAAAATTATGTCAATTATCTTTACTTTCCAATTTGGCTATCTGAGAGGCCACTCGCGGTTAATGTATCTATCACAAGTTACCGATAGTGATGACTATGTATTCAAATTGGCTTTTAGATTTAGTGAACCATGGAAAATTGAACGATTGAAAAGATGAAATTACACAGATAAAATAAAGTTTAAATTAAAAATTGGAACCCCCCCCCCACAAACACAATAAACATTCTCTTTATACAGAGGCGTATATACGGTGGGGGCGGGGGGGGGCACGGAGGCACGAAAATCTGGGGCGTCATATCAAATGGGGAAAAGGGGTGGGGAAAAAGAAAGAGAAAAGAAAAGGAATGTGATGGAGAAAAAAAAGATTCCTTCCCAAGATCAGTTATTTTCATCCTCAGGGACATTAATACATCGTAATATTAATCTTTGAATCTCTATATCTTACAACTTATTAGTTGCATTATTACTGTCTAATACAGACTTTTATTTTATTCTTTTTATTTACATAATATATTCAAGAGCAGGGGTCAAGAGTGGGGTGCAGGTTCACCCCTCCAAACCACCCTTCGGGCATGACAGGGGTGAATGTCCAAGCCCTAAGGCACGGTTACAAACATCGGCTTGATATTTAAAACAAGGGACAGGATTTTATGCCGGTGGCAATACCACATCCGTCCCAATTAAAAATCCTTTGTCTTTCCATCCGGGGATTCTTACAAGACCTCCGTTCACGATTGAACTTTAAGCTTGAGATATGAAGTTCAACAACCATGGCTAGCTTTTCAAGTCAAGGAAATCGTAATTGTATAAGAACGTAACTACTAAACCATTGCATCAAAGTGAAATGTTATGACAGTGTCCAAAATATTTTATTTGTAAATCTTGAAGAAGGAAGGCTTCTTTTTTATTAAACAAAAAATGATATGTTACCAACCATAATGATTAAAACAAACCTAGAATATTCATGTGATTTGGTCCTAGATACTTTAAGTGTTCGGCCATTGTCTGATGGTTGAATCCTAGTCCCCTGTGTCTCAAAAACGTCAAACATGACGACTTTGTTGAACTTTTGTTCTCTGAAAACACAATTTGTAGACAGAGAGACCGAAGAGAAAGAGAAAGAGAGAGAGAGAGAGAGAGAGAGAGTGAGAGAGAGTGAATGGAGGGTGAGGATGAGGAGAAGAGAGAGAGAAACAGGGCGAGAAAGACAAAACAAGAGAGAGAGAGAGAGAGAGAGAGAGAGGGAGAAAGAGAGACAAAGAGGGCGAGATGGAAATGCGAAGAACATGAGATGGGGAATTTATGTCAAATTAAAGTTTAAAATAAAGGAAGCTAATAACATCATAAGAACAGGCTCTTTGTGCATTGAAAGAATGATGGAACGGAAAGTTATGAACACTTGAACAATATGTAATTAAGAATAAATATTTCAGTGTTCATTGTTGGTACAAATTGATGGAAATGTTTGAAATCCTTCAAATGGTTCTATGAATTCGAAACTAGATCAGTCAATCTCCGCAACGGAACCTGACTGAGCGCTATTGGAATATCATCGACTCAAAATAACTTATACGTGCTAGGAATAATGTAGTTTCAAAGTTTTTATTTCAAATTGAAAACAATTGAGAACTGTATGTATTTTGGGACTAAAAAACGTTTCGTTGAAAAAAGCACGCACACACCAACAAATCTGAAAATCTGAAAATGCAATATAGTTATGAATATTTCTAAAAAGTCTATAACTTCAAGTTAAACCAAAAATAATTAAATTATCCAACATGAAGGACAAACCGAATACATGTAAGTTTTCTTTAAATTATTTTCCAAGATACAACCTCGACAGTTGCCAATTTTCAACCATTTCTAACTACGTAATCTATCTACTGTAGAACTTGTTTGCGAGGGTGTGAGCAACATGCTGTAATATCTCGTCAAAATTATGTAATTTATATGATTATCTATAGTTGTACCAGTCCACTTAACCTTATGTTAACTCATGAAGTCTAAGCAGAATACCCCCTCCCCCTTTCATGAGATTGGTTAAGAAGAACCGATTCCGCCCCCTCCACCAAACACGATAGGAGGTTGAGGATAGGGGAAGATGTTCTGGCCGTTAACCCGCTCCCCCAGACGAACTTATTACATTTCCTGGTACATTTCCGATTGACGAATTTGTCCGAATGCATCTTTTAGGGGGGAAGTTTGGCCCAAGTGGTGTTGAAAGCAAGGGATATGTCAATTTTGTGTCATCAATTATGACGATTGTATGCACTTTGCTCATCTCACAAGGTGGAAATCGGTGAAACTTTCGTGCATAAGTTTGACGATGGCGGAGGAGAGGGATACTCTGAATAATTGCTACTTTCAATGTCTGTGTAATGTATCGTATCAGGAATTGTTTATTTGTTATGTCAATCTAATACAAATTCGTTTCTGTTTGGGCCATTATTGTCAACGAAGACGTATTAAAAAATGTTATTTTAAAGAATAATTATTGGATATATGTTGTTGAGGAAAGAATAAATCAAACAAAAATTGTAGAAATGTAACCAAAAGTGCGCAATCATACTGAACATTCATCCAAACTATGTTGAAACTTGTACAGGTACATATACTTTCTGAGGATTAGAGTCATGAGGGGCGGGGGGGGGGGGTCTGGTCTTGCCAGGTGGATTAGAGTTAAGAAGTAGTGTTGTCACCTTATTCTCCCCCCTCTCCCTCTCTGTTTATCCTTCTGTCTTTTCGTCTTTCTGTTTCTCCGTCTTCCCCTTTCATTGTTCTTCTGTATCTTGTATTTACCATTTGATACTTGGGGGATGCCCCGGTGCCCCCGTGACTACGCCAATGTCTATATTTACATGTAGATCACAATCTTGAATAGGAAATCAAATTTCACTGATTTGTTTTGTCTGTGCCTGACAAGCGTTCGAAATCACCGTTTTAGCAACATTTCAAATCAATTTATTTCAATGAAATTCAATTCAATTTAACTGTCCCCGATATGGGATAAACTGGAGGAGTGGCTATTGCCGTAGATACGAATGACGTCATGAATTGTGGTGGACCCCCAAAGATGAGATGGTTGTGTTGAACTTGACGTTGGTTTGAGAAATGTAATAGTAAAAGAAAACCTATATCCTCTTCCTAGAAACTCGTGTAACAAACTATTGTTGTCCAATGATATTTTTAATTCATTAAGATTTATATTTAGCAAGTAAACAGTGCGCAAGTATTACATGAGAGCAATTTTGTATTTTTTGTTTAAACTTTATTCATGCTTGTGCTGCAACTGTAGTTTACATTTCTGATGTGGAGGCTTATAAATATTGCATTGCAGATTGGCAACATAGGATGCGAAAACAGAATGATCAGCTCGACATAGTATATTTATATTTTATTTCCCTTGTATTTAACGTCCCATATTGTGCTCTGGTAAACGATTTCTTTTGGCATGGTAGTGAACATGGTAGGAAAGTAATATTTACCTTGATTATAAAAAATAACAATAAATGTAATTATTTTCTCTATGGATATCAGTGGAGCAAATTTTGAGACGTTTATAAACTGAAAGGATATGATACTTTTAAATGACCGCATTTTTCATGTAAAATGAATATAATTATATAGGCCTACTTTAAATGTGAAAATGGAAATGAACATTCAGTTAGCATTTTATAATAAAGTACATATATATATATGTCACTTAATTAAATACAGTATTGTATCTCATAAACCACAGGCTTGTATTACTTCTAATTTAAACTTTAAATAAAAATTAAAGTAGACCGTATAAATAAAGTTCACCGTATATGAGCCACATATTATGAATGCCATATTTAGTATAAAATGCGATTGGTTGAACGAACAATTCTTATATTATACAAAGGGGAAAGGTTAAAATGTTGATGTTGTTACCTTTTACTTTAAGGTAATGATGATGTTGATGCAGAAGATATCGGATCATAATCGTAATTATATTAGAAGCAAATTATGCTAGACATAGTGACAATCAATTTATCCAGCCAGTAAATCCTCCTTTTTTATGAGTCTACACCCATTATCACTTTTCCTAAATACATTACCTGCCCTCTTCCTAATTGGGCCTAAGTTCACAACCCGACGTTGAAAACGAAATACAGAAAGCAAAATGAAAAAAGAGAAAAAGAGAATATATAAAAACAACTCAGACATAAACGTGAATCGGGGTCATCTACCTGTGCTGCCCTAGTCGAATGAAAATGAGGCATGGACAATAAAAATACGAAGAATCACGTGCTTTCTCGCTTTGTTTTGCGGGGAATACTCGGCCGACGTTGCGGCCTGATTTTACGCTCCTCGTCTAATATTCAAACCAGCTGCTTCGGTCAAGTTGAACAAGCAACCTCCTGTCTCTCTTTCACCCGCCCTCTCTCCCTCCCCCTTTCACTTGTTCACCGTCCGGCCGACCGACCTGCTAGCTGGCAAGTTCACGTCTCTCTCTTCTCCTTCCTTGTTTTGTCTCTCAAATTTTCGCCACAGTAATAAGGCAGGATATTGGTGAATGATTTACAATCGGGGGCTTGGCAATTATTATGATTACTTAAGCGCGAAAACGATGATTGGGAGAAGGGGCAACAGAAGGGAGGGGCGGGGGTGACGGAATGGTTTTAAATTCCAAGTGTGATGGTAGAAGAATCAAAAGAACTTTGTTGAATGATGGGAAGGTAAAACGCTGAATACATTATTTTAGCAACCACATATTTAACTAGATAAAGTGATTATGAAAAAATGTATTTAAAACGTGAAGATCGATAAAAGGTAGATTTATTTAGAAAATAAAATGAAGGGCATGAATAGATAAAATAAATTGCAGTATTGCTTAAATAAATCAATACACATTGTCCTTGAAAATCGCATAGCATTTGAAGAAAGGAAAAGTGCAAGGAGTGGAGGTGGAAGAAAGAAAAAAGAATGGGAAGAGAAATAGGGGGTGGAGGAGAGTGAAAGACAGAGAGGGGATATAAAGAAGAAGGTGAGGGAATTTCGTTTGAGGGGTGAATGAATTAAAAAATGTTTATTTTTTATTTTTTATTCATCCATTCCTACAGTCCCAAACTGTATATCTACTCTTTATTCTGATAACATTACCCCAATACCCAATTTGATTTTATATTAATTTGATACACGAAGTAAATACATCTTTTGTTTTAATTTGATACAAGTGTATATCTAATAACAAACGTTACGTGTATTCCATGTCTCCAGTTGTACTATGATGAACACCCCCTCGTGTACAATGACATGAGAATGGTATGAAGGGGTTCAACGTTATACAGTCTATTATAACATTATAACGAGTAAATGAGCGCAAATGATTAAAGGTGTCGACAGACAAGTGTCAAGTTGAAGTGAGCATTTTGGGCGGGGACGGATTCCATGTTTGGGTAAAACCCCCGTAAACAGTAATTCATTTCCCAGGCCCTCACCACCCCGCCATATAATGAGGAACGGGTGAACCACCTTTAAACCATGCAACCCTATTAACGTGATGGCGTAGCCTAGTAGAAATTAGGAGGTAGGGCAGAGGGGAGGGTCGCACTATTAGCTTGAGATATTTTTTACTATATTTAATACTTTTTTTATTCAGTGTGTGGATGAAATTGCTTCGCGTAAAAAGTAAAGAAAGTAGGAGTATTCGTACAAATATTATGTAGTAGATTTCTCTGATACCTTGAGTAACGAACGGTTAATCTGAACATCACATAACAAATAGACGAAACTTAAAAAAAGACACTGTTGAAAATCCTTACAATTTTTATTTTGTCTGTTCCAAAATCATCCTGATTGCCCCTATTAAAAAGAGAGTCAATAAAAGTCAATCAAACGTAAAACCTTAAAACTTATACAAGTTTCCTTATATTCTAAGTTATGCGATTGGAAGGGATATCCGCTGGATTTGTTTTTTGTTTGTTTTATTTCCAAAAATCATCATAAAAACAATAACACAATATAACAAAATCAAAGACTTATAATGATGAAACGGTTGGATAGTCCTCGGTTGGATAGGCTGGGTCGTTCAGTCATGAACTATACATGCATGTCTTTGTACAGTTGTAAGTTGTAAGTTGTACCATTCTCGTTTGTTTTAACGGAGGCATAATATAATGACGACAACATTCCACCCCTCTCCATGACCATTATACTCTACCTTGCCATGCACCTATACTATTGAAAGTCAAGTGCAAACGAATATGTCACTGCCCTGCCCGCTTTGTGATTCCGTTAATGGTATTTACGGGCTCTTTAGCCTTGGACTCAATTTCAACGATTCTTTTATCGAATTATTTCATTGCATTTTAACTCCTGGAGACCCATAAGTTCTATACGATATAAAGATTTTATCTGAGGTGTAAATAAACGAGTCAAAAGTGGAAACTCCCACTGAAAATGAATGGTATAATTATAAGGCACAATGACAAGTTTTTATGGTACAGTATTTGCAGCCTTAGTGTAGATGACTAGATCGATTTTTTAACTGCACCGACAATTTTGTAAGTATCATTGAAAACGGAAATGTATTCTTCAAAGCCATAATTAACGATGGTAAATACAATGAATAGCTACTCTCGTGCGTATTAGGTCTTTAAATCAGTTGAAAAGTGGCAGAAACAAGAAGATAAAAAGAATGATAATTTGATTTTGTAAAGTGTATGTCTGATCATCATGCCTTCTTCTTATCTATTTTGTAATAATTCATTCGTCTTCTTTTTCTTATTCATTTCACTTCTTTTCTAAGAACACCGTCCTCTGACACCCCCCCCCCGTTTTCTTTTTAGTTTTTTTCTTTCAATCATTCTCTTACAAGTATACAATATAAACATGACGGATACAACCAGTTAATAAATAGTTCTCATGTTGCACTTATAATTACATTAATTTGTTTAAGAGTTCACATTAAACATGACCATATAAGGCTATCTTACACGGAAAAGCATGTAACATATAGAACTTTCAATAAAAAAAGGAATATCTTGTGTTATCGGTTTAAATATCTGGATTCTTTGCTCACTAGAAAATATGTTTTCACCGAACTCAACTTCGAGGGGAGGATATATTGTATGCTTTATTGTGCATTAGTCGTTTCATCTGCCGTATTAAAAAAATATATATATATCATACGGGAAATAAAGGTAAATTTGAATCGAATCAAGATTTTCAATATAAGGATTTAAATAAATTAATTAATAACTGGTGCTAATAACAATGTAATGATGTACACTTTTCTATTCAATTTGACATCAACGGTATCAAATAACAAAATGTCTTGTTTAAAAATAGGCTTATGATTAATGCCTCATCCATCTAACAAAAATCTTCTCTACACAAAATAATACTACAAACCTCCCACAAAAATCTTGTGCTTGTTTTTGGTTCACTATGGACTCCATGCCCGTACAAACATGTTTTATGTCTGCAATTGAGGAAGTATCGAGTTTCTGGGACAGAATGCAATTTCCAGTGGGGGAAACATCGAATCACCCAACTACAAATTTTTCTCTCTTTGAGATACTTTGATAGTGGAGGTCTTGGTGGGTTCACCCTGCTCCTGGTTTCGGTTCAGTGACAATGTGGTATTTAGAATTTCAAGAAATATACATGATTATGAAAGTTTGATACAAGATATTTACAACGTACAATGGAATGTAGTTGCACGGAGATATGGTTAAATCATACACCGTTATATTCAAAACACTCAATGAGCCAAGCGGCAAATTGAATAGAAAGGAAGTTATTTCGTTTTCAGATATTTCAATAAGCTTATATACAAATACATTGAATATAGCATAATCGTATACATTGTATATAGTATAATCGTATATATAATACATTGTATAAAGTATAATCGTATATATAATACATTGTGTATAGTATACTCGTATATTGTATATAGTATACTCGTATATTGTATATAGTATAATCGTATATAATAGTAGATACATACATAGTATTATCACGCATCATTGTGCTCATAATGGCCAGAGATGACACGGATATTCTCTCATCGTTTTGACGCATTCGTAATATAAGTTCTTAGTAACTATACGTTGATATTATATGTGATCTCAAATCTCTATTGTTAAATGTTCATACCGTGATATAAACGCTATGACTTTTTCATTCCCAATTGTATATTTGTCTCGAGAAGCAAATATATATATAATCACCTTTCTCGAACGCACATGTTTAATCAACATTGTATGTGTCAAAAGTAGACCTTCAAAGGATTTGTCCTAATAAATCATCACCTGGTTAATGTATTTCACAAATGTGAGGTTTGATTTCCCTTTGCAAGCCAAACGACCATCCCTCTGAAATCTGATGATACTTCCCGCCAAATTACAACCGGTCCATCTCTCTTTCCTATAATCTCTCATCCCATCCCCCCATGTTCCTCTCTTTTCTCTCCAATTTATCCCCTGACAAGACACCCAGTCTTTATCCTTTTCACAAGGCGTGGACTGGGCTTGTATATGGATCTCCCAACCAATTTATCGAGGTAATTCATTTCTTTTGCATCTGGTCAGTTCGTCGTCTGACAGAAGAGTTCTTGTTCTCGAGTCTTCCTTACCGCGGGCTTTTTTTCTTTATTTTCTTCGCCAGCGCAGACGGTTAAAGTTTTATGCCGAGTCGCCCCGTGGCGCGTTTTTAACGCTCTAGATACCACCAGACGTGCGCGTTCCATTCTACTAACTCATCGGTAAGATGGAGAGGAAGCTGCCAGTATACCCGACAGCCATTTTAGGAATATATTGCTTACTCTAACGCTTTACTTTCTCACCTTTTCCTTAATCTGTTTCTCACTTTTTGCTCGACGTATTATTTGATTAATGAACGTCTTACACGGTCTTACTGTGAAAGGCACGCCTTCCTTGTCATAAAGCTTGTGATGAATTGCACAGTGTGCAACCTGGATGCCATCAATATAACATTTTATAGTCATCAATGAGAAAATATTACTTAATATACTTACAATGCATCATTACAACTACAAATGTCAGATTATTACTGTCTTTATAAAGCCTTCAAAATAAACACATACCTGGAATTACATGTTATGACATTTTAATAGCAAAGTTGTTTTATAAGCTTTAACTTGGTCCTTGTCATCAGAAAAGGCATATGTGATTTCTGCTGGAAATTCCGTGCATTTTTAGTGCAAAAAAAGAACTGATAGAAATGTGAAACTAGTTCGTCACTTTCAGGTACTAGAATAGTACCAGCAACATTATCATATACATATTGTCACGTGGTGTAATGTGTATGATAAACCATTAGATGAAGGTGTATTAATATAGTGTAAATTTTTTTATACGGTCTGACGCTTTCATTATAAAAATTATAGCCTTGGGGAACACCAGCTAGGGTTGTAATGTTAATTTCACCGCTATTACGTATTAAAATATAGTATCAAAATAATTATGTATCAAACGTTTCTTTTTTTGACTGATAATTTGTTTTGACCAATTGTATTATTTGTATGTGTTTGTCCTTAACTAGACGTGAATATGTTATCATTATCGACAAAACCTAATTTACAGAAATGCATGTATATGCAAGCTTATATTACTGTAGTCCATAAAATACGATTCCAATTCATTTCAAATACTTTATCAAGAGAATAAGATGTCCGATCTAGATAGAATAATGACGAAGAGGGACAAGGAAATTCTAGTAAAAAGAGCGAAAATAAAAGGAATGAAGACGGAGAAGAAGAAGAAGAAGAAGAAGAAGAAGAAGAAGAAGAAGAAGAAGAAGAATGATAGGAGGAAAATCGAGAAGGAAGAAGAAGAAAAAAAAGAGAAGGAAAAAGGAAGAAAAATTAAAAATAGAGAAAACAGAGGGAGGAACAAAATCATGGCTGCAAGGGTAACACGATGACAAAGGTAATGATAGGGGAATAATTCAAACTAACCATGGTACGATAGAAAAGCAGCTTGCAATTAGAGGATGTGGAAAAAGGGAGGGAGAGAACGAGAAATATATAAGGAGAGAATTTGGAAGATAGAGAGAGGTAAAATGAAAGGAAAAAACAGGGAAGGAGAGAAACAAGAGTTAAGTATGGAAGAGAAGAAAAGAGTGAAGAAAGCAAAAATGTATGTAGTAGATAACGGTGTTGATGATGATTACTTCGAGAGAGCAAGAGAGAGTGTAAGAAAAAAGAAAGAAAGAAAGAGAAATATATAGAGAGAGGAAGCTGAACTCGACGGATGGTGACATTAAAACGGTGAATAATTTGGAAGGAAAACCCACAAACTCAAATTGACAGAGAGGAAGAACATCAGAGAGAGAGAGGCGAAAGATAAACTGAAGAAAAAAGAAAAGGAAAGTAAAAGAGAAAAACTGATGAGGTAGATGACGGGGTTGATGATGGTTATTTCGCGTGTGAGATCCTCCTTGTTGGCGCTCTAATCACCCTGGGTGGGTATATCAAGTTTGACTTGGGGGCAAGATAGCTTTTCAGGGTGGCACGTAGGGGTGCATCATGGTAAGAAAACAGTTCAGGGATGAGGGATGAGGGGTGCAGATTTACCCATCATTTCTTCCTTTTTTTCTTCATTTTAACTTTCTAATATTTTGTTTTTAATTGTTATTCATGATGAATGGTGTAGGTATTTATCCAATTTATTAATCATCTATAATGTTTTAATACAGTACAATTAAGATACCCCGTCCTTTGCTCATGTTGCATCTAAACTGTTTTGATATTTTAACGTTTTTTTAAATCTAGCTTAAGTTCTTAGCTCATAGCATTAGTTGTCTTATAATTATGTTCTCAAAATGATGGGCACATGGCACATAGCTGTAAAGAGTAATATCGTTTAGCGAATTAATCCATATTGATTTGCATTTCAATTTCAATGCAAGGAATGCCCCTATATTGTGTCAAAAATTTGATATATCATTTAACATTTCGAATTGTTTAATACAAGTATTGTGTTAATATATCAAAGATATTAAAGAAAGATTAGCTTTATTCTTTTAATCCACGTATGTTCTGTATGATTGAGTCTGAAAAAGTAATGTAAGAAAAATATTCACGTTTAATACATTTAAAATCTAGTGTTTCGTGCTCTCTCATCGATATCTTTCTCATTATAATTACAAGGTTCACTGATAAAATGAGAAACATTTTATCTAGCCAGTATTTTTAGGTCTGATTTTAAATCTGCCCTAAGTACCATGCGATAAAGAATCAAATCATATAAATGACATTAGTTTTTAAAAAATATTTAAAAAAGTTCGATCACAGGATGATTGTGCGCATTCATTTCATATACACATCTCACGTATATTACACGTGAAATAGGCCCATCGTCAAGAGTGGAAGGGAGGAGCGAACTCCCGGCCCCCGTCCCTCTCCGCATCTTGGCGGGTGAATTTAGGGCACACGTAAAAGGCGTATAGGCGACATCTCTAACTTGAACTCGGAGAACCTCAATCAAATTAATGTTTTTCCAGAGCCATACAGATGCGAAATGACTTCTCCTTCGTCTTTCTCTCGCTTGGTGGGTGTGTTTGTGCCAGGCCTGGAATTTGTTTTCGGATGGCGAAGTAGAAAAACATATATCTCATTTGCTATTACCCCCCGTATAAGATGTATTTTTATATCGCACCCTGCTGACATGCAAGAACGTCAGATCCTCATTTCACCAAACACATGGGCCCAGCGCGTTAAGAAAATATTTCCTTTAGCTAAAAGAAGTATTAAGATGTGTGCGTGTGTGTTTTTGTGCGTGTGTGCGTGTGCGTGTGTGATTTCACCTGGTTCTTGTGCGTGGAGTCTCTTACATATATCTAAGTTTCTATTAATCTTACGATCTATACGTTTAACTTAACTCTCCATTTCTTTCTAGATTAAAACAAAATTGTGCTGATAATCATTCATTGTCTTTGAATCAACAAATGTCAAAATGTCAAATTAATATGTGTGTTTGAAGATAAATCATCAATTATCAATATACAATTTTCTACATGAAGGTCTGTCTCTTACATCACAGGAATTATGATGAATTCAATCTTTATTCAATCAACCTATCTAATCTGTCCAACTAAACGATGCTGTTATTCTCTTCTTGTTTTTACATCAAATGTTTATGATTAAGGTACCATTTTCTCTTGAAATTTCCCTTATATCTGATATTTAGAAAATTTCTGTATAATAATTACATTCTGAATAATACTATACAAACATAATCATACTCACTTGAAACTTTAAATGTTTGTGATCCATCGTTCTTTATCATTCTTTCTCTCCCTCTTTCATGCCCTTCATCTGTCCATCACTCTATCCAATTCATTTACTTTTCTCTTCATCTCCCCCTCTCAGCGTTACTACACACCCCTTTCTCTCTATATATCTCTTTTTCTCTCCCCTCACCCCCTCACCCTCTCCCTTCCCACACTTAAATCATCTCATTCTACCCTTCCTTTTCTCATCCAACCTCATGATATCAAACAAGCAAATATAAAGGACGCATTGTAACAATTAGCACTTTTTGTTTTTTATCCATGTAGTTTTTTATGTATAATTTCATTTTACTCCGTAAACATATTTTTTCACAACACAGGAAAAAAAAAAGAAACATGACATAATCACCACTCCTTTTCAATACAGCCCCGGTATACCCGTTCAAAACGGCAAAAAAAAATCTCTTTCTTAATTCTAAAGCTTCGGTATATATATCACAATAGACATTTTGTACAACATCAAATCTTATTTTCTAGGTACAATTCCATCATATGATACACCCAAACTTACAAAGAAAAAAAAAAACAAGTGATACATTTCAATATCATAATAATATATTCAACTATTTCACGGCTAATGTACATAAGAACTCTTTTCCCCCTTCTTCCATGTCTTGTCACGCATAGTGGCTTTAAACGCCTTGCGTTCAATGAAACATGTTGCATTATGGTGCAAATAAGTTACATAACATCTGTCCTCTTCATGCTGTACAAGTTTAATCATATATAGATAATTAATATGAGAAGTATGTTCTGGTAATATTTCAGAGTACATCATAATTATGAGGGTCGAAATCACGTTTAGAAGAATAACATCTGCATTAGCTGACGATTTAGCATTCAAGAGACATGATCATCTATTGGTCATCACATGATCTAGCTATTATTATCACGTGATCGTATTTTTGTTATCACAGCAAACTATCTGCTCGTCGGTTCCACACTATCATGTCAACAAAATATGTTATACCCCTTTTTACCAAGTTTTAAAATAAAATCTTATCAAGGCTTACGGCAAGACATCAGATGAAATAAAGTTGTATAATAAATTCAAGTTTATCGTTTACTTATAATGTCGAATACTATGAGGGGAAATGTAAGACAAAAAGGTCTGACTATGAGTAATATCAAATAGGTTTAAGCAACACATTACCTATCTTTAGTAATTTAGTAATTCGATCACAAAAATATGAAACACAGTAGGTTGAAACCGAAATGAATGACAATTTTCTTTACCATGTTTACAGTTCAAAACTTGTTTCAGAAAATGGTAAAAGGTATAGGCCTAAAGATATTGATAACTTTGTAAATGGAATAGATTGTTCCAGCTATCATGGTTTTTTTCAAACGATATTCAGAATCATGGATATCTTGAATATTAAATGTAAGTCGATGCATGTTATAATAACAACATAAAGCTTTTTACGAAATATGGATACCATACATATTGTTTTCTAAATATTGTGCAAAATCAGGCATTCGGAATACACAGATCCATCGTCGTAAGCAAGTAAGGAGATAACAAAATAGATGATCATTAAAGATATATATACGACATCATAGAGGTCATGGAAACAAAAGGGAAAGTGTTTCTAGACATTCAGGGTTACCTTTATTTCATACAAGGAAATGAGTGGCCGGGACTAATGGACGCCATTTGACAACAACAAAATCGAACACCCATTTATCAGACAGGTGACTGTGTGTCAAGTGGCAACGGCTTTTTGATCCAGAAGATATATCCGAAGATACAGCGAGATGAAAGCATTATCGCTAAGCACGTTATTTAATTCCTAGCTTTGGTTGTTGTAGGTGGAGGATGGAGGGAGAAAGGGAGAGAAGAGGAGGTATTGGTGGGAGGATAGGAGTGATATATTGAAATAAAGAAAGCGAGGAGAGAAGGAGAGATTGAGCGAGATGTAAAACAGTTGGAGAGTAGAGAGAAACAGTGGGTGTGTGTGTGTGTGTGTGTGTATGTATGTATGTCTGATAGAGAGGAGTGAGAGGGGGAGAGGGTGAGAGAGAGAAAGAGAGAGAGAGAGAGATGGAAAGAGGAAGAGGGATAGTAAAAAGAGAGATAGACAATTAAATATATATAGAGAGAGGATAACCTACACCAGGTATTTATGATTACAGTCTTCCAAATGTACAACCCGTTGCTTGAACGAATACGGTAGCAACATCTTCGTCGCTTATACAAGCACTAGAAAGTTATATTTCAGAACGCTTTTGAACGTTTTCAATCATTTTTCATTCACCTAATGAAAACGTTTTTAGTGACGTTTCTGTGCTGCTGAACACGACGTAAGCTGCAGCTAGCTACCGTTTCTCAAGCTCTAGCTTCTCGCACTGGGTTAATTTGTTGGAAAGACTTCACCATAAGTCACGTCATGGGTAGCTACTAAACGCGCAATAACCCCTCGCTGTCATCTCGCGTTTTCTCACCCATACATCTTTATTAACTACACCATATTTTTTCTCGCCTGCCATTTTCTAAAAACCCTTTCGTTCCCTCTTGTATCCTTTCTTCTTTCCGCTTCTCTCTTCCCCTTCTCTCCCTTTTCTTCTCATTTCCTTTACGGTTACGCGCGAAAACAGCCGCTCAAGCTCTTCTGACATTTGGAGACTTGTGGACGCGAAGACGCAAGGCATGGCTTTTCGTTTAACCCCCGCCAAATCGAGTCGGCCTACAATAATGCCAGCCTTATCCCCGCGTTTCAGAACAGGGGTTTTAAAAAGGAGCCATTATCGCCATATTGGGAGGGTTGATAATAGCTATTCTTTTTTTGATAGTTTCACTGTCAAGCTACGTATTATCTCTTCTTAAGGCGATCTTCTTGACGGAGAAAAAAACGCGATCGGGAGAGAATGTTAATAGATCCGGTGTTAACCTGGTAAATGATTTTAGATACCCCACAATGAATGATTGCCCATTCTCTTTAGCTGAAGCCCATAACCCTAAGATTCATTGGCGAGCTATATCAGAGGTAATATTCCTAAATCATGTTTTAGACATCCCCGTCTATTACAATATAGAATTATTTAAAAAAAATTCTCTCTCGAACTAATAATAGAGTAGGATGCTTTCTTAAAATCGAAAGCCACGATTTCATACCGTCAATATTCAATCCTTCTAACTTCCTGTTTGTCCTTTTCTCAACATAAAAGGATGTGACTCTTTAAGGTTAAAAAGGAATCCCTTTTACATTTTCATTTAATACATGGGATATCAGAACAACTATTTCACTTCTTTTAAAACATACGAAGTTACAAAGTGGTTAATTTTTTTTCTCTGTTCAAACATTTCAATCAAAACAAGTTTTTGTACGTATACATCAATGCAGAGAAATCTTATGTAAACTGTTGCATGTGAAACAGCGACAGACTAGACTTTCGAAGTGAAGTAGCCTATATTCTTGTTCGAAACATATGGTCATTTTGAAAACAGTGCGTCCAAATTTAGGGAAGAGACTCCTGCTCTTGTAAAACGAATTACAAAAGAAGACTTAACAACTGCATAACGAAATTTGATGAACATTAAATATTAACGACAAAAATCTCTACTGTAAAAGAAGTTTTTGAAATTACATCTGGTGAACATGAATGTCCACCAGAGTACTCAAAATTAGTTACCATGGTGACCGTGTTTGATTGTGCGAGTGCAAAGATTAGAGACCCTCGGGTCAAGTCATGGAGTTGTTGATATTTTTGAGTAGTAGTGACCAGAAACTCCATTGAATATTTGCTATAAAATAGAATTAAATAATAATATTTCAGAATAAAAGATATATATTTATATAAAGAGGAATACCCCCTCCAAAAATGGAAGAAGAAGCAAGAAGCAATTATGAAATAAAATGTGACATAACAGGCTTAGATGTGTGATGAACAATAGCCATTATGGTAAATATGCTAACAGAGAGAGAGAGAGAGATTGTTTGCTTCCTTCCATAAATTTGCCAACGATCAGGTTCAAACAAAAGAATATATTAATTAAATAAGTGGAAGTGGGCGACGCGTGTGGGTGTGGATGTGTGTGTATCACACGTAGAATAATGTGAAGAAATTAAAATATCAAAATCTAAAGATATTTCTTTTAGAATCATCTTCGGAAACAAGAACACACAATGATCCCTCTTTATATATATATATATATATATATATATATATATATATATATTTGTTACAAACTTAACGTATGCTGAGAAGTCTATAACTGGGATGTATTAATGGCATGTGTATCCTACTTGCTTCAAGACTGCGAAGTAATTGATTATTATTTCTCTTTAATACTCTGAGTATCTAAGCTGCAGTGTCATTTTGGGCTTGTTAGGATGAAAAGTTCGAAACATTACATGTTGCTATGGTGATGCTACCTTCAGGGCAGCTGATTGCGGTACGGACATGCTGATAGGTCCGGGTCCGGTAGACACCGGTGACGGTGACCCCTCTGTACCGCTAGGACTCGATTCAGCTTCACTGCTGCCAACGCTCGCTAACTTCTTAATCGGTGACATCTTTCCGGTTTCTCCTGCTGCTTTACTGTCGGCGTTACCACCGTTGTCGTTGCCGCTGTTGTTATTATTGTTCTGATGCGTTTTGACGTGCTTGCTCAGGTGATCGCTTCTCATGAAGCGTTTGTTGCATGTCGGGCACGAGAACCGCTTCTCTCCTGTATGCGTGCGAAGATGACGTTGGAGCTCATCGGACCGAGTGAATCGCTTACCGCAGAAGAGCCAGTTGCAGACGAAGGGACGTTCACCCGTATGCCACCGAAGATGCGCCTTAAGATGCGATGTCTTTCCGTAGATCTTACCGCAACCCGGAATGTGACAACTGTGAACATTTTTCTTTCGTAGCGGTTGGCCGGCTGCGGCTAACCGCTCGTTTTCTTGACAGTTTGGGCAATCGCAGGTTGCCCTGCCGCTGTAACGACGGCCTGCTCTGGACAGTGAAAGCCCGAGTCCGGCTGGTCCAAAGAAAGAGGATCGCATCTCCGTGAGGCTCATGATATCGTAACCTGGAGGTAAGAATGAGTTGTAGCTACTTGGAGGAAACAGTTGTGATGGGCTAAAGAGATGTGGATTTGTGGTCGTAAGGGGTGGGTAGGGTAAAACTGAATGGCTCAGAGCCAATGCGCTGCAGTCTGATGCGCTGCTACAAGTTGGCATCTTGCCAAAATGTGAAGGCAGAGTGCCTGCACTGCTATGAAGGTCCAGCAAACTGGCCTGGGCACCCGGTAAACTCCAGAACGCAGGACTGAAGCCATGAACACCGTTCTCCCGCGATAACATAGACGCTGAAGTTGCTGCTTTCAGCCACGATTCATAAGCAGAATGTCCACAGAGATGCGGGGGCAGGATACCTGCCAAGTGCTCTGTCTCCGAGCTGAACCCGGTTTTGTGTCCATACGGTGACGTGTTCGACTTTGCTGTCTCGGTCGCGATTGGGATTCGAGGTTCTGTCTTCCGTGAAAAGAAGAGTTCTCCAGAAAACGGTGAGGTAAGTGAGCTGCTTGGTGCCAACGGATACGGTAAGGATGCGCCTAGCATGCTTCCGGGTGCCGCCATATGGGCGAACCTTGATGCCGCGTGCTCTGCAGTCAGTCCAGACATGGTTGGTGTCGTCCTTTTGAAGGGGTGGAAACCTTTGGCCTTGGGTGGATCAGGGAAACTCTCTGGACTCCCCTCCGCGACTCGATCACATGTGGCGGCTAACATGGCTAGAGGTGGTCTTCCTTTACGCGACGGTTCCTGCAGGCAAAGATACAAGAGAAACAGGATACATCACAGTTATTAATCAAACTAGCGTTTTAATGGAATTTTGTCGCGACGGGAAGGCAATTATCATTACCCTAATGTTCCCTGCTCCACACCCCCCCCCCCCCCCCGCCATTTCTTCTACTCAACTCTTTCTTCTCTCTCTCTTCCTCGCCATTCCTGAGATAGAAAAGAGAGAGGGTAGAAATACAATTACTCTCGGCAATTTCAGGAGGAATTATTATCATTTGTTTAAATTGATTGTGATCGGGTGCCAGACAAGGAGTCTGAGAGGCGTTAAGCGCATCACCGTGGGAGGCTGGCGGGCAGTGCAACCACGCGATTCGGCCTTCCCTTTGCACGATAGTCGTTTAATATAATTCCGGTCGATAATTTGTGCAAATGGTAATGCTAAAATTGGGAAAAGGTTAACATATAAGCAAATTAATTATATTGTGGAAGAGAAAGGGGTGACAGTTAGAGACCTTGGGATTGATGCCGTTGATAATTTTCGGATTGTTTTTGTTTGTACTTCAATTCTGCTTCTAATCATTATACGATCAATATTACACATCGAAATTATGCCAATCTAACTACAATTATATATATTTTATCAAATCCTTCCCAATCATTAATGAATATATACAGAAATCGATGATATTACTTTCCCTTCTTGTTTCTTCAAATTTTTATTAATAGACTCATTCCTTCTCCTCTGAAAAGGCAACCGTGTGAGCAAACATACAAAGAAAAATAGAATTGTAGCTATTATCAGATGACTAAAATGTTATCTCCTCCAATTCGGTTGTCAAAAGATGCGATATCATTTAAGCGAAGACTATAGTCAACGGATCTTAGTAAAAAGCACAAAAACAGCTTAAGGGGTTTCGCCACACATCTTCGCCGGGGCTTCTTTAATTGAAAAATGATACCACTGTTATGACACCCTATTAGCGTAGAGGCGCCTCCAACTACGGGTACGTCAAACTGCAAAACAAAAAAGAAAATGAAAGGGGAAAAAACAGGGGATAAACGATGTGGAGCCCGAGTTGGCGAACACCCGGGCTCCACGGAACACGAGAGCATCTGTCTTGCCTAAAGACAACCATCGGCAAGCTGGTTGATATAGTCGAAAATATATTTAGCTCTTTTTCTACCGTGTCCCACCACAGGAAGAGAAATGAAGAAAAAGGGGGAAAGAAAGGAGAAGAAATTCTTCATTTATAGGTGCCTTGGAGCTTTGATGAAACTGTATCGGTTGATTTAACACTATTTTCTCTCACCTAATGGAGTTTAGGTGATGCGTTAACGGCGTACGAAGAGCTGTAATTAATTTTGGAAGAGCAAAAATGTTACAATGCCGAGAGAAGAACGGACGGACCATTTATAATATATATGATTTGTGTTAGAAAATGTAAAGTCTAAGTGATAGTCGTGTAAAATATAAAGAGAGTTCAAGTTGTTTCTTACTTTCCATGTTTTTTTCTAAGGGAACAGATAATTATGAGCCATGATAACGGCAGAGCAAAAAAAAACGGTTTTTGAAGAAAAAGTACTCCACTACGATCACCCACCGGACACTTTCGTAAAATTTATACATTATTTTGTCAATACTTTAGACCAAAAATTGAAGAGGCTTTTTTTTTAGACTTCACATGAGTTAAACTAAAATTACACCAACATTTGTTACTAATACGCAAAATGCAACTGGGTACAAGAAATGAACAAAAATTGCCACCGGCTATAAAGAATCTCCTCGTGTCTCCTTATTCTAATCCTTGCTCTCTACTTGCTATAAATGTCAGGATATGATTTCCAATAGTCTTAAATTTAGGGTGCTAATTTGATAAGTGTGAATATAGAAATGTTATATGAACCATTCAAAGCAGAATCTTATCCACCAAAGTTTTGAAGGCGATTTTGAAACTTGTTTCCGGTGATGTTTGGAACTTGATTTACCACGCACGATGACAAATTACAAACAGGGTAGGTTTTATTTTCTTTGATATTATCACAACAGTTAGATCGTTCAGATTGTACAACCGATCGACTTATAGGATTTTTGATTTCATTTTTCTCTTTTACTGTAATGTAGCGAAGAACTCCCCTGAGGCGTATTCAGAACAAACTATGAAATAAGATATTACAGAAATGAAATAATAGATTAAAACTCCACTATATAGTGAAAGCTGATACGGATAACAATATGACGTTATGTTTCTACAGAACTATAAGTACAAAAAAGACAAATGCAAGGGAGATATCTTTGCTGAGAGTTGAAGAGTCCAAGACAAATTTCCTTGCAGTCTTAATTTCATCAAAGTGCAGAAATCGAATACAATTTCAGCAATATTGTAGAAGAAAAAAAAATGTTTAACTTGAAAAGTCTGAATAATCTTGCTTCAGTTTATGCAATACCCAACTAGGGATTTGTGACGACTCTCAAGTTTTTCTTTCTTGTCATGACCTCTGGTACAACGCTTGATCCATGTTGATCGCTCTATATATTCCTAGAGCAACTGAGTAAAAAGTATTGCCATAAAAATAATTTATATGATTTAACACAAAAGACGGGAAACATTTCATGTCTAGACAACATAACTAAATGTTCTTTCGCCTAACAGTGAGAGGACATTGATATTTAAAAAAAAAACTTTATTTAGATTTTGTTTTCCCCTTCATATTATGCGCCTACCTTTAGCATCCCCAGGTCAATTTTACATCTTTCTCGGTTCGACGACACATTATCGATTGACAATTGCTCTACGGTCGAAAATAACATTAATCAATTCCTGACTTTAACCCTCGATCTGAACATTAAAAATATACACTAACTCTAACCCTAAACATTTTAGAAATGCAACCTTATAACCATAAACCAACATATCCTTGATGTGAGAAAAAGGCCCGGTGCAAATGTTGCCGAAACATGCGTCGGACACCCCGTTCTCATGTTCTTATTTATAAAGATAATGAGGTATCTATATAAATGTATTTTGGGGGAAATGTCTCGCTGCAAGATTGGAATCAAGGAAGACCCCGACCTTAAGATGAACCCTGTCTTGCTTTCAAACGCGATGTTGCTGCCTATATCAATCGATCCAGCGATCATACGATCGCCTAACAATCAAGAATGATCGCCAGACAACAGAGCCAAGAAGGTTACAACGGTCGATCATAATTAGTATCGATCTTTGATTCTTTTTCAGAGCGACATCATTATTGTTCTCATCATTTGGGCTTCCATAGGTGGCACCCCCAATTTACCGCAGATGACTGACCCATACATCGTGTGACCTTAGAGTCGACACAACAATATCATGAATATAAAACTTCTTAATTTCATTGCGAAACTTTGCTAATCAACTTCTTGAGATATACAATCCGGAGAGGGTTTGGTTGCGGTGATATGTTTCTCTACATATTAATCAATTATTTTGAGACGTAATTAAAAATGTCTTGTTATGTAACGAAATGACGTTGTTTGTTGATAGAGAAAGACAGCACTACACGGAAAAAGGTACACTCTGATTGCCCGTAATCACAATATAATTTATTACTTTTATTGCCTCCTACACATCTATTTCTAAAGATTTCTTCATCAAGAAATATTCTTCGTGTTATGTTCAGGTTATTTACGTCATTTAAGTAACAAGGATAAAAAGAAAAAAAGAAGAAAGAGGAAATAAAGTAGTAAAAAGGAGGACGAAGAGAGTAGCTGCTTTGATACAAACGATTTGAACAAAAGAAAAAGAAATAATAAAAATAGAAATGTTATGAGTCATAACTAAAGTAGCATAATTATGAGTCAATTGCGAAATCGATGGCGTTCTATGATAATCATGAAGCGGAAAGATGACTTATTTAGTGGGCCTCAAATTTTATATTCGATATTTGAAAGTACCCTGCACGGTACTTTAATTAACATACGAAAGAAATGTTATCAAATCGATGGCATTATCTGGATTGTGATTGCTTAATTAAGATCATCTATTCCGCCTCCTTTTCTTCTACATGATTACTCAATATCTATTCGCAGAATTTAATACATCCAATTTTACATAATCATGAAGAGGATATCATCATATCTTACTTAAGCATGTTTAGAGTGTGATGTTTGTAAACCGATTGGACTCATCTACTTAATGACTGTGTGTTTGAATCAATTTAAATCTCAATTGGCGACAGAAATCCAATACTACTACAAGAGAGAGAGAGAGAGAGAGAAAGAAATGTGAAAAGGACCCTTTACCTGCAGTGAAGAAAAAAACGTTGCTAAGATATGTCAGCGGGCAGAGGCGGAGTAATTACCGGGACAGTGCCCCGCACTCCAGCTTACCAAGTACCGTCGGTATGTAAATATTTGTCCCTTGTGGTGCGGGCTTGAAAACGTTGTGGGCACACGGATTGGGGGATATGCATCCACAACTCGGAATATGACGAAATGTAAAGAAACAGGAAGAAAGTGGGAGAGAAAGGAGGAGAGGAAGCGAATCTGATAGAAAGAAGGAAAGCAAAGAGTTTGTATCGTTTTTCTAAGATTCGATGACTTCTCTGAAGGGGTATGCAAGGACAACAATAGCGCAGGGAAATAATACTAACCACTTTGCGGAAGGGTTTGAAGGAATGGGTGATACTAGGGACAGAGGGGTAAGATGATGGAGAGACGGGAAGAGAGAAAGAGAGGGAGATGGATTTGTAGGTTATGAATTGAAACAGGGAGAGGTAAATAGAGAGATATAGAAATGAAGAAGTTATGAGAAGAGAGAGAGGAGAGAGAGAGATACAAGAGCAATGGATTGACAGATAAAGGGGGAGAAAGCGAGAAAGAGAGAGGGAGAGAGAGAGAACGAGAGAGTGTGTGTGTGTGTGTGAGAGAGAGAGAGAGTGTGTGTGTGTGTATGTGTGTGAGAGAGAGAAAAGGAAGGGTAAATATATATATATATATATATATATATATATATATATATACAGTATATAATTATATATGAGAGAGAGAAAAAGATGTGGTCGTGTGTGTGTGTGTTTATAAGAAGATGACAAGTAATGGATAACAAGAAGAAATTGGGGATAGACAAAAACAACAGATTGAAGATGAAGGGCAAACGGGACATAACGGGTTAGAAAATATAAAAATGATAAGCGAATTACGAGATTTAAAACGTTTGGTATAGTCCTCAAACGAGAGGCACCCTCTTATTTCTTGTTTTAAAACCATAATTCCTACTCATAAATAATTTTGAATAATGTACATGTACTTTACGATGAAAATAATAATCATATACGACAAGAACCAACTCCATTTCGGGACAAGTAATGCATACATTTAGAGCGTGATGGTGTGTAATTCGGACTTAATAGCCCTCAGATTGATCCATAACCAAACCCTTTCATTATTTGCCATTGTAAGTCAAGAAGTGAAGGTATAAAGTATCAAGATAATCTGCAGCTCTGGTATCAGACTTTAAACCACAATTATTAGATCTGCCTGTGTAATTTGTAATAATATGATGGTATGATAAAAGTCCAAATAGTTAACTAAAATGATAGGATGAAGTTAATTAAAAGAAAAAACACCATCATGTGGAAAGATTTTCTAAAGACAGAATAATTGGTATATAATTTTGAATTTCTGTATGCGTTTCCTAAACGCACTTTAAAAGTGAAATAAACAGAACTGAGAAATGTTTCACTTCTAACACACCAAATAACTGGTATACATCTTTCCAACAAAATTATAATCATATATTTCTACAAATTGTTTAGTATAATCTGCAACAACGAGAATAACTCCTAATAGACCTTAACCTTATTTCGTGATAACCATAATCATAATCAAAATAGATATCGTCGTCGTCGCCGTAGCGCCGTCATCATCACGCCCTCCAACAGACGATATTAAGTAAATGAAAGATATTATTATCGATACGGATATTTATTTCAATATCTCACTCTGATAGTCAATACACACAAAGGGAATGAGAAGAAACGCGGGAACGCAGGAATCAATGGAGACACGAAAGAAGGGATAAATCAGAAGTCGAAAAAATAGAAAACAATTAGGAAGTAGAAAAAGACAAGGGGTATATTATTTTCTATTAAATTTTAGAAATGAAAAAGAAATCATTTTGGAAAGTAGAAAGTAATGAAGGAAATCAGAAATAATTGTGATGGTATACGGTGTGACTTCCTTCCTTTCCAATCTTTAAGGGCTAAATTTGACGATTATCTGCTGATTTTTTTGTTAGGCCAAAAGGAAATTACGAGAAGTAACACCAGAGGATCGAAAGTTTCGTTTGTACGAGAAAGTAACGACAAAAGCTTAATATTCTGACAAAAGAAAGTGATAGACTATTTAGCCTTTTCAGAAACATCGGAAACCGACAAAAGGATTCACATGAAACCCATTAGATTGCAATCGAGTAGTAAATTAGAACAAGAAGAGATAGGCAACTTGTCGACAAATAACATGTAAAAGGTTATAATGAACTCGAGGTTTTGTCTTAACGCTCACCTAACTAGATCTTTATACTCGATCAACAATTGAAGAGGAGCGAAAAGCAACAATTCGTGCAGGCTGGCAGCGTCATCATGCAAATCAGACGAAAACGTTGATGCGATACAAGTAGCGGACATCGGCAAGTACCGTTCCGGTGACGACGATGGTCTGGAATGATTTCACGAGCTGCCATGCGAGGCGAGCGAATAGATGGCCATGATGCGGCCATTCACCCCTCCCCGTCCGTTACGCCGGCCTATCCTGTCTGAGTTGCCAGTGCACACGCAGAGCGCTTACTAAACACGGCTGGCTCGCCACCGCATCATAAGCGGGTCTAAAGTATACTGATGTTGCGTCGTCAAGGCAATTGCTATGCAAAAAGGAGGACTTCTACTTCTTGCTCGCCTCTTCTTATCTCAATCTTTTTTCCTAGGAGATGCTTTTTAGCTTGTAGGTGTAGAGTGTTTGGAGAGGGTACTTTTGTTATTCGGTATTTGAGAGGAAGGGCTGAGCGCACCGCGACATGTCACGCATCGTATGTCTAGCCCAGGTTTATTAGGCAAAGTATTGATATAATCAAAATATAGAGATCTAGTCTTTTCAACAGACTCTATATTAATCTATGGAAAACATAACCATAAAATATATCACCTTTGAACAATAAAATCAGACTTACTATAATCCGATTTTATTTCCATATAATTTAAAAGATTCCACTTCCTTCGCTCTCGTCCATTTATTAAAACTTTTATTTCAAACCCAATTAAAATCAAGCACATGAAATGAGTCTGGTGATACAACTAGATTATTAACAAACTAAAAATACTTCGTTCCCGGACGATTAACTCGTAAAATCGATACCTATGTCGAGGGGAGACTAAGGGGAGTACTTTTTACGCCACTTTCTCGCGCTTTTATCGGAACAGGCGAGCCGAGAGAGGGTCATGGCGTCCGACTTGTGACGCCATTCCTGCCATCTCACTTTCTGACCTTTCCAAGAAATTTCCGTGCGCTCTGAGTTTCTTTCTTTCTGCTTAAAATGGAAGTATTAAATGATAAAACTATCTATTTCTCATACTTATTTACTTTGTCATTGACTGCATTGCTACATTATCATGCTCCTTTTAACAATGACTGTTTTTTCTTCTCCAAATCAAAATGAGAGTGGTTAAACTAAAACTAAGTTATAAAATGCACGACAAAGAAATATTTGAGAACTTTCGCCTTTTTCTTTTTTGGGGATTAATATTTTTCTAACCCTTTAAGTTTTAACCTATGCATAGAAAAGGGATATACAGATATTTCCTGATTACAAAAGTGAATTTTACAAAATCAATAAATTAAAGTAAAAAGCGAGAAGAAAAGGAAAAGGAAATTTAAGGTTTTTCATTTTATTACAAGATCAGAGTCATTCGTATACTATGAAGAAACGTTCTTCGGTGCCAAAAGGGTACATTTTCTACAAAAAGGAATGCCAAACCAATGTTTGTTGAACCGGAGTAGATTTAGAAATTTGTGTTCTAATAGTTTGTGCGCTAGAGCTGGAGTGTTTATTTCTTGCAACAAAAGGGTATGTTATTTCCTCCTAGATGAAGTTGTAATCATTGAATAAGATGGAAGATCTGAATGCCCTAGAGTAAAGGTGACTAACCTGGCTTTTTTGTCAGGGTCTAAGGTCGAAATCTTTATCGTAAAGATGAAATGCATTGATATGTTGTGGAGTATAATCGGAATATAATTTGTAAATGTCTTACATTTCTAACATGGCAACAAATGAATATTAGAGAAGTGGCACCCTACAAGACTTCCGAAGAAAGCAGAGAAGACGATCCCAGACGACATTCTGAATGAAGATCATCGCACGGAACATGAACTGTGAAAACATAATCAAAAGTGACATCTGTCCGGCCCTAGTAAGGATCCCTTTCATTGTTCGGAAGACTATTCCCCTGTCACGGACGGTAAACAAGACGAAAAGCCGCATTAGAAGGGGGTTTTGAATCGGTGCTCTGCGTACGCAAGGACAAAGCAGGAGACAATAGAATGGAGGGGAACCACCAGGTCTGGAGGAACGCGCCGACTGAAGCGGGGCTGAGTAGGCCGATCAGAGAGGTTGCGCCTTGAGATTTTGAAAAGCTGGGTATTGTTACCGGGGGAGGAGGAAAAGGGATTACCAACATGGCAACTGTTATTACGCCATTTCGGCCTCGTATTGATTGGCATGTACATAGAGGTGGGTCCGTGTTCCCTTATGCGTATAATATGTGGCGGGTTTCACCCATCCCCATAAAGGTTCGGACAAAACCCCCATTGGATTCTTTTACACTGTCTTCGGCAGTGTTCGGGTTTCGCAACACGGGAAAGTCTCCGCCCGTACTCCAGATCTTTTGTCACGATTGTTCGGGTGCACACCTAGACCAGACCCACCTGAGTTGGTCCAAAAGTACAGCTGACCCCTGAGGTGTCTGGGTTCGGTCTGTATACCCACACAAGGACGTGTCATTACGTAACGGAGCAATCACCTCTGCGACGTGCTCCTAGGTTCACTGCTCAGTGGTGCTAAAAAAGACTGAGAGGATTTCTGCCTCATGCCCACCCTCATTACTAATTAGTCTCTATTGCAGAACGTCTTTACTAATGAGGTTGCTGGGGAAAGGGACAAAAGCCCTGTAATTAGCAAGCAGTATCAATTAAATGTCCGTCCTTTACTCTGGATCAATTAACTAATTAACCAACGTCATTGATACGACAACATGGTGGTACGGAGATTGTGGGCTAATGCCTGTGGAAGGCAGACTGAAAGTTGAGGTAAAACCTCTTGGACATTGGCGTAGCTACTCGGGTGTACAAGGGGTTTGTGCCCCTCGAACGATGAAAAGAGAAAGAATAAAAAACACCAAAGAAAACAATCAAAAGAGAAGAAAAAAAATAAAGGGAGAGGATGAAAGAGATCATTTTTTGGGATCACCTTCCGCACCCCCCCCCCAATCGGTAGCTGGATGAATTCACATTTCCTTTCACCGACGAAGAGCCCCCCCCCCCCCCTCCCCCATGCTAATGCCCCCTCACTTGCTGGACCCTAGCTGGTAAAGTACGTCTTCTGGTCCTGGACTGCCAATCAATCTGGATATCGTCGACTGGGAGAAAAAGTACAGGAGATAGGTCATGCTATCATTGACCGGAGTAAGGTTGCGATAGAATGTACCTTCCCGAATTAAGGCATCCATCCGTCCCCTTTTTGTTATAATGACTCACAAATATGTGATAGATTGATACCCACTTAATCCAAAGTATCAATGATTCCTCGTGTATGTTGCTTGTCTTGAACGTCATTTGTTGGTTTTATTTGCTTGTAAATCTGGAAAAAGACGTGGAACGATATCAAGCGATGTCGTAGTATCTGCTTGTCGTCGTGTCAGAGGTAAATAAGTTGGAAATAGTTGTTTATAATATTTAGTTCCAAATTCTGATATTGTAAAAAAAAAGGGGGATTTATCTTTAAAAAACATGGTTTTACTCACAATGAAATATGAGAATAAAAGAAGAATAAATAACAAATAAATGAAGGAACTACAGATAATATGTATGTTCTTCTGTCTCTTTTTTATGATGCAGATAAATTCTTTTATGTGATCTCTTTTTTGTTTCCGTTGCACAAGTGCGCCTTGAGCAAATGATTTCAAGTGAATTTGGCGCCTTACAAATCTCATAATTATTTTATTATAATAAATTGAGGAAACAAAGTATACCATATTAAAGGTGGGCTAGATGAATAAAAGCATACGAAAAGAAAAAATGTTTTTAAAAATTTGTTTTCTATGACACGACCTACTTTTTTAATGAAGCTAGCAGGGAAATTGAATAATTGTTTTCATAAGGGGCTTTTAAACGTTTCATTTTACAACTTAAACCTGCAAATAAACTAATAAAAGAGAAAATTTAATACGTTTAAAAGTAAGCATTTCATAATTCGCCTACCGATTTTCCAGTGCTTTAAGACATTGCTTCGAAGAATCTTGCCACGTCAAATTGATATTCAATACTTCATTACTGCGAAAAGAGGGGCTCATATGGGCGCAAAATTGAGTACATTTGGCGAAAATATGGGGAGGATGAGGACGATATGAAATCGAACCGAAATTGGAAGATACGACGTGGGCTCGGGGATACAGACGTTTCGGTATGGTCGGGTTATCCCCTCTCCTACAATACTCTTTACAGCGGGGAAAAGAAAGACTATCCCTTCTCGCCAAATATGAAAGTAATAAGAATATAAATTGTAAAGTATACATACATGTACTCTAGTGCTATACCCTACGGCTGTAACACCGCCAATAAGAGACTATCGGGTAGACGCTAAATGAAAAATACTAAGCTTTCTCGTGGGAGTTCGTTTCGCTTTATCCAGCCCTTCAACGAGAAGAAGGAGAGAGAAAGAGAGGGGGAAATATTTGTTTGCGTAACAAAGCTAACAAATATCATTTAATGATGAAGAGTAGTTTTAGGGGATTCTTCTACCGAATAGACAGAAAGATGACACTACTAGCTGGCGGGGTTTGGGAGTTTTCCTTCCGACTCTTTCATTTTTTTGGTTTTTTAGCTTTTGTGGGAATCTCTCTCACCTGTTTTTATGTAATTCAAGACCCGCGCTGCTTTCATGGTTAGATCAATTCGAAGAGTCCGGGAAGTAGCAAAACCGTCTCAGATTTCATTTAGGCTTTCAAAACAATTTTTCATCTTCTCTTTTTTTTTTCTTCTTCAAAGATAAAGTTTATTATATTCCTTACTTGACTCTGTAGGTATAACTTTGCATCCACTTGTGCTGAAGAGCCAAACAAAATCATTAAGAAATTAAACAGCGATGTACACACGAAAGAATGCCGATATTTTGTGAGTACATTTTAAAAGAAGTTTTAGGTCGGACTTCAGGAAGACGATACTCTCAATTTGACAAATTTTGTCCCACTGGGGAGTGAGACGTATCAGTATATCTATCTGAAGGCAACCTGTAGCAATAGATATGTTTTTGTCAAGTAGGAGTGTTATTTCCTGGATTCAGTTCAGGCCTGTAGGTTATGTAGCCACTTACTTATGCCATCAGAAGATCAACGATCCGATTCCCATCAGGGATAGTTCCGTCTGCTGAAAGCCAGAAGGGCAATAACTCGATGTAAAATGTTAAGATTCATAGCACATCTCGCCATCAGCGAACAATTCCAGTGCCAGAATTTGTAAAAGTTTAGTGTGGGTGATAAAATATAGAAATATACACTGTGAAAAGGTTGGGTAATATTTTTTCAACACTTTGCCGAACGTTGTGCCAATAATCAACCTAACCATCTTTTAGGCAATATTTTGCCCAGTGGTATTGGTAAACGTAAGTACCCTACTTCACACGTGTATAATTGTTTCGTATTTTGACCAAAATTTGTGCAAAGATATGACCCTTCAACTGCCCGACTACGGTAGCCAACTTGTTGGGAAAAACTTGACCAGCTGTTGGGCAAAATACGAAAATATTGCCCAATTGATGGTTGGGTTGACTATTGGCAAAGTGTTGGAAAATATTGCCCAACCTTTTCACAGTGTAAGAACAAGTCCAGACAGCTTTGCCAAACTTGAGCTGAGAACGAAATAAAAGAAAGAAAAAAAAGAAGAAAGAAAGATAGAGAGCAAGACGAAGAGATAATGGAATATCGTGCTTGGTGACCTTATGATTATGATCTTCTGAATTCAAGGCCTATATGTCTTTTTATACATTTTATTTGTTTTAATCAAATGTAAATCTAACCATTTTTCGTTTTACAATCTAAAGATTTGTTCGTCAAAGACACTAAATGTATTTCTCAAAATAATTGATCGTGACCTGTCCCCCGAACCCCAAGTAAAATTGTAGAAAGAGAATTTTCCTCTATATTCTGATCTTTCTTATTTCTCTATTCTACTTCATACTAAGTATTCCTGTGACTTCGAAGCTTCTTCATTTGGTAAACTCTTGCAATCTTCTCTCCTTGTTCTCAAAACTAAAGGGACATATCTTCTTCAGTCCCAAAATTTTGGCAGCATGATACGGACAACAGAAAGGGGGGAAAATGGAGAACTTCTGTATAATATGAATAGTCATGAAGAGCCTTAGGTGTATCTGTATGTTTATTCAGCACGTGTTGTAGTTACGAGGTGTACTAGAACGCGCTGATACCCAATTACATGGACATTGTACGTAACTCGATTTTCTCAAATCTCCTGATCATCGATTTTTGCTATCGACTAAAAAGCGAGGTTTCCTGCTCAAATTTCTGACCCAAGAGTGGCGTGCTTGTATGTCTGTGTAACAACCCTGCTGGGGTTTTCCTATGTATCCAATCCTTCTCATCATCGGCTGCAGGACGTGAAAAAAAGCTGTAACATTTCTTTGGGGCACAAAAAAGAAGGACGACCGAGGAAGAATAGTCTTTCTAAACCATTCTCAATTTACCTCCTACCGATTAGGACCGAGTGTCTCGGAGGTTCTTTTTTCTTGCTCCGATGCAGCCCCAGTTTACTTCAAAGGAGGAGCGAAGCTGGTCCAAAGAAGCGAACAGAAATGAAGTCAGGGATTGATGCTCCGGGCGGACAGGAGAGGTTCAGGAATGAAGGTGGATATTTGCGTTTGGCGCCAAAATTCGATCGCAAATTGAAAAAAAAGGAGAAAGACAGAGAGAACGCACTTTATGCAGACAGGACGATCGTCTGCCAGTGTTTCATTTCACCCCCTTGCGCGTTTTACTGTTCTACATAGAAATTGTTTTAAATCTGTTCTAGGGAATCTTGAGCAAAGGAGAGAAAGAGTCGCAGAGAGAGAGAGAGAGAGAGAGCGAAGGAAAAAAAAAAATCGAATATGAAGGGCAGTATGAGCCTGATTACTCATGTCTTATGAAAACAAAGAGGTTCTAATCGTTTCTTTGGGGGTAGGATTATCTGGGAGGGGACGTAAAGTGAGATGGGATTTGGAACGGCGCGAGCCGGGTACTCGCGCGCCTACCAATAAAAGACCCCCAAAACTTCCCCTCAAGAAGTACCTGCCATATAAAGAGAGGCTCGGTGGTGAGTAGGCGTACAGGGAAAAAAGCGAAAGCTCCCCATTTCAGCTTGGTCTCCTCTCTATTTGCTTGAAAGTTTCTCTGCGTAAAACAATGTTTGGGGGATTTATTGAGCGCGAAATTCGAGCTAACCTCAAAGTCAGTGGAGTAATCCACGGCAGATCCAGCTTATGTTGTTTCAAAAGCAATCTATCGTTAGGGAAAACCTGGTTTGATTAAGATGCAAAGCAATTAGTTTGAATGTAAGGCGACAGAGCATCTGCATGTTAGTTAGGGGGAGTTGACTGGCAGGCGATTCACATTCATGTTCAGAAAAATGAGACAGAGATCTGAAGGAGAGGAGAACAGAGAGTGGCAGAGCTGGAGAGAACGGAAAGGGTGAAGAGAAAGGCTCTGGATGATGAAGATGGAAGGGGCATTTTTCATTGGTAGTTAAGAATCCCCTCCTTCCCTTCCCATCCATCCATCTCAGAATTTTCTTTACATCTCTTCCCCTTGTCTATCCATCTCTTTCTCTTCATCCCACCCTCTAGGAGATAGGAAATCTACTTAACCCCCTTTGCGTCGTGGAGGAGGGGGCGTTGCCTCCCAATGTGCTACCCATGGCGTTTTTCTTACCATTTTGGAGTATAAGGGGGTAAATAAAGAAGTTGCAAAGCGGGCTACATCGTACAGAAAAATACTGCCAGGGGCTAGGGATTATTATATTGCGTTTTCATGATAAAAATCGGGCGCGAGCGGGCTAGTGTTCCAATGAATGGGGTAGTTCTCCGCAATTTAGAGTGGCTGACCGACCCCTGGTTGCAGTGGGGTAGTTGACCGGGAGGGTATTGAACGCTATGTGGGTGGATGAAGCGAGTGCGCGCAGGGGCTGGGGGAGGGGGCTGGGTATACGGACTTTGAACCTATTGTCGGGACTGTTACGTATACCCCCTAGACGATGTACTGTATGGGAGTTACGATGAGGGGAATGATTTTTCCGTCAAAATCCAAATTCGCCTCACACAATGCCATCTTCGTTAATATGGAAAGTGTATTTGGATTTTAAAAAAAATATATTAATGAAAATAAAAATGAAAAACGTACAAAGTTAAACCATGGACCTACTAAGGAGGTCCATGGTTAAACTGAATGTGCTTTTCGGGCTAGCTGTCAGTCAAATGCCTCAAAAGTTGAAATGCGATATGAAAGAGAGAACATTGTGAAATGGTTAAACGACTAACAATAAAATGACGTACGCTTCGCGCGTGACCGTCGCTGTTTAAATCCCCGGCTATTTGGAGGAAAGTTTTTTTTAAATCTATTTTTTATATATATTTACAAATAAAAGATGTATAATTCTTCTCTTTTTGGTTTAGTTTTGAATGTACATAGACCTATTTATATTTCTATATTAAACAAATAATGATTGAAAAGTTTTAGGCAAAGCGATGTGTTCCATAAAAACTGTCGTTCGTCTGGGTTATTTCATCTTTTTTCCAAAACGAACGCAAAATACATGGTGTACTATGCATATGAAGTATCGACATATATTCAATTTAATTTTAAGGAATAGACATTTATTTTGTGTTTCTTCGATTGACTGTTCCATTTCAAATAGGCCTATAGAAAAAAAATTGTATGAAGAGGAATTCAGCTTTAATGCTCAGGTGAAGAATTATGAAAGCCTATAGAGTATAATCGGTCGGCTATACATGTCAAGCAACCAATAGTTCTAAGAACACGGATAAAACCAACTTTCTCATTATATCTAGAAGACGGTTACTTTCCCGATTACAACATAGCATAGGGCCCCGAAAAAAGCAATCGAAAAACACCAAGTTTTAATAAATTGTAAAAGCTGTAACGACCGTCTGTTATTTTGTGATCCGACTCTCTCTCTCTCTCTCTCTCTCTCTGTCTTTCTCTCTCTGCCCGCCACCATCAGATCTTATCTATTTGTGGCAAGGCGATAGTCGTCGATCATTGCAGACTACAGTTGCAGTTTGTCGTGATCGACCCACTTCATCATAACCAGCCTTTTTTTTATTCATCGTTTGCTTTATTAGAAGCAGACATAAAGAAAGGAGGAGGATGAGTGCGCGTGTGTGTGTATATGTGTGCGTGTGTGTGTGTGTGAGAGAGAGAGAGAGAGAGTAAAAGAGGGGGGGGGGTCTTGTCATATCATGTTCCGCAAATGTGTCTATCGATCGCCTGCACATTGGAGACAACCATGGTAATACATAAGTAGTGTCAAACCTAAGGAACAAAAGGATCGTGAAAAACATGCGCAGTGTGACATAAATTATGCCCCATACGCAAGAGCTAGCAGATTCTTAGATGATTAAAACCATTAATTATACGTAATGCAGGCATATGTTTTAGAACGTAACGGGGATGAACCTGACAGATTATTATTATTATGAGTTCTTACAGATAAACCGGTCTTACATTAAAAAAAACACCTTCATAACCATCTGAAATACGTAAGCAAGAGGTACACAGCTAACCACGACAATCATTCAAAGTAGTGAACTTTGAGTAGTTGAGTGATAAAATTACAGAGACAAAAGTGGGAATATGCCAAGAAGTGATACAAAATAAGACAATTCTTAAAAGTTCCTTTGATACAGAGAAATGGGAAAGAAAGTGAAATTGTATGAAAGAAAGGATGGACGTAAAGAAATATGAAACATTAGCCAAACAATGTTCAGAAAAGAAATGAGAAAGAGAAATGATAAAGAAACGGAATTTTTGTCGAACTTTAAGACATACAATCTCTCACTGACAGAGAAGCAGAGTCGTAAACATCAGGCAAAAGAGATGAGCAAGCAGAGAGAAAAAATAAGATGAGACAACAAATAACAAAATAAAGAGATTCAAGAAGCAAGTTTTAAAGCAAGAGTTAAAGAGAGAGAGAGAGAGAGAGAGATAGAGAGATAGAGATGATATCAATATGCGATCGAAAATGAACTTGCTCGCGGGGGGTCAAACAAGACAAAACTAACTACATCGTCTCACTTTATCTCCTATGGTGTTCTCAAGTCAACAACCAGTAAATTAAGGCGCCGAAAAAATTTCCCCCTCTCCCGTCGCTCTCTGAAATTCGTAACTGAAAGAAAATAACTTTCCTCTCGAATTTGATGAAGGCGGTGGACCAGCGAACTTGCTTAATTAAAGCTCTCTAGAAATGGCCGGGGTTATCGATTTATCGAGAACATGAATGAATCATGCCCAATTCCTGTCGATAAATCATCACTTTTCCCTCTCCTTTTCTAGGCTTTTATGCATTTGGAACGCTAGATAACACCCTCAAGATATGAAGTGCAGTTATTCCTGGGCCTGTACGGGGGAGTAGCACGAATTTTAATTTCTAGCAGCAATACAACCGGAGGGCGGATTCGCCGCTGTGAAAAATAAACGATCTTGCGAGAAAACAGGAGGCACCGCGCCATGCACGTTGCGATGCAGCAAGCTCGTTGAGGTTGCCCCGCGCGGCAAGGCATAGAAGGAAAGACTCAAATTGAATATGATTCACGAATCGATATTCGGTTATGAAAAATTCATTTTGTGTTAATTCTGCAATATTTCACGATTGTAGCTGCACTTGGATTATTGGTATTCATTTATTACTTTCTCCCAGCTTTCACTTGTGACCAAACCTCGGGAAAAAACGTCTCCCCGGCAATTTCTGGTTGGCTTGATAAATTGTTCGGTGTGAAAACAAATCAATCAAAAATACAATTGCAAATGAAATAGAAGAAGAGATTTAAAACAAGTTCTATGATTATTTCATTTTCTATTAGAAGCTTATGTTTAATACCAGTTCCCACTCAAGATTGGTCCGCCAAACTTTTGTGTGTACGCATATCTATATTAATGATAGCTAAATTAAATTATTGGGATAATTCTATATAACGGTATTAGCTCTTTAATCCCCATGCCCATTATATGTTGACGGCCTTTTATGAATGTACCCGATTAGTTAAATTCTAACCTCAATTCCTAACAGAAAAGGTTAAAGAAATTAGACATATCACGTTTTTATTTAAAATTTAGGCTTTTTCTCTTATATTATTTTTTAAATTCATGTTATATCTTTCCAAATTTGTATTAAAAAAGAAACGGATTGTGTCTCTATTTAAAAAAAAGATGAGCTGTCCCACGCTGCTTCTCCCATAATTTAGGACACAAGGCTTTGATATAATCTACAAACACGCATTAAACACGCTTGTATGAAGGCTTCTTTTAACTCGATGGAATATTCTAGGAGGGAGAAAAAAATCGTTAGAATCAACCAAGCGTCGACACGCGAATACATAAGCACTGATGCGAGACAATAGTGGCTACACCCCCTCCCTGGGTAGGGGTGCTGTCCCGAACAACCCCCAACGCCCTTGGACTCCGACATCACCCCATCTTCAAGAAAAGAAAAGAAAAGGCAGACGAGACAAGGAGAGAAAGAGGTGGATAAGGTTGAAGGAAAGTTACACGAACGTGACTTGATAAATGTCCCCTCAAAAGAAAAAAGAAAATCGATCACCCGTCTGGTTAGTTTGTACAAGGCTATCACCTTGTTGGGTTTTCCATAGAAAGATCGTATTGAATACCTTTCTTTTCTATAGCCCCCCTAATCGATTGATTAATGCTGGATGAGTGACTGACGTGTGTCCATGGGGTCACTGGGAGCCATTAACTGCCCAACAATACGCCCTCAAAAGCTATCACCTCTTGTATTCTTTCAAATGTGAGAAAATCTACGCCGTTATTAAACGGGATAATCATAATTGACGTGCAACGGAACACATTTCGGAAATAATTATCTCTTCCGTAACTTTATAAATGTGTTTCCTTTCATTTCTCCCTTTTAAACACGTCGCAGTTTTTCATCCCTGAATAAAACGTCTGTCCCTTTTCTACAGAAGAATAAAAACGCTGGTATAATAATGATAGATTCGTTAGTGAATTGACCAGTTTGATTGATTTATAATTCATCTCCAGGTATACAGTTAAGTTTTATGTATTTTTATTTACTTCTTTAGGTCATCTACCCTTTCATTTTAAAGAAAAGCAAATTGAATTAAAAAACATTTTCCCCGTCTTAATTTCTGACTTTTAATGATATATTCATGTTTAATAATAAAGACGAATATTCATCTGCTGTGTAATCAAACTACTTCTGAAACCGTCTTACTGGACGAGGGGTCTGCGAAAGGGAAATATTCCACGACGCAATAGAAGAAAAAAATCAGCACGTCTCGGAATTTTTACTGAAAATGAGGCATGGCAATACAAATAAAGTGAAATGTAGATAGTACTGCGTTTTATGTAAAGTTAATCCACTGAATACTGAGTTTTCACATTCCTCATAGGTTTAAGACATAAACCACCCTCTTCCAGTAGGCAAAGGTTTAAGAAGAACGAGCCTTTTAACGTCTGACTGTTTTCGCAGCCATTTGCCTCCCCGAGCTAACATTGGTTTGACCCGCACTCTAACCGCCGCACTCAGCCTTCAGACGAGATGTTTTGAGCGAGGGAAGAAGATGGACAAGGAGAGAAAGGGAGGGAGAGAGGGAGGCGAAGGGAGGCAGCAAGTTAGAAAAAGGGTGAGAGACAGAGAGAAAGGGAGAGAGACAGAGAGAGAGAGAGAGAGAGAGAGAAAGAAATTAAGGCGGAGAGCTTGAAAGCGATGAAGAAAAAAATATGATATTGATTTTAAGGGGAAAATCATTTGCCAAAGAAGATTACATGAATAAATAGATAGCTAGTACATGTTTAGATAGTTGGAATGGGGGATGTAGGCCTAATTGTGTTGGCTTAAAACACGAAGCGCGATATAAGCTTGGTATTGTATACTTTAACGATGTTTTAACATTCCAAATTTCAGCGTCACATCTATTCATATGATTATCATTCTCAAAAGAAAATCTCAAAATCTTTCCTAAAACGTTTTCAAATATTAAACCAAATCAACGTGGCGTGATCCGAAATGCAAAGGCGTAATTACCATAAACCTCAACCTAGCACCTCGCGATCGAACCTCCTGCCAGAAACAAAACGGTGCGAATTTAATAAATATTCCTTTTGATAGGAGGACGAATGCCGGTGAGGTGTAGTCAATTAGAAGTTCGTATTACCCGTGCTGGTGTGTCTATCCCCGTATCATCATATCATTCACCTGTGTGTTTGGTTTAACTTGCTGCTAATGAAATTAAGATGTCACCTCTGATCTTAACTTGTGAACATCCGAAAGTCGATGGGAAGAAACGATTTTCTCTCACCGACCGGTCTCGCGATGGTGGGTGTAAGATGAGATTTGTGGAGAGTGGCATGGAAGGGAGGATGGAGAGTGTAGGAGATATGGAAGATGGGAATGAAAGACAGAGAAATGGACAGGGTGAGAGGGAGAGAGAGAGAGAGAGAGAGAGGATGTGAAGGAGAGAGAAAATGTAATACGCAAGGAAAGAGAGACAAATATAAAGATAGAAAGAGAGGAAGTAGAGAAATAGGATGAAGGTAGAGGTAGAAAGAGGAGAGGAAGACAAAGCGTTAGGGAGAAAGAGAGGGCGAGATATGAATTAAGATGATGACGACGATTATGATGAGGAGGACGATGAGGATGGGGATGATGGTGGTGGTTATGATGATTATGATGGTGATGATAAAATGGGAATTGTGGTGATAGCGATGACGATGAGGATAAACCTGTCTTGATGATGGTCTGACTTAAGGCAAGTCTTATCGTTCAAAATGTATCTTTTAAGAAGAAAAAAAGTTGTTCCTCTCCGGGAGTTATAAGGTCTTTATAATGAAGGAATTGTCCCTGATAACTTCAATATTCCACTTTAGTTCAGCAGTATAATTCATATTAGATGGAATCTATCAGGACCATGAGGGGTGGTCGCCAATTTTAACCCGACAAATTTGCGAGAGAGAGAGAGAGAATAGGAGGTCTGACCCGCAATTGGGGAAAACTTTCTTCCGACTCAAGTTTGTAATGCTTGTCAAAGGAGGTAAAAACTCTCATCATTCATACATCTGCAGCTGCACTTGGTGGTTGAGGGAGGGTATGGGAGGGGTGGGAATGGAAGGGATGAAATCGGGGGGGGGGGCGCCGAAGGTTGGATGACGTTAGCCTTGGTAACCGTCTTTAAAACATCATAGCACCGCTACTCCGAGTGTCCTCCCTACTCCTCATTTCTGACCTAAATCTTACATCGCTTTTCTTGTTTTCGAAGAAGTGTAAACACTTTTACCCCCTTTCCCATCCTTCGATACCTATTCTATCCTAGTATGTATCCCAGTGTATCGATTTGTGACGTGGTACATTATTAGGAGGCTGGACAATAACTTCACAGTAACACGCACCCGCACAAAAAGAGTCAAGATGCTTTTCTTGTGTGAGCGAATACGGGCGAGAAAAGACATTTCATTGTTAGATAAATGCAAAATCATGGGGGTCTCTGCCTCTCTTGCTCTCTCCTTTTCTCTCCTTATTCCAAAAACTTCAATTTTTCCCTTCCTTCAGATCGAGTACGACAAGAAAATTATAACTTGTCAGAATGGTCTGGTTTGTGTTGTAGACGTAGCACACGCGCATCGGCGCGTGTTCGTGTGTGCGTGTTGTTTTATCGACACGTGCGCGCGTCGCCTTGAAACAGCTCGACGGAGATAACACAATAGCCACCTTATCCCAATGGAGAAAAAGTCAGGGTAATATTTTCGGGATTTTTTTTCTTTCTTAAACTCTAGCTAAATTTTGGAGTCAATCGTGTCAACCACAAAAATGACGAGGAGAAAAGAAGAAGAAAAAAAAGAAAGAAAAACGTCTCTCTAAAGGGGTGCATACTAATACAAGGGCACATTATTATGAATTTTGGGGCATTACGGTGAAGTTAAAGAGAACGAAAAGTCGAGATATTAGGGACAAGCGAGACCACCCAGATTATTAGAGGAGCGGAAGCAAACAGAATAGGAGACTATATTTCAAACATAATTATATACATCTGCGTATTTGTAAAACAATAAATCAACAACAAAGAAACGAAATATGAATTTGACCCGGGTTGAACGATCTGCAATAAAACATGGTAATTCTCTTTCAGCCGAATTGATTTATCAAAGAAAGAAAGGGGATAAGATTACGTAGCAGGGATGACCTGAGATGCAATTGGAATTCAAAATACCGCAAACCCAGCTCTGAATAACATTTCCTGTTTATGATTTATATGGCACAGTAATTGCAAAACATAGACGCACTCTGTTTGTTTGAAATCAAATATATTCCGTCATGCTTACATTTTTTCTGAAATTTTGATGTGTCAAAAGTTATCCAACGTCAGAATTCCGAAACAAACACGTAAAGATGTGTTGACCAGGAAATATCATTTTTAACAAATTCGTTCTCATGTACTGTATTTTTAAATACAGTAGTAATGTACACGAAAATATAATTACTTTAATGATTTTTTTAAAACAATCTCGAAGAAAGGTCAAGATATTAGATTGTACCGGTTTCCCTGTCGTTTTCAGTGTGTGACTCTACAGTCTATCCTCATTTTATTCCTTCGGGCCCTTATTTTTACCAAATAATTTGAGACGAGGCTTGCAATAATAGGTGATACTAGTTATTATATTTCTATGAATCTTAATAAGATACACTTTACAACAGATTATTTCAGGGTATTTACCCCTTGTAAAACACATTTTGCAAAATTCGCAAATCACTTATCACACATTTTCATTTAAACAAAATTGTGATGTAAAATAAAACATCTTAGAAGATATTTATATGTTTTACATAATCTTAGCATCTCGAAAATTAAGGTTTGGGAAACATCTAGTACATTTAATCGGTCATATAAAGAGTTTAGACATATATCATTTAAAAAATACTACATTTATTTAGCCACTTATATGGCTTAATGATATAAAATAGGTTTAAAAAGATAATGCTGTCAGAGCGTTTCCTTATTTTGAAATAATTTGTTTATTTAATTTTGGTAAACCTTATGTAATTCTATCATATACTTGAGTATGATGATACGTTAAAGAGTTGACCGTTCTAAAGGAAAATATAATTTAATTGCTTAACACCTACTCCCGATTGTTTTACCTTTTTAAAAAACCGCCATAGTTGTTTTCCTTTATCTGATCATCATTTATGAGTCATTACACCCGATAATTGGAATATGAAAGTGTTAACCAAACTTTGGTTACGCTTTAAAAACTAATTATTTCGTCGTTAATAGATTACCAAGCCGAAGATAGGATGATATTGAGAAAATCATATGGTGAGAAAATACGTTATTATTTACCTAACCCTCAGTCTAGCGAATTAATTTGTTGATGGTATTTTTTCTGCGCTGCTTGCCTCTTTCGTTTAAGCGTGATTTGTTTAAGTAGGATGGTTTTGGATTGATGATAAGTCGGTCAATAAATTGTTGTGATTATCTTTTGGGCTCCTTTTGTTGTGTGCCGCGGGATAAATGTTTGATGCCTTAACCAAATGCTGGAGAAAATAATGGTTCGCTCACACTCCGTGCCCTGTCAACGCCATACGCATTATCAATGCACGAGTGAGTGGCGTTAATCGTCTCAGCATCAAGCATTTTGACCGTAATTAATGAATCTGTAGCCGATAAATGCTAGCTAGCTAGAGACGTGGTCCTGTATTTCACCACGATTCAACCTCAAAGACACTTTTTACATTTCAACTGTTTTTCATCCGTGATTCGTTAGATTTCTCGCTTTTGTGAAGGGGATGGAAATCCCTTTTGAAGTGCGCCGAAAAGTGTGGGGGAGATCATTGTCTCAACGATAGCTCTGCGCCGTCCAACACTAAAATCCTCTCTCTTTCTCTCACCTTTTTCTCAAGCCTCCTTTTTCGCGAAGAATCCGCCATATATTCGGCGACGCCTTTGTGTGTATATCAGAACATATTCGTCTGTCTTTGGTAGAAGTGGTGGAAGGGTGCGAAAGCTAACGCGCTGAGCTCGTGATACGCGAGAGAGATGGATTGGCGGCCTGCCGCTTGTACACGTCCCCTTTAGAGGCGGCTCCTCAGCTCGTTAGTAGCCCGTAAAATGACATTTCTTTCGCTTGTTGTATCTACTCAAACAGAAAGATTCGTTTTGTTTGGTTTGCTCTGTTTGTATTTTGATGGAGGCAATGTAAGTGAAACCAGGTCTACCGTTTTTAATATCATTTGAAGAAGAGAAAAGAATAATGGTGTGTCTATTAAGAAAAGAGGTTTGATTGAAAGATTAACAAAAGATATTCTTAAAAAGAATTTTAGTACGTTGAACTGATAAAGCTAAATATAAGACTTCAATAAGCAAAGTAGTTCTTCTTCACTCAATAAGAAAATACAATATACAATAATGACCAGCAGGCGACATGGTTGAAATATGATACAAAATATACTTTAAAAGAAGGAAGAAAGGAGAAGAAAAATGAACGTCTAACTGATAAGAGTAAATATAAGACTGGAAGAAAAAATATATCTTTTATTTCAAGAAAAGTAAGACAGACTAATACCGAGAGGAAGATATGATTCTAATATGATACGAAAATTGCTCTAGATAAAATGAAAGTGCCACAACACAAACAAAAGATAATATGCCTGGATAAGTGAAAAACCTAAGAAAAAAATCTATCAAAGGATGGAATACAATAAAAATTCCAGGTTTTTTGGGAAAACGTATTAAGATTAGCTTAATCTTTGACGCAATTCCGGTGATCTATCACTTCATAATCCTCTACATTTGTTAACATTACCACAAGCCTTGACAAATATAGACTTCCGAAGCAGTGCGTTTTCTAAAGTCGTGATTAAAGTCTTCATTTCTAAAAAGCGAGTCATTTTCTAAATCCATCTCAAGCAAAGCCGGGCCATTCTTTGACATGTAGTGTATACATTTAATATTTCTTTAAAGAGTAAAAATAAAAGGACAAAAATAAAAAGGAAATGATATACAAACATGTGATGCAATTGTAAAGAAACCAGGTCTGTCGTTGTTATCTTTTTATGAGAAATCATGAGTGTCGATGAGAGGGATAGATTCGTATGCGTCTTTGAACATATTGATTAAAGATTTTCATTATTCTATATATATTTAATTCAAACATATATGTTATTATACATTTACTTTCTCAAATGAAATATACTACCACGTTTGGACAAACTTGACATATTCAACCTAAGACATGCAGTAACATTACTTACACGAAATCAGAGCCTTAATGTATATGATACGTACAGGCCAAAGCATAACGGAAAAATAAGATTCACCATAAAATTCATGTGAATGGAACAAAAATTAAGTAAAGAAGATAAATAAAAACTGATAAAGATATCTTTGAAAATAAAAACATATCATGTTAAAATTCATTAAGAAAATGCCATCTGCTTTGTCTATTGTCGTCTAGATTCTGCTTCTCTAACAAAGGAAGACAATGCGTAGACGCGATGAGGGGTGACTATTATCGATTGCTTCTTGATGACATCATTGATCTGTTATCTACACATATGATTATGTTAACGATCTTCGTGAACATGTTCACATATTTTACGTAACCCGTACCCCCTGAAGAGAGTCCATCAAAACTGTTCCCCAAGCAGATTTTATCACAAATCACACTATTGAATAGTCGGTTTTCTTCCCCCTTTTTCTTCCTATCCTTTTTTTCAAGGTCTCATCAAGAGTTTACACTTTCATGGAAAACACTTTCAGACTACTTTATAGTTTTTATGACGATTTATGACAATATACATGACAAAATTTTTTGTAGCTAGCGGAATTGCCAAAATGTTAATCAAAATCTTGTAAATTTTGCTTCAGTTTGTAGGTGTGTGGACAAATCAATGCATTTATAGATAAAAGATGAAAGAAAAGTGCAGAGACAAAGAACAAATGATGACATGTAGAGAAAGAGAGAAAGAGAGAGAGAGAGAGAGATAGATGTATACCATTTTGCCTTATATAAACTGAAACTAATAGTTATACAAATTAGATGTACTACCCTCTATAATTATTGTTCTCCAAACATTATAGCATCAATACATATACATGTACAATTAACAATCATTGGCTGCTTATCGTTGTACTATTACAACTCCGAACTTCGACAGTAGCGGACCCATGCAGTAAGTTGCATGCAAAACAATGGCAGGTCTGTCAAATCTGCGGATTACTGTCAGAATCATATCATTTATTCTCTGTCAACAACTTATTTTATCCCTCTTGCCAAAATTATCACTACTGTATTAATGCAACAATGGCATGACAATCGCCGGGGGCTTTGAAACTAATTTTTCCTGCGTGTAGTTTTGCTACTGCTTGTGTTGTGCTGTTAATGATCTGAATTCTGAACGATTTCCGACCAGATTAACGGGTGAATCATAACTTTTCACATCGGCCTTTTGGGATCGTGCAAAGAAAAACGCTGTCAGAATGAATTTTGAAAGCTTATCCGAGTGTTGAGCTTAATCGTGCGTTCTGGATGAGCGTAAGGGGTAATTGAGAACATACCCTGTATAGATACATCACACTCGATGCTCTCTTAAAATAGGTCACGATCTTTCAACAGCGTCTCGAAAGCTTCACCAAAAGATTGTTTTTACCTTGTACTGAAGGGCAGAAAATGTTGACTTCTAGCTTACAGGTAGAAAAGCCGCAATTGAATTAACCCACATAATTAAGACGCAAGAAGTAAAAATGTTATGCACGTCTGGATCACTGTGGAAAATTATAACGGACGATCCGATTGAATGAAATTTTTAATCAGAGGCAGGAAATAATTATACATCTGCCATATATGTTTTCAATTATAAAATTTAAGTTACAAACTCTGGAAATTTGGGTTCGATCGACCTTTAACGTGAATTCATCTAGTGATTATCATTCTATGAGCTCTTCAGCTCGTAAACTTAACGTTTCGTATCCATATAACAAAGGCAAATTATCAAAACAAAATGTGCAATAATAATTCGTGAGCTGGTTGGAATGACTAGCTAACTGATGAAGACTTATACAGATATAATTACGACTGATATAAGTCGAGTACAACATTGTTTGAAAATCACGTTTGGAAAATTGCTCAAAGTACCTCACGGTGTAATTTACCTTTTATCGATTTAATCAGGAATTATTATAATTTTGCATAGTAGGATCATCGACTGTATTACTTGTGTTTTACAAAAGGAATCAAACATTTTTATACTATAATTAGTTTATCCGAAATCCTAGATGTAAAGTGAATGTGATTTTTATAATCGGGGCTCTCCGTCTAATTATTAATGTTAGCTACAGCGTAGTTGGTTATTTCACAACAAATTATATTCTTGTCTCAATATCTAATTAATGTCTGATCGTTACTTTCGTATGCATGGTATTTGAGTCACAGGCTATTAAGAAGGTTATACTGATCCTTTGCCAAAGGAACAGAGTATTATTGGAAAATCCAGAGACAAACAAGTGTTATGAAGACAATTTTACATTATTGTTGACTACTGCAATCGGCGTAGTAACATTAAATAAATTATTTAGGAGTTAATTGAGTAAACCTCTTCTCGTTGAATATATTTACATACAAACAGCATAGCAAGCAAAAGATAACGTTAATTTTATGCTTGAAAGTTAATTTGTAAAACAGACAAAAAAGTGAAACACAGTCTTTAAATGCCAGAAAAACTCAGATTCCTACCAAGCATCGATTGAAAAATATTATTAAACCGGAATACAAACATACATCTTTTCACCTGGCGCTTTATCAAGACATACACAGTCGTGTTTGATTTGTTTCTAGAGAGAGTAATCAATGGACAATGATTAAACAAGAATAATAAATTAATAACTTGTGTTTTTTAAGAAATGAGAAGATTGACGTACCTGCATCTATTGATGAAATCCGGTGAGTAAATGTTCTTTTCTTCCTGGAATGTTTTTCTTGTTTAATTACTCAGAAATCCAAGACAAATCATGGTCCATGGAGGAAGGTGAAGTACAAAATCAGTCTCAGTTTTATGAGTCCTTGGTTAAAAAATGAATGGAATGATGCTTGCACGAGGATATCTTCGAAACCTCCCGATGGTGGCCCCTTGACCGCCGGAGATTCGACGGTGAGCTGACAGAGTGTGACGGGCTTACTCCGGCGAAATCGATGCTTAGCGTTCCGTATGAGAGCACGGTAGAAAAGGAGTGATGTAACGTTGGTCGCCGAAAGATTTGTTCGACGGAGTCATTAGCAAGGCTTGTTGTAACATCAGCGGGCAGGCGGTGGCGGTGGGAAGCTGTCAAAAAACTAAGCGTGCGAGCCCTCGACAAACCGCGACAATCAATGAGTGTGTTTATCAGCCGGTATTCAGGTCGTTATCAACACAACTTTTTTTTTCTCTTCCCCCCTCTCTCGCCTTCTCTTTCTGTCTCTCTCCCTCTATCCACCTCTGCTGGTAGGCTGGGATTGGTTTGTTGTGAGTTACTACTGATGTCCACTCAGAATGAGAGAGAGCCCCCTCTTTCAACCAACCAGACAGCCCGTTTGATCAGAGGTCAGAACACTTTCTTGTTCTCCATTGAAACGGGGCAGGGCTACGTCCTGATGAGGTGGCGTGAGATTCAGTGGAGCGCGGCAAAATGGTCTAGGCCAAAAATTCGACACACATAACATGCACTCCTCCTGCGAAATGTCGTCTGCTCATTTCAGCGAGCGTTCTCCGTGTCTCACTGCGCCGCGGCAGGGTTGGGCTGTGGCGGCGTATTGTGAGGGTGGATGACGGCTTGTGACGAATTCGTTCAAATGAATTCTGAACTGGCTGTTGAAGTAGAGACCCACGTCACAGGTTCATGTCATGTCCAGGCACCAGCATATGTATACGCGACCCCCTTCAAACACAGAGGCATTTTTATGAACACTGCCCCCTCTCACTTTTTTTCTGCTTCAAATACTCTATCACGTGTTTTAGTTTAGGAGGGGTATTGTACCTCAATTTCGACACCTCGTTGTATCATTTAAAGCATTTGCCTTTCCTTTGTTATTCTTTTCCCCTCGAACTTGATGCTGGATATAGATATTGCGATTGAAACTTTTTTCTATCTGCTCTTTTTCCCCCTAGTTTTGATACAATGGTTATTTTGCTATCATATAATCGGATTTAAAATGGTACTTTCATTTTGGGAATAAAGGAAGATATCGTTTCATATCAACAATACTGGATAATATATACAGCATGTGCATGTACCAACTTTATTTTCTTCTTGTTTAAATAAATAAGGATCCGTAACTTGAACAAAAATTGAATCATTTCACAAGGACTCGTTGTTTTTTTAATCTGAGTTCATAGCAACTCAACTTCCATGAAACTGGAAATAAAATTTAACGCTGCTTCATAAAAAAAATGATGTCGTTTGGTATGTAAAGACATTGGGTCATTGCAACATTTATTGTGAACCGGGACTTTCTAAAGAAACATCGACAATTTACTAAAAAAATTACTTGATCCGTGTCCTTAGTCAATATCTTTCAGTAAACTTTAATTATGTATTTCTATTGATAGAGTATGAACATTTTCATGGTGTTTTTCTGGTCCGTTTAATATCACGATCAGGTTAATGCAGAATGCAGGATTGTTCATCAAATAGGAGAAAATAATTACAAACCAATTGTGATTTCTGTGAGAATAACATTGTGAAGATGACGATGTACGGACAATGTAAATGGTGACCAGCACGTAAGGCAAGGAATATTTCAGTAGTACAAAAAGCAGGAAAAAGGTCAATCCAGGACCACAGAGTTAATTATAGTTATGGTATGATTTAGTTGGAGTGTAGTAGCCGGAGACGTAATAGCAGTAGTAGTAGTAGTAGTAGTAGTAGTAGTAGTAGTAGTAGTAGTAGAGTAGTAGTAGTAGTAGTAGTAGTAGTAGTAGTAGTAGTAGTAGTAGTGGTAGTAATAGTAGTAGTAGAAGTAATAGTAGTAATTGTAGTAGTAGTAATAGTATTAGTATTAGTAGTAGTAGTAGTAGTAGTAGTAGTAGTAGTAGAAGTTGTTGTTATTGGTGATAATGTCGTTGTATTGTAGAAGTGATGGCAGTAGTAACAGTATCAACGGAAATAGCAGTAGTATTATTAGCTCTAGTCTAAGTCATAAATCGGTGTCGTTGTCCGTGTCGTCTTCGTAGTCGTATGTGGAGGAGGATGAGAATTAATCATTACAGTGGCAGCGGTGGGATATCGATGACATCCCATGCTGTTATGCAACATTCAAACATATAGGAACTGATATCAATTATTTATGACGTAGTAATGGAGTAATAATCTGTAATCTGTTTTATATCAATAATGAAAATAGTAACTTTGCTTTCACTAAAACAATATTGTAAACACTAGTTAGTTATCTATATCTGTTGCGTGAAGATAATCATTGACATACAAAAGGGTCGCGTGAAGAAGTGAGAAATAAAATAATTGTTTGTGTTTCTTTTCATAACTTACAAATTATCTTTTGATAATTGTTGATGCGTTCAGTTGCTCTTACGTGACGATATAGGCTAAATATGGGCAAAGATAAAGTTTGGAAAAATGCTAGAGAGCCGAACACAAAGGTTGAAAACCTCAAATAATATGAGAACACTTGTTCTCGATTATGGCCGAAGTAGCGGGATAATGCACTAGTACTTCGATACACTCAAGAGACTATCGATCAAAGTATTATGAGCTCATCGTCTGCACACACTCGAAGAGTTTTCTTTGGAAGGAAAAGATAGAAATATGAGGAGGCAGTGTGATTTGCAAAGTAAACGTCGAATTTAGCAGGTAGCTTCAGACGATGCAAGAACTTCTAGCCGGAAAACGCGGAGTGTTATCTGTGGGGGGATGACGAGGATTGTTTGTGATTAGGAGGTATAACAGCTAAGAAAATGGGAAGAAAAATGTTGCGGGTAAATGGAGAGGAGATTTCGGTTGTCTTCCTAAGACAAAGATGGAGGAGTGTTAAACTTGTCAGTCAAGTTATACCCAGAAGACTGGGGTTTATTGTCGCGAAATCCTCAGCCGCCGGAGCGAATTTTCTCTCATGGTCCCATGGCAAAGTGTAGCCAGCTTCGCCTTGTTCGCAAAAAAAAGCGTTGCTTCTTCGACTAGACTGATGGGTTCCTTCGGCTTAACCCACAGTCACTCGGAGATGTGAGAGAGCGGGTAGATGTGTGTGAGTAGAGGGCTTCGGGAGAGAGAGGGTTAATGTTTTCCTCTGAGTGACGGCAATGCGAGAAGAGAAAAATGCAGAAGCCGACACACCTCAAGGATCGGGTAAGCGGATAGCCCTCACGCTTTAGAAAAGAGCGCCAAGATTTGCATACTCACAGGCTTGGGTGTCGTTGGGGGGAAAAATATGCTTTTAAGGGGTTGTCTTCACGTGAACTTCAAAATCAACACACAGGTGCAGAGTTTCAAGGGGATGTATAGAAGGAGGCTGGAATGGGGGGAAAGTCGAGTCGACCAAAGCACGCAGAAAGTGAGAGGGATTTTCTGAAGTAATTTCTTCCCTCTCCCTCTCTTTCCCTTCCTCGCTCTCTTACGCTCAATCTCCGTTCTGTCTCGAAGTCGTCTGCATTGGAAAACAGATGGGTAAAAGCGCGCCTTTTTGTCGGGGGTAAAATGACGAGTTAGTCGAAGGCGATACGTTTTTTGAATATCAATAGCGGAAGACTGCGTGCGGGGGAGGGATATGGTTACCGGAAAAATATGATGGATGAGATTCTCCAAATGTATATCTTGCATCTCATCCAGAATTGTGAAATAGATGATGATCAGATGTTTTTTTTTACTTTTCATTTCTGTTGCTCATAATGCAGCTTATAAAAAAAATGGTAACTTTAATTACGGATTTGGGCACAAAAGACGCCCCCATCAACTCATTACGAAAATTGCGAAAATTCATAATAATAATTGAAACTTTATATTGATGACAAAGTAATCATTTATCTTACATAAATAACTGTCATTCAAACCTGTCATGTGTTGTCTTATATCGATATCAATGGTGTTTATATTTTTACAATACATATAGGCCCATTAACAAGCGTGACGCTAAAGACATTTACGGTAACAGAAAATAGACGGAAACTCAGAGTAATATTTGACAATTTATTTCCGAAAAAAGTATTGACTAAGGTTGACGTACATGGGGACTCACTAAAATGTAGGTTCAAATAATTAATTTAAAAATCAAGTCATATTAATTTATATTCCTAGAGTACTTAAAACATGATATGATTTTTACATGCCTAAGATTCAATGAGGACAATAATTATGCAACTTTGATATATTGTATTTTAAATAAAAATCGTAATTAACGTCAACGTAAAAGAATAGTCTATACCTTAGTTGGTGACCCGTATGTATTTTGTTAACTAATTTTAACTCCTGTTATTTGTGAAAATTATTTTACAGCTCGCTGAAAGTTTTCTGTAGGCTAAGCTGTCACTTGAGATCCATTACATAACATTCAAAATTCTAGCGACGGCCCTGTCCCCTCCCTCGGAAACAACATCGTGCAGCCCCTGCTGAATATATGTTTTTCCTCTTTTCATCAATATCACCTTTAACAGCACCTTAAGATACAAAATAACGGCGGTGGTGGGCGTAACTACGTCAGTGCAAATGAGCCACGTTCCTGCCGAGATGCATGCTGAACATGCATTATACACTTCTGCCTCACTCCTCCCTGCCACAATCAACAACATCCGATAATTTATTAATTAAAATCCCGATGAGAAAACCGTATAACTAGGGCTCATCTCGTGTTTTCTGGCGTTCCTGAGAAGAAACGTGCATATCTGGAATTGTGATAATACTTATTTTTACAACGTCGATGAGAAGCAAGGAGAACTTTGGATGGGGAAGGGGGTGGGGTGTATGCTATTTTTGTTGATGCACTGGACTAAAACATCTTAAGTGAGATTCTGATGCCTGAAAAGACTCATTCCCATGTCAAGTCTTTATTTTGATGTGGACAGGATGGATAAAGAGAGAGAGAGAGAGAGAGAGAGAGAGAGAGAGGAGAGAGAGAGAAGGGAGGAGGCGGTGCGTGCAAAGAGTGGAAGGAAGGAGTGTCGAGCGAGGAAGAGGGACATATATATATATATAGAGAGAGAGAGAGAGAGAGAGAGAGAGAGAGAGAGAAAGAAAAAAAGAATGAATGAACATAAAGGAATAGAGAGTAAAAGTGACAAAAATGGGCACGTATTTTTGTGGTTTAAGATGACGAAGAAGCGGGAAGTGAAGAAGGGAATACAAGAGAGAAAGATATATATATATATATTGAGATAGAGAGGGAGAGAGAGAGAGAGAGAGAGAGAGAGAGAGAGAGAGAGAGAGAGAGAGAGAGAGAGAGAGAGAGAGAGAGAGAGAGAGAGAGAGGGGGTGGGGTGATTGAGGGGAGAAAAGTAGGGGTGGACTAATACCCTTGTCGAACTCTCCTATTTTAAGCTGCGGAGAATACCCTATCGAAGGGGTTGGATGTTTCGATGTGTAAGACGGATGCGATGAGTACGCAGATATGGAAAGACAATTAGGGGAAGGAGAATGAGGGTGAGATCAGGAGATGGGGATATTGTCAAGGCGTTTTCCAAACGAGCTAAAAACCTGCTGTAATATCACCATAGCAACTGCATCATAGTAATTTTCAATTGTAATCTTATTGTAATGAACAGTTAATGGCTTACTTTGGTGGAACACATTTTGAGAGCATTGCGAGGTTATTGATGATGCAAATTCCTTCTATTGTAACATGAATAATGTATTAAACGCTGGTTTTGTTTTCGCTGCTGGTGTTGTTGATGATAAAGATGAAAACTATGATAATTATGACGACGATGAAGGCAGTGGCGTTCTTTTTGTTGTAGTTATTGGTGAAGATGATGATGATGAAATTATGAAAACATTTCTGATGCTAAGGTTTATATTGAGTATGATGATAATAATGGTGATAACGACGATGATTATGACGATAAAATGATGAGGATTACGACGATGAGGATGATGATAGGATGATGAGGATGATTTTGATTATGATTCATGACTCAAGTTGCAGAAATATTTTAACGACTCCCATCCATAATCAAATCATAACAGTTTTCATGATGGATATGAAAACACAATTAAAAGAGATTATAACGTCTTTACATGAGTATAATACATTGGATGATTGACTTAATACATTCATGTAATGTATATGGTGTGTACAATCCATTATGAATGTTGTAAATGATTATGTTTGTGATGCGGTTAATGATGTATAATTAGAGGATGGGGGTAGGCTGGAGGACTTTTAAGATGCAGTTAAATAACCTTGACACACTTCCTATTGAAACTTTGCACTATGTACCACTGCGATTTGCTGTTAACGCCCCTTTGAAGGGTTTGTAGCCCCAAAAGTTTGATGGCAAAATTTCACTTAAATTGTATCATAATGTAAAAAGAGGATGTCATTTAAAACACATTTCTGCAAGGATTTAAAAAAAAAAGATATGTTTGAAGTCGAATATTGATGAAAGAATACACAATTTAGGTATTCTGCGTACAACTGAAAACCCAAATCATGTATTCTTTTATCAATATTTATCTTCAAACACATTTTTTTTTTTTTTTTTTTTTGGGGGGGGGGATCTTTAGAGGGGCTTTATTGTCAATCACATCAGATGACTAATATGATTATGATGCCGATGTACAGCATTTATATGGCGCCATATTTCTGTTTAAAAAAATTGGGATAGGGAATCTCAAGCAAATCAAAATATTTTATTTAAAAATGTACAAAAGGTTCTCATCACCTTTTTCAATATTTTTTTTTTTTTTTACTTCAAAGAGAATAATTATTATCCCCTTTTTCGTTGAGTAACTGCAATTTATTACTTTGTATTTCTCTTCGATGTAAATAACTATATTTTTCTAATTCGGCGAGAAATCCTGTGTAAAAATGTTACCACTGAATCTAAATTTGTGATAACCGTGTCATTATAGGCGCCAACCTTTAAATTCGTGCTTGGCACATGAGCGTGTATGTCGTTACACCGACATCACCTCAAATCATAATTTCTGCGATCCCTTGCATATCGCTCATCGTCGCCCGATGCAGTGGCGACGGAATTAAGTTTGGCAGTCTCTGTAATTCAACTACTCAGGAATGCCGATGGAACTTGCATACGCAGACGACATCGAATCCTACATAATTATTCCAAAATTATCGGCCAACATGAGCCCACGTACGCATTTTTTTTCTCCTAACGAGGCTGTCGCGTTTGAGATGTATGAAAATAATATCTAACAGATTGATGTTTCTAACGAGTATCTATAGATTCATTATTGATCATTCAAATCTTATAGTTGTTTTTGCCTTTTTTATTTGTTATTTTCTTCATTCCATAATCGGTGGGAGGATGTCGCCTATTTCTTTTTTTAATAGACACTTTCATGTGAATCGAAGGGTGTTACTTTGACCCTTTCATAATGTTGCAAATTGTAAAGCATTACGAGGGTGCTTCACAAGAGAGAATTATTAAGTACAACTCCGCTCTCATTCTCTCTCTCTCTCTCTCTCGTCTCAGCCACATTCTGAGCATTTCTTAGAGCTTCTCCTCCCACCCTCTTCTATCTCTTTCTCTCTCTCTCTTTCTTTCTCTCTCCTCCCCCCTCTCTCTCTCTCTCTCTCTCTCTCTCACATACATACGCACGCATACACACTCACAACACACCCACATACGCTTCTCTTTCGTTCTCATACCGTAATTAATTAAGTTATGTCTCCCTACCAGCTCTCTCTCTCTCTCTCTCTTGCTCTTTCTTTCTTTCTCTTTTATTGATATCTGTCTCTCTTTCTCTCTTCCGTAAATGTATATAACTATAATTCAATGAACTGAGCGCCTGAGCGAGTGGAAAGGGTGGGCCCTGATATCCGTCTACAAAGAACACAAGAAAATGTATAGAGTTTGGAGAAATGTGACTGTAATCGACTCCAGCACATTTTTAATGGGTATGTTGGAATGAAGAAAATCTTTTGAGTAGACTAACCTTATTTGAACATTACAATTTGTATACGCATAGATCTAGTTTATTTTCTGAATAGATTAACCGTTAGCATTCTACCCTGGGCAAAAAGCCAACACTTCTTAAAATGAACAGTATACAATGGTAAACTGTACGAATTTGAACTAGTTCATCATGTTTAATGTGTATTATTTAATAAAACTTGCATTATTTCCAAACTAAGGGCAAAAGGAACGATAGTATTAACGGCTTATCACATTTTAGATGAAAATACAAAACATTATATCACATAGGGTCTGCGTTTGTCCAATTACGTCAAACGATTATTAGTTATATCTCGAATGATCACGGAATCGTTATTTAAAAATTAAAACAAATTCATATTTTCTTTTATATTTTCTTTTTTTTTCCTATTCTAATTTTTCTATAGGTATATAAATTTGTCACAAATATATTATAATGAAATGAGACCACTAATAATGAATCTGCAGCTGCTGTAATCTTTCCCAGGTACCCCCCTCCCCATACGTTAAAAACTGTGTGATTGTAAGCGCGTGTGGGTGTGTGTGTATGTGCGTGTGATCGCGTGTGTATGTGTGTGGAGGGCCTTTTCAAGCTTGTTTTGTTGTTGTTCAGATTCAGATCTTTTGCCCATTTTCAAATCATTATGTGTACCAAATTGGCAATTTTTGTACTGATTCTCATTGTTCCATAGTTTTACATACTTTTTCAAAAATTCCTACTTTCTTATTAGTTACCCGATTCTGCTCAAACTTTTTTTGATTGGTTTGTCTGATTTTGCTGCTTTCATTGAAAGTAAGATATTTTTGGAGTGGACTTGGGCTTTATGATGTGTTAGTTTAAGTATTAAAAGATTGTAAGATTTTCAAACACATAATTCATGCGTAATACGCAACCTAATGATATTAACGAAAATGAAAGCGTTTAAACTGAGCGTAGATGTAATCTATAATCATAAGAAACTTAGAAAAATCCGACCGACTGGTTATTCGTTAGCGTGTTCAAGAGAGACATTCGTTCCTTCAAGGTATTTTTTTTTTCTTTCTGAAGTGCGCTTAGGAAACGCTCATCATGTGAATGTTTTTTTTTTAATGGCTGCAATAATATTCCTCTTCTTCTCATTCTGTTTCTCATTCCGTTTGTTTTGATTACATTTTAATCGATTTTATATCATAGCCCTGAATAGGAAAAATTTGATTAACGCTCAAACGAATGAGTCATACAAAGTAAAGTGAAATGACTTCCACCCCTTTTCTTCCAAAAATATTTTCGAATTCCTTCTTTTTTCAAGGTCAGTGACATGAATTACCGAAAGTACTTTTACTAAAAAAGTTTAACATGACCTTTCAAACGCGGATAGAAATAACTATGACGCGAGACCTGAATAGAAGGCATGAGACCAGTGGCTAACCCATAGAGGTCGTGACCTAACCCCTATTGTAATGGTCAGTACCGGTGACCGACAAGAGGAGGTCGTTGACCATGTTTGCTGGTCAGTGGACAAGTACAAGTTCATATACATCTTGATTTCGGTATTCGGTGACCGGCGCGGTATTCGAGGTGCAGAAATAGATTTAGTTTGGTATTTTTTTTGCGATAGAGTATAGTGTCAGGATTTAGTTGATGAAATGTTGTCATTTATTCGAGGGCGGTTATATTTCCTTTCAATCTGACTCTCTCTTATGACATCATCATTAAATAATTACAAAATTATCGACAGATCAGGATTTAACTTTATTTGTTTAAAACTTTTTTTAAACCAACCTACATATACCCTTTTGTTTTTAACCTCTTTTCTTTTCCTACCTCTATTCGAATATATAAAAACGTAAATTTATTACGTATTCATTTATATATTTATTTAGTCTGTGTGTAGCTAATTGCCTCACATAACAATGTTTTTAAATTTGAATAAGATCAATGAATTTCTATTCGTTTTTATACATTTGTTAAGTACTTTCCATTTACTACTCCTAAAACATTAAAATGCATGGTGAATATTCTTTGTGATACTATAGACACTATTACTTGTAAAATATGAGACTATTTGAATTGCGCATGACTCTCAAACCGCTTGAAAAAGGCATACTGGAGAAGAAGAAAACAAAATCATCCATCGTTTAATGTCCTTCTATAAAAATTAACCGCCATCATTTATTGTTCCAAATATGTATGTTGCATGTTGTTGTAATGTCTCGTCAACGCTAATTAGAGTCTGTCCGCAACATTCGAATGTACCAGGTCAATCGCCCGGTCCGGACACCACATTAGCACGCTTCGGATCACGTTCGTTTCGGGCGTACCCATCGCGGTCCCACATCTCTTGAATATGTATCAAAGTTTACCATCAGTCAAGGCCAGCGCATCTGCAAAATGCTGTTGGAGCTCATAGCGATGTCATACCACACAAATTAGATCTCATCCACCAGATTGGGTGATGATTTGCAAAACGCTTTTAGCGACCACCTCAAAAAGTGAAAGTCAGGTCTTGATCGCCCATCATCATCTTGCCTTCAGACCCGGGAATAATGGAGGGAGAGGTAATATTAGTCTCGCAAACAATTTTGAAAGCAAGGTCAGAACCGCGTTAATCGAACGCCTATAGTTCTTGCCTTTTATAGACGCAGAGGACAATTCGTGGGCGCGAACGACCTTATGTCCTAGCAGACGACACTTTGATGGCGCGAATTAGTGTAAGCACAAATTTTGAGTGTCGTGTCTGATGACAGGTTGAGAAGATTGTAGTTAAGCTTGGCCTAAATTTGGTTGTCACCTACGCTAATTACCATTGCAACTGAATCGCCTTGATGGTTTAGATGAACATGCCTTTATTCAGGCCAACAATGTGGATGAAGAGTAGTGACGATGTGCCATGTTGGGAAAATGTCACCGAAGTTGAAATGAACTTTTCATATATTATGTCATTATTGCATAAACTGCTTTAAAAAATGAATCAATTGTTCTTGAATTCGATGGGTGTAGGAGATGCATAACACTAATTATGAATTCATAAGGGCCGATGACTCCTTACAACAAAATATAAGAAAAAAAAGAAGAAAAAATTGAACTGGCTTTTAGATCCGATACAAATAAAAAAGAAGTTTGGTTTTTACTTTTTCAGAGCACTTCATCAAAACATGGAATAATGTACATGTACACGGAATCCAATTTCTCCAGAGTATGATTTATGGGCGCCACGTTGCAACGATTCGACGAATGTACTTTCATGTTGACTTTAGCACTCTGTTTGACCTGGCACAGTTAACACTTGCATATAAAGGGAAATGGGGAGGGAGAATAGTTGGAAGGGGGGGGGGGGGAGAGAGAGAGAGAGAGAGAGAATTTTGAAATTTGAAGTTTATTTGTTCAGCATTTAATGGGGGAGGGGGGTTCTTCATTTGAATAAATGTGATTAACATATGGGGAAGTAGTGTCGCCAGAGAATATGAAGATCCTTATCCACTGATTGGCTGAATCTTTCGGTCACGTGCGCACATTTTGTACTTCTACTGTGTAGATATGATTGAATAATGGAACGAAAACTGCATCCATAATTCAAACACAAGTGTAGACAGTCGCGATAGGTTTTTTAATACCCCCATTTACAATATCTCATCATGAAAGAAAATGAAGGGGAAAAATGAAACAAACAAGACGCTGAAATATAAGTTGAGTTCTGGTTGGATCAAGGTATTCGTGCAAGTTTCTTAACAAAAATTAGATAAAATCTATAGTATTGTGTATGTTAAAATTGACGAACCTCTCTAATAAAATCATATCCTATGTTTTAATTTTCCACAAGACCACATAGTAATCGTAATTGTTTTCCTTATTATTGAAAATTGTTTTTATAATGGAAGTAATGGAAATAAAATGGTAATTGCAAAGACCACTTTGTATCCACTGTGAAATAACCAGACTAATAAATTGAAAGCCGGGAATCTAAAATGAATGAATGAAAGCGGGTAAAGTAAATAAATTGATATTTTAAAAGTGATATAGTTCACACCCATCATGTATAATGAAGCTCATGTTAACCACTCATTTAACATGATTAAAGGATAGCAAACCAAAGCATATCAATGAAATTGAAATTATTATCACTTTAATTCAAATCAAATCAAATCAAATTAAATCAATTAATTCAAACCATAAATGGAGGTCATATTTTCCCCCTCAATCGCCCTTTTACCTCTCATACAACCCAAACATACTGTCACAACTGTTTTATCGTGTTTTGTGCTTTAAATCGATTATGTCCTTCTGTCCAACCACATCCACCGCCATTAAAAGCCGTCAATCCTTTCCTCCAAATCAAATTTAAAAGCCAAAGCAAACAGATTATGACTAAAAGACAAACGTTATTAAACATGGGCCCATTTGTCATCGCAGTTAGCATGTCACGCGGACTCGCGCGCGGGACTTTGCGCGGCGATTCTAATTAGCAAGCGAATCTCGACAGCGAGCGACTTAAATTACCCAAAGATACCTCCTAATTCCTCAGAAAAGGGAGATCGATATGGAGGGTTTTAACTTATCCTTTGAAATGTCGATGCTTGGTCTGAAGTCCCGTCACAAGTGTTATCATTTTCCGATTATTAGATTTCCGCCGAGGAAGAAGTTTGATTGTTTCCACAAGCCTTTTCTGCTTGAAATAAATCGAAATGTTGACGGATTCATCTCATTCAGAAAGCTGCTTGATTACACATCAGTTGTGATCATAGTAACTATTAAAACTGAACACGAAAATAATTTGTCGAATTTGTCACGCTCAAGGAGAAATGGTATGATAAGTACAGCATCCATTCAATCATATATTATGTCACGAGGCGAGGGAAAATATGTGAAAGTGTTATTTTCTGTTAAGAGCTATGTAGAAGGTATTTCGGAAAACATGTTAAACGATTATAGTAGGTACATTTGTGAAGGCTCTTGATTATCTAGTCTCGGGTTCATTTTATATATCTATCTATTTATCAGGATTTATACAAAATCATATCAATGTCTTCTGTTCACTACCTCGTAAACCGAGTTTGTATTTATATCATTCGTCTCTTCACTTTCAAACGGAAATATTTTTGTTCTTCCTTTCCTAAAAAGTATCGAAGCTACATTTTTTCCAGGTATATCCATTCCTCAAACCTCGGTTTTCAATGATACCGTTTCCCCCTGATACCTGAGTGAGATACGGAGCTAGCTTACAGGGGTATCATCAGGCATATCTTCCCGCTTGCAAGTCTATTTTGACACCTGATGAAGTTACACGACTTTAAAAGGTAAAAACAAGTATCTCGGCCCTCATGTTGTGTCTCTTGTCTAGTGTTCGACTTATACTCAACGAAGCTTGAAACTGTCAAAGGTATAACAGGTATATCTATTCCTGGGTTCGAACCTCTATCTTCACAATTCTATTTCACTTGTTCCCTGACTGTGTTTTCAAAGATATAATCAGGTACACCTTTTCGGTCTCGCCTCTATTTTCATACCCGATGAAGTTACACGACTATAAAAGGTATAAACAAGTATATCTGCCCTCATTGTGTGTCTCTTTTCTAGTGTTCTACTGATATTATACCTAAGGATGCTTCAAAAGTATGGAAGGTATAGCGGGTATATCTATTCCTGTGTTATAATCTTTAATTTCATGAATCTGTTGTTTACCTGATGCCTGACTGAGGTACATAGAGTTCGGAGATGTCACCACGTATACATTTCCGTCTCTATTTTCGTACGTGATGAAGCTGCGCAACTATGGCAGCTATCACCGGCTATGCTTTCTCGTTCGTTCGTGATTCTATTCTGCTCTGTACCTGGGGAAGTTAAAGCCTTTCGTCCTTCACCAAAGCTCACCGTTATGACAGGTAGCAACATAAGATTCGAAATATTACCGACTATGACACGACATGGAGTGACAGAAGGGCTTGACTAGACTCGAAGGTAAACATGACGAATATACTCCCACAATCGACACAAGATATACGCGTATAGGCCTCTATACAACGTCCATGAATTTGAATATGTACACAATATAGAATAGAGTGACATTCCATAATAGAAAGGAGACTTTCTTATGTTGTTTTGTTAAAGTGAAAGCAAGCTAAAATAGAAAAAATTGTTAAATAAACAAATTGCAATGTGTCTCTACATAGGTGACCACAAGTATTACAACATTGTTTACCTTTTAAGTTGTAAATTTTTGTAAAATGCATGTTTTTAATAAAGTTTGTAATAAATTGCAATGTGTCTCTACATAGGTGACCACAAGTATTACAACATTGTTTACTTTTTAAGTCGTACTTTGTTATAAAATTTATGTTTTTAATAAAGTTTTTTTTTTGCGAAAAGTAGGAAAAAACTAAAGATGCCCGTCTACCATTTTTACTCTGGGTGTTTACTCTGGGCTGTAATGCCCCAAAGTACATCACATGTAGTTTTCTGTAAAAGTATTTGCTATGGGCCGAAGTTATCCAAAAGGGGGCGGTTCACTGAAATGCCTTTTTTTCTTAAAAATATTAACCTTGACCTTGGATTGACTGGAAGCCTTGATTAAATCAAATATAGAGTACTTGAGACTTTTGACTCATAATCCTTGGTGAAACTTGACTAATCTTCTGCTATTACAGCCAAAACACAGTTTCTAAGTAAGAAAATGTTTCCGAACCACACAGAGGGGGGGGGGGGGGGGTCAGTTTAAACACACTCCATCTTATTCTGTGTTGTTTTTTTCTTCTTTTGTTTTTCTGGGTTTTTTTTCAAACGTCGATTTGACCGGCACAGCATTGCCTTTTGACGGTATTTCATTTCCCACACAGGCAGATATGGAGAAGCTGCCTGGCTGCGTAGCGATATCTTTAACCACCTTTCAGACTGAGGACAAGTGGACCTGGCTCCCTTTAAGGGCCAGATTCATTTTAAGGCTGTTCTCTTTTCACCCTCTTGGTCACTTCCAATAAAGGTACGAGTGGCCGCGAAGCGAGACGTCTATGAGTAAACCAGGCCTGTAGTGTCGGCGGAGAGTGATCTAACGTGACGGGGTAGAGACAAACCACGTCCACCGGCAAGAAGTTCAAGGATAAGAATTGTGAGAAGGAATTACCATCATTGTTCATGTAAAGAGAGAGAGGGGCAGAGAGAGAGAGATAGATAGAGAGAGAGAATGAATGAAAGACAGAGGAGAGAGGAAGGGGGAGAGAGAAAGAGAACAGGAAAGAGAAAAGAGAGAGCTAGAGAGATAAAGATGATACAAAGGTAAGAAACACAGTGAAAGCTCGAGAAAGAGAGAGAGAGAATGAACGAAAGACAGAGGAGAGAGGAAGGGGAGAGAGAAAGAGAACAGGAAAGAGAAAAGAGAGAACTAGAGAGCTAGAGAGATAAAGATGATACAAAGGTAAGAAACACAGTGAAAGCTCGAGAAAGAGAGAGAGAGAGAGAGAGAGAGAGTGAGAGAGAGTGAGAGAGAGGGGGGGCACCTCAATTACAAACATCGATTTCAGTCGTGATACAGATTTAGAGAGATAGGAGGAAATGTAGAAAGTGGTAGAGCATAAATAGTAAAAACGGGGTAAACAGGAAGAAATGGGAGGTGCCCCCACGCGCAGATATCTCACGCACACACACTCCCTCTCTCATAAACACAGACCAGACAAACGCATGAAAAGGGGAAAGAGTGGGAGGGAGAGAGAGAGAGAGAGAGAGAGAGAGAGAGAGAGAGATGGAGAAAGAAAGTGTATGTGTGAGATGGAGGGTCAGGCGCTCTGACAAACATACATAAGATTTTGAATTTAAGTGAGGGGTAATGATTATGGAGGGCGAGTTTTTGAACGATAGATCCGCCAGCCCTCAACACAATATGACCTTCCTTGTATTTGTATGCAATGCGGTCTTGAGTCAAGTTTAATTACAAGATCGCATACGTTACCACCAGGGTCCACATCCAGAGACTCAACACTAGATTAGAACACTGTCATCATCTGGGATTGCCTCCCAAGAAAGTATAAGGGGTGAAAGTGATGGGAAGAGGCGATGGAACTGGGACGAGAGACAGTATGAATGGGTCTGCCAGCCCACGCCACACCAAGAAACGACCTTGCTTTTGTTTCTGGCGTAATTAGGTTTTAAGTCAGTATTAATCAACGAGCCTCGTTTAGGTTTTTGCTTGTAAAAAAAATGCAGGAGAATGCGGTCATGGTCTCAGTGATGTTCTAGGCGTGATAACCAGGAGTTCTAATAACTGAGGAGTCAATGGGCTTCCCTATAAGGAGAACTGGAGTAAGAAGTACAAGGGTGCCCAGTGCCACTGACAGTTCACGTATAGCGCGTATAAGGTGTTCCAAAAGAAATTGTTGAAACGCAAATTTAATACCCACCAGAGGCAGAGATATATGTACGTACTACCACTGAACATAATTGTATAAGTCGAAAGGCCATCGAAAATATCACGGCACCGGTATTGGAATAACGAGAGGAGATGACCGGGCTTTGATACATTTGTTCTTGTTTTGTAAAAAGAGTTTTTGTTTTTATTGAAATCATAGTATACACATGGATGCACTATTGGATATAATGGTTATATATCGGACACAAAAATAAATATAATATTGCGAGAAAACATTGACAGCAGTAAAGTAAATGTGGTAAATTCTAATTGCCATCACGAAAGAAAAAGGAAATCCGAGATGGGAGAAAACAAAAAAGAAGTCCGATGAAAGGAAGTTTCGTTTACCCTAATTTCACGAGACCTTGACTAGTGTAATGACCTTCTTTTTTTGTTGGTACAAAAACAATAATTACAAATTAAAGAACATAGGCAAAATAATAGATTTTAATGTGTATGGACGACAGGGGGATAGTATACGTTAATTTAAGGTTTATCACTCATATTTGTTTTAATGCTGATGTCGCTTCGGACAAAATGGACTTTCCATGACAAATGGTGATAGCACTACCATCTTGATGGTAAAGTGGATCGTTGGGTGACACATATACCAGGTAGTCTATATCTTACAATTATGTTTGGAATCAGCGTAGAGTCATGAATAAAGTTTTAAAGTGGGCGGATCTCTTCATTTCAAATATTTGTTTTGTTTATGTAAACAATTACATAAAGGGACAAACACAGATTGTATTTGTTTTGCTTATCCCACACATCACTGCGACATGAATTTAAAAAAAATTACAAATTGCATAAAGATGAATTTTTATAATACGGATTTATTAAAGGGTACGGTTTGCTGAAAGGTATAGCAGTCACGTAGTCAAGAGGCACACCATTATTTTATTATTATTATTATTTTATTATTATTATTTTGTCATATTTTGTTTTATAAATATGAATTTCTCAAGAAAACTGAATGAGGAAGGGAGGTGGAGTTTCGCACTATTCTACTATAGAATATTTTGTTACATAAATATGAATTTCCCAAGAAACCCCAAAACGAAGAAGGTAAATGGAGTTTCGCACTACTCTACTATAAAATAATTTAAAATGAAGAAGAACAAAAATTGGGACCCATTTCTAGGAAAAATAATTTTTTAGAATAGTCTTTTATTATTGTACGGTGTTCTTCACGTTTTTCTTTATATAAGACACTAATATACTTTTACTCGAACTGAATAAATCTAGCAAAATTGTTCAATCTCAGTGTTCTATCTCTCTCTTTCTCTCCCATCCATGCTATATATGTGTTCTTCTCCCTGTCTCTTTTTTTCTCTCACTTTTTTCCTCCTTCTCTTTTTAGGACTCTGTCTATCCAACTCAGAGGGCAGATCACCGGACTTTTTAAATGAGGGAGGGGCACAGTTTTCTGGCAACAACGGTTATCACATATTCAGCTCCTTATTTACAAAAGAAATAAGGTGTGACAAGCAAAAGAAAAAAGGTAATTTCATTCACAAGTACAGCCTCTTGGGTCTAAAAGGCCCATTTTCCTTTGGTGTGCTTGATGTGTGTCATATTGGATTACAAAAGGGGGCGCGGGCCGGTTGTGCCCCTAAATCCGCCGCCCTACCACCGTTGTTTCCCCTCTATTCCCTTCCTCTCCATTCCCTTCTCTCTGAACATCAGGTGACGAGATGAGGAGATATAACCAATCATCTCGCATCATCTTCAAGCTTTGCTCCTAATTGGAGGCGATTTCTGACGACAAGGTAGATGACTTTTTCAGACCCACTCTCTTGCCCTTTTCTTGTTTCCCCTTATCCCTCTCTCCCTCTCACTCTCTGAGTCTACCTGCGTTATGTATCTGGCTTTTCCAGCGCCGAAATTGGCTAACAAGCGGTAACGATGCATACCGAGGCGGTTACGCGGACATCTTAAGGTGGTGAAGTATTTTCGTTGTTGTCTTTATATGCAGTCACTATAGAAGTTTTATGTTCTGAGGAACGTATATATCCCAAAGTAAAAATGAATTAAGTAAATAAATAAATAAATGATAAATATATGAATAAATACATGTCTAATGAACAAAACAATACATAAATATATGAATAAATAAATGCATAACATAAAATAAAAGATACATGGGTGAATAAATTAATAAATATATAACTAACCAGAGAACACATATATACAGGCGCGTACGCAGGATTTTTTCAAGGGGGGGGGGGGGGGGTTAACATTTATAAATCGGGCCGAAAATTTCGCAACGACTCAGCCAGCCGCTGAATAAGCGGGGGGGGGGGGGGGGGTAAGAGGTCACTTTTTTTTTTTTTTGGTTCCAAAAAAATCGTAACGACTCAGCCGATCGCTGAATAAGCGGGGGGGGGGGGGGGGGGGGGGGGGGGGGTAAAAGGACACTTTTTTTTTTTTTTTGGTATCGAAATTTGAAAATTTGACATTTTGCTCCGTTGGGGGGGGGGGTAAGGTCATCTTTTGAGGTCAGCCATGGGAATATTTTTTTTTTTTTTTTTTTTTTTTAATAAAAAAAAAAAAAAAAAATCCAAAAGGGGGGGGGGGAGGGTTTTAGGGAAATTTAGGGGGGTTTACACACACAAAAATACCAAAGGGGGGGGGGGGGTTAAAAAAATCTCAAAACAATATTTTTGCTGCTATGTCACGCAAATCTTAGGAATCTACATAACATGTGTATTGTTACTATGAGTAACATCAGGATCAAACAAACCAGACTATTCTTCACGTATGTCATCGTCACTGTTGTTTGAATAAGCGGACATTAATTGTTATAGATACCAGGATAAGTGTGCCTTTTACATCATTACTTTTGATATTTTGAGTCGCTCTTCGACAAGTAAAGGTGTGAAAGGTATCAATTTTAAAGTCAAAGCAGGCAATACATGCCTTTATACTATCCAAACTATTTGTAGTTAGAGTCTGACGTCTCTTAAGGCAAATTTAATTAAGTCGAAAAGAAAATGACTTGCAAAACAAGAAATATTAGAATGGATGTGTCATTTACATCTACCCCTGAAAGCTCTCATAACCTGACGAGTGCTTAAACTGTGTCTATACTAGTATATAAAAGGAAATAATACAAAATACATGGATACAATAGTTAATGATTCACTAAACGCAAGGCAACTATTTAATTCAAAGTCAAAGTAACATTTATTCTCTTCCTTTTCCTTTTTTTTTTATCATTATAAAGAAATAATCAACTTACATAATGGTTTAAATAATTTTAGAATATAGTAACAGTTTTTTAAAAACGGAATAATTGTGTAAATCTCAATGGGTCTGTGTCATGTACGCATTATAAAACATTGCAATACTACATACTAAGTACCCAAATCCACATGTCTTTAACATTTAAAGAAGAAAAGAACGTCGAAATCACCGACTTACGTGAGAATTGTATCACCTTCGGGTCCAACCAGGGAAAGATTCGGTAACCTCACGACCTTCAAGGCAGTGCCAGTGACTTGCTTGTTATAGACGCCATGTGGTGGAATGCTGATGGTATGCGATCCGATCGTGTGTTAGCCTTATAATGCCCAATTTTCACAGCAATAATGTCGCTTCTATTTTGGAATATGCCCATTTATCCATCTGTTTTGTCCTCCTACTTGAGCCCGTAGAAGCTTTTAGGTGGCGTGTTAAACGTGTACATCCACATCGCTGCAATGTTTAACGATTTATAAGGACAAAAAGGGATGGTTTTGCTTAATCTGCAATTTGTATGTAATATGTAATGAATACAGATCGTGTTTCCAATCGAGTTTCATTTTGAAATGGCAGATGAGAAACAATACATCATTTCCTGTAAAGCCATCAGAGCTTACCTTTAAGTAGTCACAATTGTCTGATAGTGATGACAAGTTGGTTTGAACGTAAAGTTTGTTAGATAAGAAAGAAAATGCAATATGATCCTATATCTGGACTACTGTACATTTTTCTCCCATACATGTACATGTACCTGTGTATAAGCATTGCCTCAAGTTGCAAGAACACCAGCTAATAATTCGTTTGTGGATTTTGCGTCTCAAAAGCAAAAACAAGTTGGCGACCGTTACTGTTCCTCATACTCTTCCAATTACATTTTAAAACCCATCCTTGATTGAAATGCACGAAATGCATCTACTAGTAAGAATCGAACGTTGTTAAATATACGGATAGATATTTGATATTTCATCCTTTACAAAAGGAAGGACATGAATGTTAGCTTTCTTTATAGTTAGTTTAAGGAAGAAAAGTTAACCCTTTTCGACTATACCGTCGTCTGTATTTCGCCAAATTAAAAGAGCTTGAATATCGAGTTCAATCACAATTGTTTATATGTTCAAGTTTGTTTCAAATGACATTGCTTGTTCCATATTTTGTTGCATCAATCCCAGTTATTTCAATGATATATCGACTTCGTATCTACCAAGCAAGGTGGTCAATGTGACCTAATACGTAATCATTAAATCTCTCCCTTCTCTCTTCGTCTAATTGATTTCGATAAATCTATTTTATAAGCATTGTTTTGGGCTGCCATATTTTCTGGCAATTTGCTTACAATGGCAGTGCTTCACCCTCAAATAATTTCATGAAGTTTAATTGAAGATCATAATTCGACAATATATTTTGTATTAATATAATAATTGTTATGTATATTTGCTTATTTATTGTAGAATTACTTTAAAGTATTTTATGTTGTTATTTTACCGAAAATTGTCAATATTTATATGGACTGCAGAAGAAAATAAATCAAATCCAATAAATATCTACTTCAAACTAGATTCTTTCATGGTTTGACCGGTGGTCAGTATGTTGCACGGTCTGGACATTTGAAATTGCAGTATGTGGTCAGTTAAAAGGTTCAAAACTTAGCAAACACTCGCTCCACACCTTGTCCTTTAGTCTGACCGATTGTGTTAAACCTTTATTAAGAATAAGTCGAATTGATAGGTGTTCAGTATGTGCAGAAAACATGCAATATGGATGGTTGGAACTGCAGTACTCCAGACAGTTGTCAGATATAGGTCAAAACTTATTGAGCGCTAGTTCGCGAGACCTTCTCTCTTCATTCGTGGGACCCTGTGAAGGTCAGTTTCTGTTGGATAGTCGGAACCGCACTAGTCCAGACTAATGTCATTTATCGGTCAAAACTTTTTAGCGCGCATTCTATCAAACTTATCTCTCTATCATGTATATTATGTGCTTCGGACTGTCAGAAGTAATCCAAAGTGGGGTCAGTTAATAAAGCAAACATATACGAAGCGCTAAGTCTATCTCTTCATTAATGTGAACTAACGGGGTTAAGCTGGGCATGCTAATGCACTTAACATCTCTGTAATACTTGACTTTGTCATCATCATTAGGTGAGTTGTGGTTGGGAGGGACATGGGGAGGGAACGACCGTCTCCTGGCCTTGTTCTTGGCCCGTCGTACCCTGCCCCTTTCCCTCGCCCTCCATCCTCACAATCGCCTGTCTCCTTGCGGTCGGCCAGCCATTAATATGAATCATCATTTGAGCTCGAACAGAGGAGGAGAAAAATGATCTGTGAAACTCCTTACAAAAGTCGTGTGGAAAAGTGTCCCTTTCTTTAAGATGCGTCCTAGTCTGGGTCCGCTCTGAACAACTAAAATGTGACTTTCCGATGAATTTCATCGATTTTTTTTTACTACGATTACAATTTAACATGGTGAATTGTCATTTCGCATGAGACATAAAGGAAACTGTCCAGATGATCTTATTACATGTCTCATTGGAGTTTCCATAGAAATTGTTGTCTCTTTTTATTTTTCTCAATTGGCTGTAGAAAGTAAAACTATGTTTTTTTAACGCGGAATTCTTTATGTCCTCCCCATTGCAAATATGGAATGATATTAAATGATTTAAAGGCACACTGCCATACTTGTAGCTACTTGCTCCCTCTATATAGAAAACTTCCCGAATCGGTGCCTGTTGGTCCCCATGATCCTCTTTTTCTTATGTTAAATGAGAGCTGAGTTAATGAGATAGCCACCTGTCACAGTGACCTCGATGGCTCTCTGTGTGGTCTAATCCCTTCTGGCCCAGTAGTGGTGACGATCTTTAAAACAAATTAATGTATAAAGCTAAGCAAGTAACCAAAAAAGTGTTCGGAATATAACTTCAAATGAAGGTTTGAACTTTTTGTATTAAGATAGTTTGAGCCTCTGCTGTTTCGAGAAGAAAAAAAAGTCGGACAAACGTTACTTAATCCTGCACTGGGCCTAACTCTGCAATGTTCTATTATTAAAAACATAAAACATTCAAACTCAGTAATGGAACTTGCACTGATTTCATTTGAAACTGGTTCTCCCTGTGACGTAGTCTTCTAGGATGTCTCATAACTTAGCGAACCACCGCGATTGTGGTCCAACCCCACCGTAGGAAAGGCCCCCAAGATGTCACAACAACAACTCGGAATGATTAATAACCATTATTCCCAAACACCAACAAGTAAGTCCCCATTACTAACCAGCAGCCTTGGACCCTGAACATGATTTCGTCAAAAGTTTGTTGATGGATTTTCCCGCCGCTTATCGCGAGGAAGGAAATCAGTCGTGTAAACTCGATATTTTTTTTAAAGGTTAATCGTAATGCTCTTTGACAAACCAAAGAGGTAAGGCGCTGAAATATCAAGCCTAATGTTGTATAAAATATGACCCTGGTAATAACGTTTCAGAGTACATGACTACCCACACTTCGTGCTTCCGGACAGATTGCTTACCTGGGCAGTTGATTTCAAACAGCAATTTGAAGAAGTTTACATGCAAATATCTTATCGACTCTTAAAGACTTAAGTTGTATAATAATACAAATGTAATGATGATTAGTGCTAATTTGATTTGTTTCGTTAAATCCAAAGGCAAAAAGTAACGGATCTATTTTGTTTTTAGCGTCCGGACACTCCCACCACCAAATCACACTACATTGTCTGCATAAGCACATTGTGGTCATCATCAGAACCACTGTATCGCCATATTGAGAATTTGAAGAAGAAAAACAATTCACATGATTCACTCACAGTCAGACATACACTATTTACATAATACATTCACATACAGGAGTGCGATACAATTTCGAAACATTTATGTACATAACATACTGTGGTAATAGAGCTAATCACAAATATTGCAAACGAGGTTTTCAGACATTTTCACAATACTATATTTATGGTGTAGACATACTGTGGACGACACTATTCCCATACTGTGTAACATACTGTGGTCATTAAAGAACCACAGTGTCACGTCATTAATGATTCAAAGCTTCATTGCATTTGTATTTATTATGTTAACACACTGTGTTTATTCCCACTCACAGTGTGTGGCGTTCTGTGGTCATAAATAGAAACCACAGAGCCGTTTCAGATGATTTGAATCATTTTCATATTAAAAAATCATGACAAATTTTGAACACGCTTTGTACACATGGTGTGGAATAGTGTAGTCAAACATAGAATCATAGCGTCGCCGTGTACATATTGTATTCATTTTTAGACACTTTCATATCTAATGTGACAGTGTGCTGTTTGACCACACTCTTTCACTCATTTCTCTCCGTACTGTTACAGTACCAGTTACAGTTACATGAGCTTTTTTCTGAGGCAAATAAGATGATTACACATTGGCATCGTATGGGATCTTGTTTGTTTTATTGTGTTATACTTTATGTTGAATGTCCTCGTTTCAATGGTTAACTACCAATGAATGGTGGATATTGCAACACACTACAAGCACCCTTCTCAACGTAAACCTCGTTTCCCCTTCAAAGAAAACACAATCGCTTTCATCAAACAATGATACATAAGATTATGGCTTGTATGATTAATAGTTAGTTGAGCTATCAACCGCCCAGTTGTACCCATCCTTTCCCCCTTTTGAGCCTTAAAGTAACCTTATTCTCACCCCTCCGCCTTTCAAGTATTGACATTGATTGAAGAGCACAAGACAACCCGTTATGTGGTTGGGGTTGCTCCATGCAAGATCTATACAACAGTCGGTTATAGGGATAAGACTAAAGGAAAGTGAGGCAACAAGAGAAAGTGATGCATCAGCAAAAGACAACATGATTTGAGGAAGAACGATGTCTTTTAAGTAATTGTATAACCATTGCAGGCTGGCGGGTAGACGGAGACAAAATTTAACACCTCAATCGGTAACCGTCGCCCTGAAATAATCTAATTATTAATTTTTATATTTCACAAGTCCATGATGGCCAAAATTTATGGTACAGGTGTATAATAATATTGCTCGTACGCTCCGATTGAAAACAAAATGTTTCGCCGTTTTATTGATGGTGTAATAGTGACACAAATTTAAGAAAACTTAAGTTTAAGAAAAAGCTTGAAAGACATACACACCAAAGTAAGAGTTCTTTAGTTAGCTCTGTTAGTTAGCTCTTTAGTTAGCTTCCTGCTATATCAAACATTACTTAAAAGATGGAAATGAGTCTGGCATACCAAGATAATATAAGTCTTTTTTTTCAACCTGCAGAAACCTGACTATTTTATTACGTACCCTATACAACAACGAAATGAAATTTGCTTAATATCATGAGTAAAAACAAATGCAAGGACACTTAATGAGGGGGAGAAGGTCGATATCAAGTGAAGCAAGTTCTTGTGTTTGTTTTGCTAAGGAGTTATCCAATACCATTCCCCATGTAAAATTAGCAACAACTAAAGCATAGATTTAGTTATTTCGGATAAGCTGTCAAAGGAAATGGGAGGAATATAAGACAAATGAAGATAAGGGGCTGGTTAAATGGCAGGAATATGACTTGCCTTTATGTGTCATCTCGATTCTATACGACTCTCGTCTGCTGTTGGCTGTCAAGAAAACATTGCTCTGATTAGCAAACCTGCTTCATGTCATTAGCAACTGCTAATCGTTTGTCATGTACACGTAGAAGAATAACATTCTCTCCTAGAAGGAGGCTTAGAGGTTCTAACCCTCTCTTCCCCCCCCCCCAAATGACCCCCCCCCCTCCTTACCTGTCTTGTTTAAAAATGGATTAAAGCGAGGCATATGTAGAATATGAGAACCCACAGCCCCCAAAGCCCCTCCCCCCAAATATATATATATATATATATTATTCTATTGCCCGAGTTGTATCTGAACTGTAGGATTTTTTTGTTTTACCTATTTCATCTTCTAACAGTATATACCTGCTTATCTACCAAGATGGAAATGAGGTAGGATGAAATCCATTTCTGAAAATGAAGAAGGATGGGTTCAAAGAAAGAGAGAGAGAGAAAAGAGAAAGAGAAAGAAATAAATTGTTTAAACTGAACCTTCTCCCTGTCACCGCAAGCATATCTCCAAAATCATAGATATGTTAAGATGATTTAAAATTAAATTCATGATGATAAAATGATACATTGAGGTCGCATAAGGGTCATGTCTGCTTGTATGTGTATGCGCGTGCGTGTGCGTGTGCGTGTGCGTGTGCGTGTGGGTATGTAAGTGTATAAAGTGTGCACAGTATCCCTGCGCCCCTTCGTGGCTACGCCATTCTCACGGGATACGTTTCCGCCTCCCCTTGAAAACGTTACGTTATCAGTGACGCAAATAGTGGGGGTCCGAAACTAAATAGCCCCCGCACACACGTCCATAAAACATGAGAAATGTTGCGTAGATTACAAAAGAAGTGATGGATATATTGTAATTGTTTGTGAAATGTTCAAAATACTGAAACGTATCAACGCGAACGCAGTAGTTGCAGGGAAAACGAAAGTTTCGGTACAGTTCGGAAATGAGCCTGGGAGGAATTTAAATGTATTGTTGAAGTGGGGTGAACCTGTGGGACCGAAGTTCAACGGAAAAGGGTGCCGGTTTGATACATGGCTGAATGGTAAGATTACGTCCATCAAAGCTTTATCACATGGTGTATTGAAGAGTATCAGGCAGAGAATGTGTCAATGTTTATCTAAATTTTCGCCAATCAATATTGTCATTGTAATCTAGGTGTCAACAGAGTTTCAATTATTTTTTTTACTCAGATCCATGAAGTTCAGTTTTGAACAACGTCAACACCTCGGTGAATATTGAACCATTCTTAGCTTGGGGTAATCATTTCAGGATGTGATTAACTTTCTTTTCATTCTTTTTTCCCCTTTGAAGTTTGAACCTCTTCTTTTCACCCATTTCATTTCTTTGTATCTTTTTTTTCTTTCGACTTTTTTGGTTGATTTTGCAAGTTAGATATTTAATAGTCAGGTATACATATATCAGATGAAAAGATAAAGTAAATTAAAAAGTGATTTCAAAAGAAGATCCAATCCCACTTGAAAAGAATTTCAAAAGATAACTCATTTATATCAGTCAGACTTTCAAACAGAAACACACAGGATGAGCAGGATATTGGGTATTTTATTTCCTAAAATTGCAAAGTATTACTTCAGATCGAACAAAAACAAATTCAGAAATCTATCCACGATTTCCTACTAAATCTTACTCCCACGGTAGAGTTTTCCAGCCTAAAGGACTATAATCAAATCCTGAGCAAAATATTTCCGATTCTTTTTCTCTCATTTGCTTTGAATTTAAAAGAATATATATATATATATATTATCCTTGCCCTTACAAACATGTCGAATGGTTGATAAGAGCTGTTTGCAATCATTGCACATTATCTTCCCCATGGAGTATTGCTATTTATAATTGAAAATCTTTGAAATCACACTTACTATCCTCATAGAACGATACAAAACAATTTGATAAAGGGGTAAGTAAATCGCCTTCTCATCTCTGATTCCTCCAAGGCACTTGTAGCTGATTATTAAATTTAAAATATGGTTTTCTGTTGAAGATAGACACTTGAGAAGGAAGAGGAGAAGAAGTGGTATTGCGTCTTTCAGTGAGCAAAGAGGAATAGTCTCGAATTGTAAGAGAGACTCATATCTAATTGTTGCGCATGTCCCAGGAGGGGTACTAATCGGGTTTTTGAGGTGGCATTTTTCACCCGTTGAGAGGGGGGTAAGAGATTCCGGGACAGACCCGGCTTTCCGATTGCCCCAAGCAGTCTTCGAGCAGAAAATTGGGAACAAATGTTTATCTCCAGAACAGATTCAGCTTGCAGCGACTCTCCCGGGTCAAAAATTAAATCATCCTTCTTCTTGGTTTTCCCCCATTTTGCTGTCATTCTTGTCATGTGCTTATTTGAACACATACTTTTTCATGTTCTTCAAAAGTGCTTTGACGGATCACTTTAGGTTCATTTCTACCGGTAACTTTCCATTTTCACTTTATTCTACTATCTTGTCAGTTTAAATCAGCGCCTCTTTAAATCTTGACCAATGAACCGAATATTTTTGGCCAGTATCGAAAAAAATAGAGAAAAAAGACAGTCCGGTTGTTCACTATCAATGCCCGTGTATTGACATAATTGCGATAGAAAACATGAAAGCGACGCGTTTGGAAGAAAAGAAAGGTGTCATGCTTTGTAGAAGTAATGATGGACTGGAAATATCGTCACGAAATAGCCGGCATTAATGATGAAATCTCGTTAGAATCAAAATCTTCTGATCACCTCTAGTTCTGGTCCGACACAGAAGCTGATATTTTAGAATATCAGATTCATCTAGAATTTTAATTGATAGATAGCCAAAACTGATAACGAATAAATATAGCGCATAAAGGTAATACATGACCCAGCTTTTTTTCTTCTCCATTTCAGTTGCTTATCAAAGGCTTAAGTAAAGGGAAGTGTTTGAGAGTAAGAACATTGCTTTCAATTAGTAAACGAGTGTCAAACGTAATAGACAGCTGGAATCAAGTGCTTATAATTGCATTTGGCACAAGCATATATTCAAAATATATTTAAATGACCTCGTTTTTTATGATTAGCGGAGATCGATAGAGTGCGTGTAAAACATTGAGCTTTTATTTCATTTTAAAGTAAATTGAACTAGTATTCTTATTTTACTAAATCCAATCCACTATTTTAGTGGGTTGAAAATCGTTTCGATGAAGATATCAATTTTGCATTCTACAATATTTTGCAGTAAGGCGTTACGGGCTTTCACGGGATATTACTACGTCTTAGAAAGAAAGAAAAGGGAGGGAGTGAAGGGGATTAAATAAGGTTGCGGTATGTTTCCAAAATATTGGCTGAAAACCAAACTAACTTCTCAAAGAGAGAGAGAGGGGTGGGAGGGAAGCTTACATGTCTGAGAGATTGCCATCCAATTTAAAGGAGCTCGTTTCGATGATTCAATACTTCCATCTGATTTGTAAGCGATTGAACTTGTTTCCACTCATATCCTGTCATCGGCGAAGACAACTTTAGTGAAAGACGGCGTTTAGTGACGTCACGATATTTTCCCACCCGCTCACCCAGCCTGAGTTGTTTCCCCTTTTGGTCCTAAACTTTCAGCAGTGGCGTTTGTAAAGAGCGAGCCTTTCAAATTACATGTAGTCAAACCTAACGGCTATACTACAAAAACATGTTTGTGACTGGTGTAGATTGCAGACGAAGCCACAAAATATTATAATTAATTAGTTGTACTGGTTTTAATATTTTGATATAAAATTATATCAACGAGTAACACCCTTAAAAATGCATAACGTTCTTAAGACGTTCGCGGTTCTCCAAATGTTTGTAGGAAATCCTTTTTACGTCCAAGGAACAGTAATGTGATAACACCCGGTTAATTCATATGTCTTCCCGACTAGGCTGGTCTCTCTTAAATTTAAGTAAATGGCGCAATATCTCAGACAAGAGTAACGTTTAAAAAAGAAAGAAAGGTTGAAATATTAATTTGGCCATTTAATAAATAGAAGACAAATTTGTTAAATTAAGGCATTTTTTCGTCACCAATTGATACGGAAACAGTTTAGCGGAAACGGGGATTTAATTGCCCTTCACTTTATGAGATACAAGCGCGCACGCGTGTTACACCAACTCAATAGACAATTGATTAAACTCTCTCCGAACAATCACGGGTCACTTCAAACTACCGCGCTATCGGCGTACCTCCGCACGATCGATAGTGTGTGAATACTACGCGCATCCTCTACACCTCGGGCAGACGATCGCGTCAGTCTAAACTGACCCTAAATTTTGAGCGATCACCGTGCTACGGGTGTTTGTAGCCTAATCTACAGCTGTACACACTTACTAGCATGTATCTGGCTAATTAAATGATCGTCCCCGTCTCCCAGTCGAGTCAGCCTTTTTCTCCCATCTTTTTGCTCTATTTCCCGCTCTTCGAGTGCTTATCTTCCCTTTCTTTTCCCCTCTCTTACCCCCTGTAATGCAAAAAAGGCGCTAAATCGGGGATCTTACGTTACAAACACCTTGTCTGTACTAGTCGTAGTATCGATTGGTTAGAGTGATATTGGTTACCACCACTTCAGGGCCTTTGCGCGCGCGCGCGAAGGATGAAACGCCAAACGGTCGGCTGCTTAAAGGTCTGATGTCGTGCTGATTCGAAAGATTTGAAGATCAAATCATTACTACTTGATTATGTAATTGAATTGAATTTAAAATGGTTACTTAAGTCACTGTATGAATTTAACTTTATCGTTTAGTATATCAGGTACGACATTTCGATTTTGAGCAAAATAACCTCTTATTCATAGTTAAATAAAACGATTCAAATTAAGAATTGAAGGAAAAATCTTTACCAAATTGTATGCACCCGTAATGTTAAAAGATTGAATCGGGAAGGGTACCAAAAATGTTGAATTTAAAGAATTCCGAAAAGTATCAAACTAATGATCTGAAGATAACCCATTCCTTTTGTCATTGGACTAGAGTAACGTTATTTCACAATAGAGTTTGAATTATGATAAACACCATTAAAGACCCCATATTGAATATTGTGCGTGTTTAAGGCCTTTTGAAACTAGAGGGGGAGCTTGGTGAAATTATACACGAAACTTTTTGTTTCAGCAATATACCTTTTTAATATCTTCCAGAGGCCACATCATATTACAATATAAAAATTGGATTAAAATGACTTGATAAGATATTAACAATCTTACAAGATAATTCATTTGTCTAAGTTCAAAGTGAATTCCAACGATATTTCAATTTGCATTAAAAAATATCAATACAAATATAAAAAATAACAACCGAAAAAGAAATCAAATAAAGATTACGAAAAAATACATACACAGCTACTCAACACGATTGTACTGAAACGCTAACTTTAGCTTGACTTTTTAGACCATCCTGTGTTTAAGAAATGTAGGACGCTTATCGCTAGTCAAATACATGCATACAATGTTGATATTAATAATTTAAGATTTAATTGGTATAACTATTTTTCCGATCAGCCTTTAATTGTGACTGTGAAGTAAAGGTGTGTGGGACTTTACAGCGTGGCGAGTACGGTGCAGCCTCGGTTAGCTGCCCGATAGCTCACGGGGCCAGGTTTCCTTCTTGCGCTGCTCGCTGGCTACTAAGTAGGAAATACATCTGTATAAACAGCCGCTAATTATTCAAGATCACAACTTTTCTATAGTGCGCCGCGAGAAAATCGCCACCATCGTCCCAGTTCTTTTCACGCGGGCCGTTAGGGGGTAGAAATTCGAGGAGAGGGAGAGAGAGAGCTGGAGAGTATTGTTGAGGAGAGGGGCGAAGAGAGAAGGGCGTTAAAAGAAGGAAGAGTTCTGAGATGGAGGGGGAGAGGATGGAGGAAGGAGGTGATTTAAAAGATGGGTCGGTAGAATGGCGTCTTAGAATGGATGGTTGTGGATGAATATTCGATTTTTCAATTCTTTCTCTCTTCTTGCAATGCTATGCTCAGGGGCCCTACTTTGTAGAGCGAAAGCGACAGAAACGTTTATGGCAGAGCTACCCGTAAGGCGCCAACTCCATATCCCCCTACCAACCATCCACTAGCCCCGTTCAATTTGGAAAGCAATATATTTTGTTTGAAAACACAAAATCGGGAACAAGTGATTTTCAGTCCATTTTTAGCTTTCAATTAAGTCTATCAGAGTGTCCTTATTTCTCCTATTATTTCGTAGTACTACTCATGCGTATGGTCGTATATCTTTGTTAGATGTTAACAAAGCTGTTTCGGTTTCAGGGTCATAGAAACATCTTTTCTAAAGAATAAAAATAATTACAGATATTTCTTTAATTTAAAAAAAGCCAAAATGTTTAACAATTTGGGGATGTTTAATTTTAACCACAAGACATCACGTAGGCCTAGTCATGGAGGAAAAAAATACGCTAAACACTATACCAGTGTCCCTCTCACGATTATATCGCTAAGGTCACCTAATGAATTTACTAGATTTTATGATCATAAATAGCAACATAATTATGATTCTAAATTGTTGCAACAAAAATAAATGAGGTAAGCACATTATGTTATTATTTATTATTTATAACACCATTGCCGGCTTGCTACTTATTGTTTTATACTTATCATTCTGTTCGTGTTATGTTTGATAACAATGCTTATAAAAAAATCAACAACAAATACGATACCAACGATCCATAGGGAATGAAATATGCATTACACATATCAATTAAACAATAATACAATTTCAGTGACGATGATGATAAGTTTATCTGAAATAAGGAAATGAGTTGTTGAATGCAAATAGTTATAAGCCATATTACATTTATATGCCTTTCATGTAACTTTAAAAGAATTTTATTATGTACTTCTCACCTAGCCATTACCACGAAGGTATGTTCGCGAGAGTAAGTACTGAGTTTTTAAAACAATGCAAGAGAAAAGAAAATATTGATCCCGAAATATGTAGAGAAAGAATTTCTTTTACTTTTACTTCTCTCTCTATCTCTTTCCGGGCATCGGGGTGAGATTTATAAATTGCTCTTGTGTTTGAATGATCTACTTATTGATCAAACATAGGTGATGTTCTCACACTGCAGAACTCTCTCTGTGATCAACAAAGACCCATACTCCACCACTGACATTCCACCAGACTACATGGTATACGGACACGTGGATAAGCTTTATTTCTCATTACAAATTGCAGTGTCGGAGTGAGAGCTTCTGCAAAATGATATGGATACATGAGAATAATCTATGAGAGAAACTGTGTTTGTGTGCTAAGGGACGCGGAACATATTGACACGGCTCCTTAAGAGGGGTGCGAGCAAGGGCTACTCCCGGTGACGGGTGGTCCCGCGGGGAGGGAAACTGCACCCCCTTGACTCCGGAAAAGGGGGTAACGGATTGCTCCCAGAATTCGCTCGTATGTACACAACCACGTTTGTTCAAACTTCCTAGCCTTATCCACCTTCTCTCTTCTTCTTCTTCTTCTTTCGATCACTATTGCATGTGACCACTTTGAAAGCTGACTGCTTGGAGATGCTTTTAAGAACGGTTCTTTGGGGAGTTACCTCGATTTTCGACGCCAATGCAATCCGCGCGCATTGATCTTTAACTTTAACTCTCTCCTTATATCCTTGTTCATGAAACAGGGAGCCAAAGGTCTGTCCCACCGTCTATCAATTTTTCTTTGACACCGGTTCGACGGATACAACTCCCAAAGAACGGCAATTAATCTCAGATCATAATCTGCAAGAAAACATTTTCAACGGCAGGGATTAATTCTAAAATCAGGTTCAGGGCGCTCTGAGGAAATAACTTTTACAAATGAAACATTGCACTTCTTTTTTCATTAATTTTTTTTATTACAAGAAAGTGACATTGTATGACTAACTATACAATCTTTGAACTACTACTCCAAGTGTGTTCATTCATTTTGGAAATCTATAATGATAAATGATTTTAAAAAAGAATTATGAATGAATGTTAATTACCATCAGAACAGATGGATGTTTAATTTAAAGGACAAAGACGCCGAATGGTATTATTTCCCGGCTTTAGCCGAGCTTACGGCATTCTTTCAAACGTATTTTCAAACAATTGTGTCTTTCGAAATGACCATCTACAAATCCTAAATGAAAAATTAACAAAGAGTCATAACTTAGCAAAGATTGGAAAGAATAAATATCGGTCTGAGAAAAAAAAAGGTAATTGTTCAAATAGGGACTGCTTTAATAAAGACGATTGCCAGGTATATCATTAAAATACCCGTATGCAAGTTGTTAAAAAAGAAGGTTTACAATCCTATCTAAGATAAGGAAAGTCTGAATCTTAAAAATAGTATGTAGTGATAATACTGATGCATAAAGTAGTACTAATCATGTGTTTATATTTATAAAGTATTTTGTCTGACGTGACGAAAACAGGAAACAGGAAAAGAAGGATAGTCGCCTTTAGAATATAGAGAGACGGTAATAGAAAGGGATAATTAAAAATCAGATGATGGGTAATATAGATAGAGTGAGAGAGAGAGAGAGAGAGAGAGAGAGAGAGAGAGAGAGGGGGGAGGCGGGGTGGGTGGAAAGAGGAGATTAAATACATAGAAACAAAGTTAACACAGAACAAAGAGAAGAGCAGTACAAATAAATATATAACGGAAACAGAAAAATTGCTTGATATGACAAAGACAAATCAAATGATGAAGGAAATTAATTACAAAATATCTGGAAAAGAATAAATTAAAGTAAAACGAGAAAAACATTGATTTTGTAGCTCATGGATTTCAAGAATTGTCCTCATAAACGAACGTTAAAGGTAAAGACCAGTATTGGAAACGTCCCAATTTAAAAAAATGAAATGGAAGCTCACATTACCAATCATGTAAAAGAATATGTTTTGACTAATACATGATGATACAAAATTTGCCGGGAAACCGCCTACTAATTCATATATTTGGTAAATTTGTTTCTCTCATGGTCTGTGAGAGATATAGGGTAGTCCCATACACATCTTTCTGTGTATAGTGCTTGTAACTTTACGAAGAATGGGCCAAATTTCTTATCATTTTGATGATTCCAGAACCTTGCAGATGCTAGATGCTAGATGATCAACCTTTTCTGATCGATTCCACAACGTTTCTTTCACAATGCAATCGCATGACCATAACTGGTCTTTACCTTTAAACTTATATGATTTTGTTATATTTTAAATTATTATTATTGGCGATGAAAACTGAATTAGACTCCAATAAAAGTCTCATTAATCATCATTAAGACATTGCGATTGCTTGGTAACCTTGGTCACTCTCTAGATGTCGATTCAACCTCGAATAAAAACCACTCCAACGAAACGTTGAAATTATTCCCCTAACTTGAAATTCAAGTAACAGAGAGGCAGAACCTTACACCATTTACTGCTTCATAAAGAATAACACGCCTACATCCACAACTTCATAAAAAATACGAGAGAAAGAAAACCTCCAAGTTCGCCGTTGTATGTAATACTAGCTCTAATAATTGAGACAGAAAAGCGGATTAATAGAGGGATAATGAGTCATGCTAGATCTTTCTTTGCCTCTCCTGAAAGGTGGAGGGGGGAATTCCGCCTGTAGCAGGGCGAAAAACGTAGGCCTACCGCCAACCTTTTCAGACGACTTAAGAAATTGAGCTTATTTTCTCGCGCGAGAAACGCAACATCGGGAAATTCGAGATGGGTACGTGTACACGCAAACACGGCGTTTTTGGTCACTGCGGCGATACATGGGTGTGCGTTCTGTATACAAAGCCCGGAGCATGTGGGAGAAACTAGCGCGCTTTTTACTTACACAAACTCGACATTTTAACTAAATTTGGCTTTTATTAAGGCAACGTTCGCCTTGAATACACAAATCATGGCTGCAATTAGGATGAAATTGTAAACGGGAGTGTACCTAGGAAACCATGCTCTTCCATTCTTATCCGCCATGTCATCCGAGACAGAGAATGAAAATGAGAATTTGAGATGTTCAGGGAATGTGCAGGTTTGTTTTTTCTACATTTGTGTTTGGTTTCCGGTTCTATAAATCTTGTCTATCGCCTGATTTTGAAGCGAGATTCTATACCTCACAGATGTTGAAATGGATATAATTTCTTCTATTTATTCTTGTAATTTGGGGAAATTAACGAGCTTTTAACGAGGGGATCTCGTACTTAATAAAGCAAATGACTTTAGGGTGATTGGAAACTGCAGGAAAAGTCAAACTGACATTAAAGAACAAGAAGAAGTTATTAAACACAATTTAAGAAAGAATTATAAAAACAAAATCATCATCAAGATTGGTACTATGAAAATAATACCGTGCCTAAATTCATTGGTTGATTATGCAGACAAAGAAAAACAAACTATAGTAACATTACCTTTATAACCGTTGTTGGCTATTTTCATTTTCCTACAAAAAGCTTTTTTTTCTTGTTTCGTTTATACTTCTGTTCTTCGCTAATTTATGAATTGTTCGCACTCAAACCAACTTGCCAAAACAAAAACAGTCATTCATTATGTATGTATAAATACAGAGGCTGAAACAAGGTTGAAAGGGGGAAAAGGGGATGGTGCCATTTTCCAAATTATGATATTCCGACTGATCAGAAAGACCTCTAACAAGCGTATAAGGGTCCTCTGCTAAAATATATTAACCCATTTTCATGATTTCATCTTTAATACACCGTTGCCCCCAACAATTGAATTAAGTTTTGTTTTAACTTTTAAACTCTTGTAATAAATTGATTGTGAAAAGTATGATACAGTCTTGATAGAATTAAGTTTATATCTTCTTATCATGAATAAAATATATTGTCACGATAGTTTTTAATTTAAAGAGGTAACGAAATATATGCCAACATAATGGGCAATATTCTGACGTCCCTTACGATCATCTAATGGGAGGGTACGTCGATGTAATGGTAATAGTAATGGTTTTATCAAAAATTCATTCGCAGCCAGATGGTTGAATTGCAGAACTTTGTACATTGTAAAAACATAAATATTTATACAAACATAAAACGTATTAAGACATATCACGCAGTGAATGAATTTTCTAAATAAATCAGTGTACACATATATATATACAAATTAATACAATTCATAAAATTCGCTTAACATTCTATTTCACAATCATCAAAGGGCTGGATGGAAATATAGAAGAGAGGTAGGGAGGATAATAGTGCAGACAGCACGACCATTCTTACTATCAAACATTGATATTTTGATTTTTGAGGGATAAAAAGGCAGCCGTGTCAGTATTGGCCAATCGAGAGCAATGCTCTAAGTACAGTAGTCCTGATTGGCTTTTACCGGCTACTCAGGATCCATATTCCTCAAACGATGGCCCTGATTGGGTAATAGCTAGCACGTGACGTGCTATCGATCGTAACTCTTCGTGCAAAAGGGCAAAGACAAACGAGTGGTTAGAAACAATTACAGCTGAGGGGAAATGGTGCAAGAAAATGAAAAGAGAGAGAGTGAGAGGGAGAGGGAGAGAGAGAGAGAGAGAGAATGAGAGGTTGGAGAAAGAACAAAATGAAACAGATAGAGGTTGGAGAAAGAGAGAAAGAGATTTGAAGGGAGCATGAGACTGATTGCTAGAGGAATAAATGAAGAAACATCTATAAATGAAGACTACAATGAAGGTGGTCATTTTAAAACTGTAAGATCGAAAGAAGAAACAGAGTGATTATGACGGGAACGTAAGTGTATGCAGAAAATGTATCATGATTGAAAAGCAGAGTAACCAAAAACGGCAGAACTTTCCTACTTCCTCTGGCTCTTGAGCCAAAGGAAATTTGAATAGATCTTAGATGTGTCCCGTGGGCAGCTCGATCTCGGAAGGGTCCGGAGAGCGGGGTGTTATGGATGTAATTAGGGGGTGCGAGCCGGAATCAGAACACTACTTGTACCGGAGTGATGGGCGTGGCTTCATTACACCAGAACCCTATCAGGACAGGTGCTTTTCCTTTTAATCGACTTAAAGGCATCGTTTAACAATGTTAAATCTGAGATGCATGGCCCTACGTGTTATCAGCGTCTGTGATATGGTGTAATATTGAAGCCCTACAAAAATTGCGTTTCAAAATGATCATGAAGTGCCTCAAAAAAGTAAAAATATTTGAGTGACCGGTTTTACCATACTCATTTTACCCAATTGGCTGTAATGTTACGAAAACCGTTAAGAAAACGCTAAATTTGATTTCGATTTCGATCATAAATATCTTGTTAATCAGACAAGCGATTGGCTTGTGAACGTCATTGAAATCATGTATGACCCAAAGATTTATAATTATGATTGCAGCATGAGCTAAATCAAGGATATTTTTGTTAAGGATCTGAGACAAAGTAACCGGATCCCTTTAAAACTGGTATTGTCGTGGTTTAGTGGTTCATTCACTTGACTCTCATTCCAAGGATCGAGGGTACAGTTCCCAGTCCGGCACTAACTGATTTTGGCAAGATAATAATTCACATTTGCCTCTCTCCACCCAGGTGGAACAGGGTACCTGGCATTCGCTGGGGGTAATAATGATTGCAGGCCCCTCGATAATACTAGTATTCAAGTTGATGAAGCTTCCTGGGTAAACAGATTTATTAGTACTAATATTAACTTCCGTTACTGCATATATATAAATGCATCATAAGTAGGGCAATGTGTACGATATGCGTTGTTTATCCATCGTTTTCACTGTTAGTCTATAGAGAACGCTTAAATAAAAAAAAAAATCTCTTTTAAATTAATGAATGGTAATTTTGAGAGGAGCTGGGTTTCAATTCTGTTACAAATGAGATATGTTTTCGTAGGGTAGCGTGTGAAAATGTTTTTTTTTTCATATAACAGGGAACATAACAAATGTTCTTGGTAATTACACATTATATACGTACTACAAACATTGAACGTCATTGGGACGTTTTGCGAAAGTCTTGATAACGTTGCGTGTCAAAAACCTCTCGGTTGAGTTACATATTTCCTAACTTGGTAGCACATGAAGTGATATTTGAATACATTATGAAAAACTAAATTGACCATTTTTAACTCACGAGACTGGTAAAGAAAGACTACATCCTGACACATATACGCTGTCACCCGCCTCCACGTCGTGATACTTTAAAACCCATGACGATTTCATCTTCGCGAAGATTCGCGATAAATTCAAGATCTATTAAGGTAGGATTAGGGCATCAATATCCAGTTACATCTCGCAAAGGCGGGAAGCCTATGGAGAATGAGGCAAAGACACGGAGGGTCGAAATCAGAGGAAACATTTGGGGGGAACCGCCTTTGTTCGAGAAAAGAAAAGGAGGCTGATATCGAAATCAACCTCTTTTTCCTTTCTCATGACAGTTCGAGTCATCCGGGAAGTCGTCAAGGAATATTTGACGAGTCACGTGGGTATCATACTTTCTTACGAATGGCGGGAACATTTGAAGAGTCACATGAGCATTTATTATCTTTAACAAAAGGCGGGAAAATGCCTGTGACGTAAAAATAAAACGTTTGATACCGTCTGACTTTTTTCCAAGCAGGACGGTTTATTGTATTGGGTATACATGTGCAATAGATGTACATTTCTGTACGGCTATTCAAATATTCTTTCTTTATTTCTAACATTACAAACATTCACATCGTAACTAATTACGAGATAGTGGAAAAAACACTAGATCGAAGATATTAGGGTTGGCGTAAATTATTTATTTCTTGATTATTTGAAGCTCGTGTTTATTTCGTTACAGAAATTACTTATTCTACGTTCGAAAGCATTTAAGATCAACGATATGGTTTAATGTTATTCCTGTTCCAAACACCAACCGACACTTATTCAAAGGCTATTAATTGCATGTCTTGTTTGTGAAATAAACTACACATGTGAGGAGCTAGCATAGATAGACAGAAAATCTATTTCGAATTGGGCAACTTTCACTTAACCGGAAACATAATGAAATGCTTCAAGTATGCAGAAAGAAATTTAAAAATTAGTAAAAGTACCCATCTGCTTCCGAAACATCGTCAGTCTAATCCTCAAAACAGTTGTCACGTCTATTCTATTTTAAATGAAAGTATTAAGATGACTTATCATAAATCTTGAGTTAAGTAGATCGATTAAAGCGTAGTGGCTCAGACACTTAATCAAGGGGCTGGAATATATTTTCCCTATTCTTCTTATGTTGTTCCCTCTCCACGTAGGAGGCTATTTTCTAGTCATCGCGACACCGCAATAGTTATACATAGCATTTTTAGCATGCGCGTTGAATTTTGGTAATCACTATAATGATCGTTTCCTCTCTTAGCATGTTAGAAATTAATCCCTTCATACTATTGTGGTTAGTTGTTTGTACAACGGGATAAGGTATCAATATTATTTACAGCTGACTTACCAATCAAACATACTTGTAAGTCATCATGAAACATATCGTTTGTTTTAGTACGTCGTGGCTGAGGTGTAATCAACTTAGTTCACTAAATCTTGGACGGCTTTTAGATTACCGTTTTCGTTATTTTGTTAGATCATAAGCCTGCGCTCGTCGGTTCTATAATCACCACAAACATAGAAGTTATAAATCGACCCGCACTCAAAAATGAGAAACATATTAAGTCATAGCAATTAAACGTAAAATTAAATAATTACATAAAACTCCGTTGTGGACAGATACATAAAACACAATGCTAGATTTGATTTGGATTTAAAAGAAATAAGTGGCATTACGGTTTATTCTAAGAAATAAGGATTATGATGTGATCGAAAAGAAAATTAACAGAATGGACATGCGTAATGGAAATGAAAAGAAAAATGGTTTAGACATTCACATTTCCTTTTTAAATGGAGAAAATTGCGATCTAGGCAATAATTGGGCGGTATGTTCGACCCATGTCATAGATATGTTGCTTCCAGAAAGATTTTTGCGATCAGCTAACATTGAATTCATGTGTACCATATAGTCAGATCTTCACATTAAGAATCGGGCTCAATTCAAATACGAACGTTGACATCGTTTTTTGTGCAAATCACATTAATGTTGTTTGTTGGGCTGGGTAAATTAAAAGTCGGATACCTGTGTCAGATTCTCAGAATCATAATAAATTATTTATTTTAATGATTACGGACAAGGTGGGCAGTCTAGACACCATAAAATAGGTGAAAACGATGGTCTACTGAAGATTAATTAAGTTTAAAGTCCTGTGGACATAATGCTGGTAATACTTTACGTTCATTAGTATGTGGCATTTTTAAGCAGTACGTTTACCTTAGAAACGTACCCACCCCAAATGAAATATGGAATTAGGAAATGAGACCATGTTCTTCTAAGAAAAAGAATCTGTCAGTTTATATTGATCGGGTATCTTATGTGCTTGTAAAATTTCATGTACATGTATAACATGTATAATTTGGGTGACATCACGCTATGTCAAACATTTCATAATCGGGGCTGTTAACAAAAGTTGGTGAGGCAGTACATTACATAATAGAAAATGTATTTGAAAAAATTTAAATTTAAATTTAATTTTTTTTCCTGTTTACACGCGCCTTGAGCACTCCACAGAGTGGATTTGGCGCGATATAAGTTACATTATTATTATTATTATTATTATTAAATGCATAATAAATAGCAGGGCTATAGCGTAAGCATAACGCTTGATGTGCTTGCAACGCTCAGTTTAAGTTAAACAGAAATAGAAGAGGGGGAGATATAATTGCTATTAACAACGCTGGCTTCTAAATAAAACAATTCTAGCAAAATAATGAAATATTTGCAAGTTTCCATTCCCAACGTGAGGCAGGAGCAAAAATATAAATACTTGTTGGTATGCCCCAAATCATTCTACCAAATTACTGTGGTTTTTAACAAGTTTTTGTTTCGGCAATTCCCACCATTTGTTTAACAAACTACACAGATTGTTCATGACGCCTTTAACAGCTGAGTCGAATAAATGATACAAGTTTTTGCAACCTGTCAGTTAATAGCAGTAGTTAACATTTTAGCTTTGTTACGTCGGACTGTATCTGGTATATTTATATAACAAAAGAATTCGATACGTTGAGTTGAGACTAAATTGATAAATAGTTATATAAACAAATACATGAATAAATGAATAAATATATAAATCGGAAGATATAATATTTGTATCTAAGCGGCTCCTGGTATCGGCAGTTACATTCATGCTACATTAACCTGATAACCTTAATAGAACTCTCGTAAAAATAATTATACCATCATAAATTCACCGTTCGTCTACATTCATTGCCCGTAGAAAAAAAAATATAGATCCCGCAGAATTTTAAAACGACCAAGTGGCATTACGAGGACATATAAGTGTTCTCCTGTTAATTAAGAGTTGGGGCGTTCTGTTAATGGTGTCGCAACACTTTTCTTACAAGATAAAGACGCCATTTAACGCCGATATGGCAAATTGACCACTTCTTTGATCGCATATTTCTTTTTATTTGAAAAAGAGTGGAATTTCTCAAACTTCTGTACATTTCGAATATATCTGCCCCTTAGACAGTCATAAACCAAATGAAGAATTAACTTGATATGTATTGTACATGTGGGTATGGGTGTGTATGTATGTATGAGTGTGTGCGCGCGCGTGAGTGTTTGTGGGTGTGTGTGCGAATCAGCCTAAGGCAGAGAGAGTGATACAGAAAAATAGACAAACAGATGTTAAAGATTAAAAATGTATTATTTGCAATTTCAAAGATTAGGATTGAGAATGCACTTGAAATACGCACGTGAAACTGGGTGAGAAAGAAATAGATAAAGAGGGAGAGAAAGAGAGATAGAGAGTGGGAAAGAATGAGAGAGAGAGAGAGAGAGAGAGAGAGAGAGAAAGAAAGAGAGAGAGAGGAGAGTGAGAGAAAGAGAAAGAGAGGTGGATATCAGTCGAAATCAAATAAACTTTAGTGTTAGAGGCGACGGGGACAAAAGATTCAGGGAAAAGGACATTAACCATACAACTTATTTTATTGCACTTCAGCCATCAAAAGCGATAATGGCAGTTGACCTTTCCGAGACTAAGTTTTTTAAATATAAGATACAATAATCATATGGTACTAAGATTCTTGTTGGCAACTCAAAACAAACTTGCAATAGAGCTTCTTCATGCCAGGGAAGAACGGATATAATTATTTTCAAAAGTAACAGAAAAAATATATAACACTTCTACCCGCCAGCTAAGGAAAGTACAGGTAGTCACTTGACATTATTTGTTGACCTGCAGATATTATGTGGAAATTTGTTTGTCAGCATTATTCAAAAAAGCTTCATGGAAAATGGATTTGATTCAAGTTGGGGGATGTTGGAGTGGGGGGGGGGGGTCATTATTTATCACTTACTTATGATTGGTTGTGTCTTGAAGACATTGTCTACACAATGTGATGATTTTTTTGTTTCAACGTGATCGTGACGATGAACATTACACATGTGTTATGTAGCAAGTGCTTAAGAAATTCTCAGTGGCGTATCCAGGATTCCCTGATGCGGTGGGGGGGGGGGGGGAGGGGCACATGGACCAGAACAAATCCTGATAAGCAAACGATATAAACGTTATCGCATTGTTATATTCCAGTTGGTGTCTAATATTTCGGGGGCACAATGAGGGGGAGAACATGTATCTCCGTTCGGTAATTTATGTGTAGATTCCGTTTTGCCGGGGAGGGGGGGGGGTATATTCCCTATGCCTCCTTGATCAGCTAAAAAGAGGTAACTGGCTAATACCCTTTGAGATAAAGGGGGATTAAGGTTAAAACCATATTCCTAATAACATCTATAGTCAAACAGACAACTGCTGAGGTTTTTGTTGTTAGCCTGCTGTTGACGTGGTTACAGAGGGAAGGAGCAGGCGGGGAGAACAGGCTTAGTACCGTCTAACCGTGTACACCACTCAACAAGATAATATGGGATATGTGAGGTTAAGCTCTATTCATGTATCTCCGTTTCTCTGTCTGTATCTCTCTGTCTGTCTCTTTCTTTCCCTTCCAGATTGTTAGTGTTTCTCTGTTTATATCTCTCTGTCTCTTTCATTTATTCCCGCTTTTGTTCTCTGTCTGTATCTCTCCGTCTGCCTCTTTCTCTCATTTTTATCTCTTCCCCTCTTCGTCTTTCTCTTTCTGTCTCAGTCCTTTACGCCGTCTGTGTCTTCTCCTTTCTCCAGTTTTCGGTATGTTACCCTCTTCATCTCTACCCCCCCTCTCTCTCTCTCTCTCTCTCTCTCTCTCTATCTCTCTCTCTCTCTTTCTCTTTCAAGTTCATTCTCTCTCTTTTCTTATCTCGTTGCTTCCATTTCCGTCTATATTTTCTCTTCCAAAATTTTGTTACCAAAGTTCAAACATTCTTAATGTACATACAGTGCATCAATATAACTGATTATGCATGAACTAGTATATGATTAATCAATACATGTTCAGTTCTTTTCTTAATTTTTTGGTAGGACTTCAATTGGTACATATACGAGCCATTGAGGGCAATATACCTATACGTGTAAGTTGGCAAAGGCTTGGCCTATTGCTTATAAAATTAAAATCATAGCATTAAATAGCTTTGTTATCTTGTAAACTAAGATTCGACGCAAAGTCTACTGTGCCGGGATCTTTAATTTCCATAATCATTAGATATAATTTAGTTTTGAGGCTGAGAATTGTAATATAGTCATTATCAAGTAATGAAAAACGTGAATAGCGGCATGTCGAAATAAAAAGCATCTGCGTGCCATTATCTGGGGACATAACACGAACGAATGTTAAATTAAATTCTTCCTCTGACTAGGAAAAAGCCTAAATGTACATGTAGGCCAAAATTTGACTTTGACTTTGCACGAATATAATATCACGGTGACTGATCTACAGGTCGTTGTCTTCTGTGTTATTTCTACTCTGTTTATGGCGACTAATAAAACCGACATCAATGATATTACGACTAGAGAGAAGAAAATGCAGAAATTGTTATGGACTACTAAATCATTGTCCAGGATTCATTTGCCCGCCTCTATGTCTAGTCAACAACACAGTCCGTACGCCCTCCTCTTTATATCCAGAACAAAGCGCGATAAAAGCAAGTTAAACTCGTAAAACCAGTTTCATGTTCACCTTTCCTCGATTTTTTCTTTTGTTTTCTGTTTTCCTGATTTTTATACTCTTAATAGCTGAGACTGAGTACTGGTCATGCGCTTTCCAGTATGAAAGAAACTGTCATTGAGAATGACTGATTATGTCGTAAATGAGGTTACTATTGTGATTGAGTTTGAGAAATTATCAAAATGGAAACAAATTGTACCAGACACGAAAATAGAAACAACCAAAACAAAACCAACGTTTCTGATTATTTTGAGATATACATTTACAAACTGATTGTATCGATTGTCCTGTCATGTAAGTTTTGTGTGTAGGAAAATATCTTGAAATTAATGACCCAAACTTGCGAAGTTTGAATCTGTTAAAAAATCTAAATCAATTACAAAAATACAATATGTTGGGAATTTCCCACCACTATAGGCTTAACACGTGCATTAAAAGCCGTCGTAGCACATACACTTGCTTATCAGAGAGGATGAAAAGACGGAAAAAGATTTTGGTTAGGGCGTGCCGAATTCCCCCTGCGCACCTTCCGCTAAATGCCTGTTCGTATCAACCCCCATCATCCCCTAAAAGTGGAACACGTCGGGTTTCTTTACTTCCATAATAACCGACTGATTTCGACAAATTGCATTTCAATCCGAGTTTTACAAGTTCCAAACGAGCCAACGAATCTCCGCACAATCTTCTAAAAAGGGATCTTTATCTAACTCGCTTCCCCCTGTTTTCATCTCCCTGTGTCGGTTTGTTATGGACTTCAAATTACCCAGCTTTGATTGAGCTCGACTGGCAGACTGGAGCAGGGAGATTCGGTCGGAAGTTGAGTTTCAAACCCACAACGAATCGTAGAGTAATGCGATAGCTGAGTGCTTTAGCGTAGCCACAGGAGGGGGTAAATGGGGGCGCGTGCCCCGCAATCAAATCGCGAAGGAGAAGAAAAAAGTAGAGATAGAGAGAGGAAAAAGGGAGGGGACAGAACGTGAAAAGGACAAGTAACGGACCCCTTCCACACCCTTTCCCTAAATCGGTGATATTATTGATTCACATTGCTATGCATCTATTTGGACCGGTGCCCCCCCCCCATGATAAACAGCGACCCTCCGATGGCTACGCCTCTAGTCGTGCAGAGGGACAGGGATGGGTGAAAGCGGGTTCACCGCCTAATCCTACCCTCCCCTCGTTGTTGTCATCTTCACTTCTTTTGACAAATTTGTTTTTGATTCTTCCTTTCTATTTAATTCTCAAGTGAATATAAGGGATTAAGGAAAGATTGGCTATGATTATCTCATCCGATATAACCTCTGGCCTTTTCGTTTAGCTAGACACTCGCGACACCTTATTTCACCTCCTGATCACGATTTGTTTCCCCCTTTACAATCATGCATGTACACTTGTTTTCTCATTTCATATTATCAACACGAATTTATTTCTCCAGAAAACATTAACATTATACAACTGCAGGAAAATCGATTGACACTCTTTATGAAGGTTTAATATTAACCTTATCATTATATCCTCAGCATCTCCACCCCGTAACGCAACCAATTTTTTAACTGCAGAGTAATTGTCCTGAATTGAAGTTAGGTACCCTCTTTTTTCTCACGTAGTAATATACTCTTTCCAATTATTTGTTATAGCTCAATAAAATCATTACCAACAAAAGTTTGCCATTTTCTTTATCCGCCGTCTAAGTATTCTGTTATTTCTTTCTTTTCCTTCCTCGTATTTTTTAAACATTTAAGACGTTTTTTGAATCAGAGGAAATTGGCGACACGAGAGACGGAAGTCCACGGTTATAGGGCGTGGACTAGACTTTCTCCCAGTCGTCCTCTTCGATTCCACTCTATTCAAAGAACCGAAGGAACAGCTGCTATCAAAACAGTGATTCAGATTCAAAAGAAGGAAGAAAAATATGAGGGAGAAGCCATTGAAAATAACAGAATAAAAGAAAATTTGATGTAAATAGTGAAAATAACAGCTACATTAATAGGATGAAATAGGAATGAGGAAAGGAAAGAATATGGTGCCTTATTGTGTTGAATTTTATAATTGGGAAATCGCCTTTGGCCCCCCCCCCCCCCCCACCCCCCTCCCTCCTTCTCCCCTCCCATTCACCGCTAGAATATGAATCGACGCCCCAAGATGAGGATTGATGGATGGATGGGAAAATTAGGAAAGGTAAATATAAAGGAGATGAGCAAAAATATCACCCCCAAAAAGGCGGGATAAGAAAGAAGGGGATCGGCAAATGGGGGTAAGAAGAGAAGGAAAACGAAGGAGATACTAGTAAGATATAATACATCAGGACTAAGTATATAAATTGTAAAGAGGATAAAGGCATGATAAATAAAATTAAGGAATAAGTGTCAGTAGGAGTCATAAGCAAATATAATAGAGATATAATAAGGAGACCGATGAGCTGATACACACAAATACACTGACCTATCTAAATCAATACAACGATTTCCTCTTGAAATCCGTTTTTTTTCTTCTCCAAACGACTGGTCTGCTCTCGTCAAATTGGGACCAGAAGTTGATGGTGACACCATAGGGAGTTACCCTTCTAATCCTTTCCTCTTGTTTCTGCTACATCTCTAGATGTGTTGGCGGACAGCTCACTATCTTCCTCGATGTACTTTGTGATGTCATCTGTAGCCCCCTTCCCCCTATACGCGCGGGCGGAGGAGGTAGGGTTAAAAGGCCAACAAGACAATAGAAGAAGAACACAACAGCAGCATTAAAGGGATCGTTTAACAATGTTAAATCTGAGATACACGGTCCTACATGTTACCAGTGTCTGTGATGTGTTATATTGAAGCCCTAAAAAATCGCGCTTCAAAATGATCAAGAAGTGCCTCAAAAAAGTAAAAATCTTTGAGTGACCGGTTTTACCATACTCGTTTTCCCCAATAGACTGTAGTGTTATGAAAACCGTTCGGCGAACGGTTTTCAACATTTGTAATTCCAATCATTAATATCTTGATAATCATACAGGCGATCGGCTTGTAAAAGTCATGGAGTTCCTGACTGACCTAAAGGTTTATGATTTTCATTGCGGCATAAGCTAAATCAAGGATTATTTCTAAAGGATCTAAGACAAAGTTACCGGATCCCTTTAATATGTATACCGTTACCCACAAAGATGGAAAAGTTTTTTCTTTCCTCTTTTCACGAGTGATTGTGTGACAATAATAGTTCATATATTTTCAGATTTTTATTGATCAATCTCTATGACTCTTAGAAGATATAAACCTTATCTATCAAGAATGAACCGTATTCTTTCAATCACTTCATGCAAGGAGGTGAACAAAATAATTGTTCCAACCTTTCGGTTGTAGTATTTCATGAAACATTATTGCTATCAATATCCTGTTAATAAATATATAAATCAGTGGCATATCAAAATCTTGTCGTCAGGGGGAGGGGGGGGGGGGACATCATACGGAGCCAATGATGGTCCATGTTTTTTTCAGCAACAACTATATCTAGATCTTCGGAAGAAGAAGAAGAAGAAGAAGAAGACCTTTTCTTGGGCGTAATTAGTGCGGAAGGAGGGGATGGATAGTGCGAGGACGCCCGTCTTTTTCATCTCTTCTTGATATCTACATGTTAAAAATTTCAATTTCGCCATGATATTTGAAGATAAGTATTGACGATAAAAGGTATGCAGACCTACATGTATCGTATTACATATTTAAAGTTTTTTTTTAATCATAAAAAAAATAAATATCATATATCCTATACGTTAAAAAATGTTCGAGGTGTAAGAGCTCTAGACAATACCATCAATTCTTCCAAGGGCAATCGACTGCCATTTTCCAGGGAAGCTCCGCTCTCATAATATTGTAATGTTATGTAAGGCACTCTTATGAAGCAGACTCGTAATCTTAAGGGTACTGATAACGTTAAATTGAGTATCATGTTCTGAAAATAACAACTCAAATGGATTTATGAGTGCGAGAAGAGGCGGAAAGGGGAGGGTTGGTGCCATTTATTATTACTGGTGGCTATTACTATGGAAAAAATGAGCGTTTGCTTCTATAATACGTTTAAAAGATACTCCATGCTAGCTACTGAAATAATGTTTATCTGAACTTAGATATATCTTAAGGGAAAATATATAATGTATAGCAATGATAATTATAACTACAATTAAAGGGAGAGACAAAAATGGTTTACACTATAACAAATTGCGCGGTGTGTCTTTATTATTAAACATTCTAACACTTTATACCTGATTATTGTTTTTTAGAAGAGATTCGTCGGCTGTCCGCCAAAAGGCCTTTTGAATTGTCAATGTAATTGACGATCTTTTAGCAGACAGCCGACGGATTGCCGTCAAAAATGCACTCTCTACTAAAATGGAAAAAAATCTGAAGAAAATCGGAGAGGAAAGTGTACCTTCTGTTTTGCAAACTCCAGCCTCGGCCTTTAATTTGTCATGTCGGAAAAGAAGGATTAGGGCGTGTCTCATCCGGGGTGTCCGTTCTTGTCTCTTCACCTCATCCTCGTGTATCCGGCTGAAGGAGGAAACAGGTGGATGTATATTTCCATAGCAACCACACTTCTTTATTTATTTGACTAGGAGATGGCCACTTCCCCCGTCCCTCTTGTCTCAACTTATTATTCTCTTATCTAATAAATCATGGATTGATTTTTGCGCCAGTTTGATGTACTGATACTATCAGTAACGTACCTGTTAAGAAACTGTGGTCAGCATTGTTGATTTCTCGTCAAATAAAATCATGACAACAGCCCATGAGACTGATAGATCACAAGACCAACAGCACACTAGACCAACGGCTAACAAAACCGACAAACAAATGCAAAAAATGAAATATAAGAAAAGATGTAAAAATATCCGTCTCGTGGACTATCGGCCTAATTAACCCTCTAAAAAGTGCCCACGTAATTGACATTGTCAGTGTTGCGGTCGGCCATTCCTACGCCCTCTGTCTCGCGAACAATATGATAACTTTTTAGAAGGCCCACGAGACCGATTTAGGTAAAGGATCAAGGGAACTACCAGTATATTAACTGCGATGTATACTAGTTCTTAATGAACTCGGTCAACATTTTTTAAAATAATAATAAGTCGACACAGACTATGCAATCCTATACTTGATGATGAGTTAGCAAGAAAATGGATTTAGCGAAAGCTTACGAAGAAAACGACAAATTAAAATATAGAGTTCATGAAACGACAAAAAAAAACAGTTAAGACAAAATCAACAAAGACTGTTTCCCCAAAAGGAGATATAGAATCGACTTGTTTTCTGGCAGACGATACCCAGGACACGAGGCAAGGATTTCCCGCCAAAATCAGGTGCGGCCCCAGGGGTCAGAGTAACACGCAAAGCAAGATGTCATTACATGAACTAATCAATTCTCGTCGGCCACTGAGGTAATCGAATAATTAGAGGTTGTAGTTTCCTCTCAAACATTTGTTATTTGTCCTCGACTTGAGTTATTACTTTCGTCCAATGCTTCGTCTTCATGGAAAAGCAAAACATAAGTAATCCAACAACCACCCACAGGTTCTATTTTACACGTCCATCCAATTCCTACTACGCAAGTATTAAATTAGGGGTTGTTTTATACTTCAAACTTGAAGATTTGTCCACAAATATTGCGCCCTTACATTCCTACTTACATGTATTCTTTTAAAAATCAGAATGAATCGAATATCAGAGGTTTTATTATTCTGTCCATATTTGTTAATTGTCCTCGGCTAGTTATTTATGAAAAAACCCGATTGTAATCCATTATTCTCAAATATTGCTTCCTTCCAATTATTTCTTATGCATGTAAAACACAAAAGTGATCGAATAATCAGAGATTGTAAATTTCTCTAAAAATGTGTTTTTTGTCCTCGAATGTTGCTTTCCCCAATTATTGTTTATTCTTTTATAACACAATAATAGCCAGTTTGAAATAAATTCTAATATCGTGGGACAGTGTGGGTGCGACCTTAGTGAGAAGATTATGTAGGCCTATGTTAAACCCAATTACCTAGAAATTTCAAATACCTACATTACGTCCTAAATTTGATATTCATTTTTTTTTATAATTATGCAATATAAACCATATTTACAACTCATTGGGCTTAATCTCGACATGAAATATTTATTAACTTCATTGTTGTATATAATTCTAATGTAAAATGTCATAATCTAAATGTCATATTGCATTATTTTATATTTTGTCTCCTCTTTTCGTTTTCCCTAAGCCTATTTTTTCCCATTTGTGTTGTTTTCGTTTTTTTACCATTTGTATAAAACTGCTATTTTGTTTGTAACTACTCTTAATGTCAGTCTGTATCTGTATTTTCCATCCTTATGCAGGACCATTATGTAAAACAGCCTGCGAGCTGATTAATGTTATCCTGTTAAAAGATGTTTTAATAAATAAAATAAATAAAAAATAAATAAAATTTGATGGTATTATTACTTTAGGAGAACAAATTTCTTTCCTCCGTCTTAATATTAATTCTTCAGTTCCCGTCAAATCAGTGAAACAGTGATTTGTTGATATACTTAGAAACATGTATCATGAAAGCTTTCCTATTCAGCACGTCCCAAGATTTTCAAACACAATTCACAAATTGATCATCTTGTTTTAGTTATTTTGTAATCTTTTGTCTCTTTATCTTTGTATATATCATGGAAAGGCGCTAACTAGGAAATGCACACTTTTAGCATTATCAATATATTTTCGCTGTTATCAATATTATATAATAATTATTAATAATTTAGTTTGAATATTCTATAACAGTTTCTCTCTTAAGTTCTGTTAAAATTCCGAATAAGTGATGCAAACATATCAAGATAGCGTTATACTTTCAGTTATACGATCAGGTTTGATCATTGTTTTGAGTATGGAAACAGATGAGGCTGCTGAACTGTGAAGATACATTGTTGAGAGAAGCTCGTCTAAATCTATTACGTTTTTTAATTTGAACAGGAGAGGTATATCGACATAAAATGTATAGTGTAAGGTACCTTTCATGTCTAAAAATCCTTTTTTGAAAGTCTCTTTGTTGTAATGTGTTTGTTCGCTCACCTTTATGAGACGTGTAAATCGTAAGAGTACCATTTGTTCCCAGTTGATGTCTTTTGTTATACCTTGTAAAATGTATTTTGGTGATTTGGTGATAATGGACTACAAATCAAAAGAACGACCAAACAAGACCAATTTCCCCCAGCTATCCTCGCGGGGGGTCCCTCATCTAGCTGAAGAGCTTACTGTTTCACCATTAAATGGATTCTGGGCAGGTGGTAGAGGAATCCGAGAAGAACTCGCTCAGGATACTGAGAAAAAAATAAAATGATAGCGCACCCTTCCATCCGAGGGAGGAACATCCAGGATACCGCGCACTCCGCCACTGCAATATTTGTAATGGATTAGCTCATATGAGTGATACAATGCCAGAATGTTGCCGTGGACGTTGAAAGGCTGGTGTTGGAGAGACGGTGATGTGGGATTCGGTTGGCGGGAGATGAAATCGGAAAGGAAACAGTTGCCAGGCGATGCGGCGCTGGGCGCCAAAAAACGCGCCGAGGTGGGATTTTCTGGAGGGAAAAATTGAAGAGGTGCTCGCGAGGGAAGAAAAGAGGAATTTTGGTGCGTCAGGAAGCAGGAAGGCTTATTGATCTAAAGAATCTTGATCTGTCCCGGGTAAAGTATCTTCGTGTTTGGTGCTGGAGAACCAAAGAGGCCCTCGTTTCAGGGGGGCTATTAGTACCTTTCACAATCAGTCAATAAGTAGATTATTGTGACTTTGTCAAAGCGTTGATTTCCTATCTTCTTAGAATAAATTTCATCATCTTCGTGTAAAGATGGATTTAAGTACCTCCTAATGGAGGAATCCAAGTCTTTAGAATGTTGGGCATCTGAAGGGATTAAAGTTCTGGCGGATCTTCACACTGCCTCGAGTATTGTCTCCAAACATCAGCCATAAAAGATTGAGAAAATCGTCTTTGAGAATGATTACGGAACATTATGATAAATGGTATGGGATCAAAACATTGACAGTCATTTTGGACGTTTTTAATGCAGATACCGTCATTTTTGTCAGCTGAGACTGGTTAAGCTCTTTTGTGATAATCCAATGATCTGCAAGTTGGATCATAACAAGAATAGGATTCGTACATGTTGGCACCTGCCCAGATTAATGCCACCTTTCGTTTGAGATTTGTTTCTCAATTTGACTGATTATACACATTTGTTTATTGTTAACGTTTTACTTTTCTCTTACAATTGGGGATTTTAACTCTCGTATAGCTGTAAGTGTTTTAGCTTTATGACCACTTATGTAATCTCAAATAAAAGGTTTACGCTTTTAAAACCGTCACATCTATTGTTTCTTTAAAATGCACCAAAAGTCAGAAGCAGTGGAGATTAAGATAGGGGCACACACCCCTCTTCCCCATTGCCCCGCAAGTTTCCATTCCCACCTTGTTAATGAATGCTTTAACATCAATTTCAAGCAACAATGTTTACAATAGCCCCTTATTTGATCTTTTTTTAAACGATGTGACGATCAGCAATGTCAACATTTCAAAAATGTTTTCAAATGCATCAATGAAGAAGGAAATGACTGCACAAGGCCTAATTCCATGTAGGAATATTTTTTAATAAGTAATTAGAAAACAAAATTCTGCTTCAAAGGTAGTTCTGAATGAATTTTTTCTTTGTCCCTGTCGGAACGATATACTCGGGTTTCAACGAAATTACACGCTAAATGTGCTGTCTTTAATACGAATATGTTTGAATTCGACCCTTTATCTATGATGTCAATAACCTCACGTTTCACTCTCACTCTCAGGATTAAAAATTATCAAAAATATTGTTTCAAAACTCCTCTCTGAATGGAAAATCAAGAAACCATGTTTCCAAACTCCACCTTGAAGCCATGTGGCGGATCCCGCTATTGTCTCCTGGGCTAGGGGAACCCGTGTCGGACCTGAAACCCCGGAATATAGTAGGCAGGCACTTTTACTTTCACTGACGTCTGATGTCAGAACAAATGTACAATGTTCCACTCAGGAAACGATTTGCCTGAACGTATGTTAAGATAATGGATTCGTGGAGGAGTAGATGTTCTTCAAAATGGATTGATCTGAAAATAATAGGAGGCATGGCCTTCGCACGTGGAGGCTCTTTTAGGAGTTTCCTTATCACACATCGGAAAGATGGTTGAACTGATATGATTGTGTGGAGGTTTCCTTTTTGTTATCGTGAAATGTGGTCATGAAATTATGTTATTAATGCACAAGCAGCAGTGTTAACAGATGTTCATGTAGGTACATTAACCTTCTTCTTCTTCCCCTTCTATTTTCACCCTTCTCCTTCGTCTTCTCCTTCTTCTGTTTATTCTCCTTCTAATTCTACTTATTCCTCTCCATTTTTATTTTCATTTCTTTTAATTTTGTGGCGAATCTGTCACGTTTCTACCTGACTCGGAGTTATCTACTTGATTTTGTATGGTTAGTCTTTTCTTTTTTACACTGTTTTCATGATTTGTTTCTATTTCTGTATTTCGTTTTGTTGTTCTGTATGTATTTCATAGTTTAAATGATATAATTTTTGTTTTTTTTATAATGAATGGAAATAAAGATTGTTTAAATTTACTTTTGATTTTAATTTTAATTCTTCTTCTTCCTCCTCCTCTTCTACTTCTTCTTTTTGTTGTTAACATTACGAACCTATTCTACATCTTTAATTTGGATAACATTCTTTTCAACAATAACATATATGAATGGGAACTTCTCATTTACTTTGAAAGTGAGTTTTTCAAGAGAACGAAATCGTATATGATAGGTCTACTTCACACATTATGCTTTATAACAGCAAAATCATCAAAATGCATTCGGCTTTAAAAGCACCCTTTTCGCTTTTCTGAAAATTTTCTAAACACTAATTAACAAGTGTATTACTTCCCATCTTGCAGAAAATGTTGATGTTAGTTTTAATTTGAGAGATTCTGAAATTATGATCGATTTTGCAATCTAAATTTAAAAAAAAGAATTGAAAAGATGTGGTATCGATGACAATAGAGACAGAAGTGATTGATGTCAATTAGTTAGGAACAACAGTTAATTGGATTGACTTTCTACATTAAAGTAATTACAACACGAGCAAGAAGAAGGATACTTAGAATATAAGAAAAGGAAAGCGTTAAGTGGTTGTCCAACATTATATCAAAATTCGACCTCCGGGAGATGGAGAGACCAATTTTCCCCAAGATATTGGGATGTAGGTCGAAGAAGGTCAATAACGGGAGAAAATTCACACAAACAGAGCAATTAAGCGTTGTTATTCCTTCTAATCTCTATTGGTAATTGTTATATATCTGCGATAGTCATCAGTTAGGGGGTTGTATACCGCTTTCTTTGGCCAGCTTGACCGGCAGTGACCATTAGAGCGGGCAGGGTAGGGATGGCCGGGGGTCAACCCCTCGTATAGCCACCCCTCCTCTCCTAACCGGACAATTGACTGGAAGACTTGGATCAGTATACTTTAGGTAGCAATTCCCTTTATTATGATTGCCTTATTCAGTTTTATTATTATTCTTTAGGTCATATGGCGAAGGTCATATTCTTTGTTGTCGATTTTATTTCCTTTTCTCCATTTGTATTTGAGATAGTTCCCACGATGGACCCATGTCCAAGTGTAATGACACGTATTCCAGAGGCTGGATTGAGGCCAGCGAAATAAGACTGTTGCAGCATAAATTATGTTGTTAAATCTTTCTATTTTTAAGATGACATAATCTTTCGAAGGTGTTTAGTCTTCTTGTGAAGACAAGGTGCAAAATGGACAACAGTATTGCCGAATGTTCTTGTAATGCCAATATGGCCTCACCAATAAATGTATTTCACATTTGAATTTTTTATATCTACATTTTAATACTTCTACACGCAGTAGATGTCCAATTTTTAATGCACTTTTGGAATAGTCATGACAACATTAAAATTAAAAATTAAAATAGAGGCACACTACTCTCTATTATAGTTTTACTAAATATGTGGAATAATATCAAGATATCCACTGCCAACTTTGTGTGGGTTTTTCGTCTCGCAATTTACGTCTTTATTAAAGATGTCTGTAATTTCAATATGCTTGACATCGTGCTACACAAATATATATTTTGTCTTCAGTATGACCTGATAAACTGCAGTATCACTTAACATGCTAAGGAGAAAGTGCGATTTGACCTACTTGAATGTCTTTTCTTACTCTTCTGTAAATTTGTTAGCAAAACGTGAGCACCTCATTGCACTAGCTCTGGTTTATGAATTGACCTCTTTGCCTAATATATTCTTGATTCTGAAAAGGAGTCAAGTTGTCATCTCTCTCCTTCGGCATCTGTTTGATTTGTTTTAGTTATTACCTTCTCCTTTCCCTTTTTAAACAAATGGTAATGATTAAGAGGGATATAAGTTGCAAGATGTATATGAGAAAGGAGAGCTGCAGGATGTATGAGAAAAGAAAATACGCGAAAAGATAACATTAGGGTAATAAATTATTTTTGATGCGAAGTGTTACAACTATAAGAAAAAAATTATAAGGAAATATACTTGTAATCGGTTAAGTGAGAGGAAGCGGGATAGAGAGAGAGAGAGAGAGAGAGAGAGAGAGAGAGAGCGGGGTCGGAGGAGGAGTGGGAACATGTTACTATAAATCAGCTACCTGTCCTAAAGGGAGCATTATATACCAATGACAACAATCATAATTAAGTGAAATAGATTTCAATTTTACAGAAATTATGAAAGAACAAATCAAAAGCAAACATAGTTACGTTTGGTAAAAAATGTTATGGATATACAATGAAGTCCAGAACAATACCCTTTTGATGCAATTATTAGAAAAGGAGAAGGGTCTTGAACTTTCTTTCTCTAAATGCGAGGGAAAATGTTTGTTGTTATCGTGCTTTAAATGGCGCGAACACCGCCACTTAGAGAGAGATGAGCAAGATGATAAATGATAACCTTCGGTCGACCTCTTCTTCTTCACGTGGAAAAGCGATTAGTTTTTATTCCTGAACGAGCTAATTTACCTCCAAATGATGATTGTAACTTTCCCCATGTGTTTCTATCTTCAAAATGCTTAAGTGGCCATTACAGCAAATAAAACGAAGGAGGTCATTTGTTTCCGCGCTGAAATAAGTGGCTGTGTTTTTATACCATTTCGATGATTGTCAACGGCGTATAAGAGGATAGAGGGGAAAGAGGTTGAAGAAAAATACCTCTAAATGAGAGAAATATGAGCTGGATGTAGGTGGTAGAAGAAGTGCAACGGTTTCTTGCAATGCTTCTAAATTGTATATTGATGATGAATTGGTAGGTATAATCAGTCTTCATGATGACTTGCAAAAGTATAATCAGTCCCTAATATTTTCTCAAACGGAGATATGCCTAATGTTACTCTCAAACATCCGGAGGAGGTGGTAATTGGAAGTCTTGGAAAACGAATTGGGTATTTTGTCACTTCTTCATAACAAGACTCTCCCAAGTATAATTCTAGGTGCTACCTTCTTTTTCTCTCTCTCTCCCTTTCTGAGTTTCTCCTTTTTCTTTCTTTTCATACTTTTCCCCTCTCTCTATATCTCTAATATTTTCTCTCTCTCTTCTCCTTGAGTCGATTTTGTTCCAAAAAATCATTTTCTTGCTAATTATCTTCTGTTCATACCTCTCTGCCCCATCTCTCTAACTTATACTTAATTAATCAACTTCATGCTTGATTTGTCCTCACTGATCCCCCCTCACACGCGCGCACACATACACACACACACTCTCTCTCTCTCTCTCTCTCTCTCTCTCTCTCTCTCTCTCTCTATCGCTCTCTGTCACTCACACACCCACACACGCATCCCTCTTCATATTATTAAGAGTTACTCGCGCGATCTCAATCAACCATTGCAAATTGAGACTCCCCCACCATGGTGTTAGAAGGCAGTGGGTTAAGAGCTCGGTTTCCCCTTTCCCTAAACTCATTTGGAGGGTCTTGAACCCCAGTACTTTCTTGGGGTTAAAACCTGCTCGCGGGAAACAATAACACTGCAGCCATGTCGCGTGTTTGGATGTGTAATGGACTGAAAAGGGGAACAAAGCAACGAGAGGCAAGGGAGCCCCAACAAATCGACGTCCCCTTGCTCAAGACAACCGGCTCACGGTCACCCAAGACACCCCGAAGTATCAGGAACGAAGGCCGTTTCATTCTATGTAACGTTAGGGGTGATGCACCTGTGACATTGGCTACCAGTCGACGCAAATTTGCCCTCTTCCTCCTTCTCCGAAATGAGAATAGTCATCACTTTTAAACGAAGAGGGAGGGTGTTATTGTTCATAATATCGCAGAATGGATGATTAGCATATCGGTACAATAGGAGTACTTCAAGATTACGTAGCAACCCTAAACGGTCGGCCATTTTCCCACCCACTTCCTCGGGATGGTCTCCAATGATGGCGACCGTTTGGACACGTGGTGCAACGGTCATTCCGAACGTAACACTTACATCACCCGGCGTGTGCCTAATGAATAGAAAATCAATGCTGCTTAGCGGCCCAAATAAACACCAGTCAAACGATCTCCCCCCGCATCATATAACCCCCCTAATATTCATTCAAGGCGTGTAGCACCCTCATTCATAGCAGGCGCCCAGGCATTATGACGTCACCAACATCCTATCCAACAACCCCCATCCAGGGCTCCCTTTGATAATAAAATCATGCTTAAACGTTTGATATTGCAAGCTCCCACAAAATGGTATTGCAGGTCATTCACCCCTTGTCCAGATAGTAAAGTGTTTTCCCTCATGCTTTGAATATGCACACTTTGTCATAGGCAAAACAAATCTATTAAATACAGAGATCAAAATAAAACACCAGTGGATTGTGTGTTTAGGTTTTATTAAGGCATCGTAATTGTCTTCATTTGTTTTGTTCATCTTTTCACGATGAATTGATGCATTGGTACTATAATTTTCAAAGATGTTATCGTTTCATTGCTTTGTATACTTCGCCTCTTGTCTGTCCTTCGAGGTTTTTTCCCCTGAATAGTGGACATAGAGTGGAATAGCCATCTGATCATTAGATGTTGCAAAAAATTAAAATATCCATCAATAACATTTATTTTCCTCGGACAAAATCATCTACAAAGTGAGAAGTCTCTATTAGGCCGACATAGAATAGAAAGAAGATAGGGTGTTCATTTTGAGCACGCAAGGTTTGTAACATCAGGACATGATCCGGAGTTGTATGACTATTTTATATCAACGCCTGTGTATCGGAGTTCCATCAGAAAGTTAACATACAGTTCTTTTGAACCCTAGATTAATGACCTAAGTTTACAGTAGTAGAGATCGATAACCTCTCGATCAGTGACCTTCTGAGGGCAGGCCTACTATTAGTTTGCCCCTTGTTCTTCTCAGGGGCGCAGCTTTAATATTTCGTTATCGGGCGGGAATGCACTTTAGAGGGGGTAAATTATTTTTAGGTTGCTAACCCTAACCCTTCGAAGTTGGCTGATGTTCAACCTGAAAAGATAGGTGATGTTAAAATTAGCAAACAAATATACACCCCTATTCTGTGTGTGGTTGTCACACTTGAAGATGGTTTCGGGAAAAAATACCTAAATCTCAACACCCACCCCCACCCCCTTCCACCCTCCTCATGATTCAAAATTTGCCCAGTACATGGTCCGATAATGGTCATAACAATTTGCTTTACAAAATAAGTTAAGGGTATTATATTTTGTGCATTGCAGGAAAGTATGACAAGTGATTTTCGATGGTACCGGCATATTTTCCTAGATGCTTCTTATAGTAAAATTGGGCAGACCAATTTATCGTCGGCCTTTATCACAACATGAACTTTTTGATATGTATTTTAATATTAAAAAACGAATGGTAAGATTGGTCAATCACACTCAAGACGCGATCGACATTTAATTTGACATGCATCTACTTTTCCCCTTGATCTGCACAGGGGTGGGTCGTCTGGACAACAGACAAGCGCCATCTTAATATCTTCATAAGATGACAATTTATCGTCATCTCAAACATCAATAAGATCCTCTTGAGTCTGAGAGACCTCGACTCCCTCCTACCGTCAAGCCTCCACTTTGCTAAGAATCCTCTAGGACTTCAGTCATAACTTAATTGTATCACTTCTTTATTGTTGCGAGCAAGGTCATTGCCTTCCCTCTTTCACCAACACACACACACACACACACACGCACACACACGGAGACGTTGACTCGCACTATACGTCATGCGTCAACGGCACGTCGTATTCTTCGTGTGGGACTGGAAGAGTGCGTTGTACGCACGGTCATTGACATTTGCTCGATTCTTTTCCTCTCCCCTTTTCTTTCAATTCTTCTGTGATATTTTCTGTCTGGGACGGGTTTCACCTCCCCTGACCTCTATGCTGAATGCCTACAAAAGCCTGCCCCACGTTTTGTATGTCCAACCCCGCGCACCTTTCACGAGAGATACACAAAACGAGGAAACTAAGAACACAAAATGCGTGGTTTGCGTGTTTCTTTTTCTCCCTCTCCCTCTTTTTTTTGTTACTCCATGAAGGCGCATTATTCCGCGCGGAGTCAAAACTTGGCTTGAATGGAATGGGAGGGCGACGATGTGGGGTGAAAAGCTAAGTTCCTCGCCCAGGGGGAGGGACCAGGAGGGTTACTTTCATACCACCAACGGTTCAGGTTTCTGCTTTCTTTTTCCTTTTCCTTCCCTCCCCCAATCCTGAAAAAAAATCCCCCAACCTCTCTTTCTCTCTCCACAACGCCTATCATTCTGTCTCTGCGTTCAATGGTTTGTTTGTCTCTCCTTCTCTCTGTCTTTATTGTGGCATATTCTCTTTCTTGTGGTGAATCTGTATTAGATAAGTATTTTATGACCACCCTGATTTGGGTTATCAAGTTAAGAATAAGTCATGAAGCAACGATGATTATGATTCATCCAATGGGCTCTACATTCAAATAAACACTCTTCGCACCCGTCTTCCAGCACGGCAACTTTGGGTTTCAGTTTCTTTCTTTTTTAAATGAGAAATTGAAAATATTTCCGCCTCTACACAATTCCTGATCTTTAATTATTCATGATTACCATGACAGGCCTTTATTCATACTGCAACTTTTCTCACATTCAGCAAACCATAGCAATAATCGTTTACCCAGATGACCGACTTAAATTGAAGGAAAAATAGCAGAATCACAATGTTCTTCTTCCTATTTAATAATTGTAATATCTATAATCAATGTTTAACAGTTGCAATGAAGGTAATAAAGGAAATTTTGAGACAACGTATTGTTTAATGTTATTAAGTACGAACAATATAATTTATGTAGATTATGGATTTACAAAACGATAGAGGTATGGATCCTTTGGAAACAATAGAGGAGGTGGCAACCAAATTAAGATAAAAAAGTACAGAATATAAAAAGAGTTGGAAGAAAATTGGTACTTACATGACACAGAAAGAAAATACAGAAAGAGACACAAAAAGAGAGAGAGAGAGAAAGAGAGAAACAGACAGACGGACAGACAGACAGACGGACAGAAAGAAAAAAAAATGTGCTAAGAGCCATCTAAAGTATTTTTAAATCTATGTGAAGAAGAAAATTATCTAAAAGGACTTAATAAAAAGAGAAAACAAAATGTAATTCGAAGATGATTTATACAAATGGCAAGACAAATATTAAAAGCAAATTAAATAAAAAATAAGGGAAGATGAAATTATTTCATAATAAATGATTTTTTTTTTAAAGAGCTAAAGAGAAAAAACTTTGAGAAAATGAAAGAGGTAGGGGGAAAAGAGCGGTTGAGAAAAAGACAGGAGAGAGGTCGAAGTGCTGTACCCGGGCGGTTAGTGCACTTCGAAAAATAGCGATCTTGAACTCTAATTTTTTTTCTTTCATGAAAGAAAAGAAAGAAAACACAAAAATGCAGGCGGTGGGAATAACAATACATGATGAATATGTTGGCAGGGATTTACAAACATGTTTTTCAGTCAACCCGTGATGTATTGATCACTCGCTTGTGTTCTCCTTTTCTTTGATGCTCTCGAAAACTAGCGATTAGTCATCGACATTCCATTCAGAAATTGAAAATAGAGCAAACAAAAATAAAAAGATCTTTTCACCCCACTTGCATGCCGTATACAATGCGTCTACACTGTTTATCCTTCAGCAGTTTTGAATCAAAAGGGGAAGCATTATGCTCATTATCCCTAATTAGAGCCCTTAACGCGACCACCCCTAAAAATAGGGCTGCATGTGTTTTCAAGTGCAATTATTCTTTTCCCTTATTTAAGTTCTGTAATAGCAATCGAACAAAGCAATTAGAAAAGGCTGTTAATACTTAAGTAAGAACAGCGATGGAGGGAAGGGGGGGGGAGAAAAGAGATGCAAAATGAAGTGGAAGAGAGAGAAAAAGAGACAGACAAACAGATACAGACATAGAGAGATAGAGAGAGTGAGAGATAGAGAGTGAGAAGAAGAAGAAGAAGAAGAAGAAGAAGAAGAAGAAGAAGGAGAAGAAGAAGAAACATTACTTTTCAAGATTATTATCATGTAAATGTAGGCAAACTTTATTAGAATATGTTGAAAACGGGTTAATCTTTTACAAGAGTTAAATGTAGTTGCCATCAAAAAGAAAATCGAAAAGGCATGGCTATATAGCTCACAATTTTTTTTTAAAAGTCTAGGAGAGCAATATTAGATATTTGCATTGGTATAGAGAAGTACTGAATGTCTAGAAAATACCTCATTTAAAAACATGTACATGGCTCTATACATCAATAACTTCTTGAAATATGTCTGTGCCCTATATGACTTACCAGGTGATCTATCAGGGGCTAAATGGATCAACAAGTGGAAAGAGAGAGAGAAAGAGAGAGAGAAGAGGAAAAACAAAATATGCTCCTGAATTTTCAAATACTTTCCCGATAAACCAACACCACTCTTTTTTCTCCTCTCAAAGAATACCTTGATATTTGAGAAGGTGGTTGGGTGCTGGGCGTACTATGGTTTCTTGTGTTTGTAGACGTCAGTGGTTGGGGGTCCCCTTTCAAAACTTTTCACCAAATCGGCTTGTTGCGCTTAATCGGACACGAGCCCTTGTTTTCTATTTGTTTATTTTCTTTTCTACTGACCCGGGAAATGGGCATTGTAAAGAGGTCCCACCCATAGGCGTAATTTTTCTCAACTTTTATTCAAGCGCACTTAAATAGCAGCCCTTTCAGCGGTCTTTTTCCCCTCTCCCTCTGTCTCTGTCTCTCTCTTTTTCTGTCTCTCTTTTCTTAGGACGATGCTTAGAGCCTTTGGGGCAGCTTTTGTAATAGTGTAGCCCCCCCCCCCCTTACGTCTCAACAAACTTTATAAAAGGCGAGCTGTCGGCTGCTACTTTTGTGGGTATTTTGAAGGGTCACTGTGGCGTCCATTGCACGTCAGAAAATGTCTCATTCATCGTTTATCATCTCACCAAACCTCTTTGATTGCTAGAAGATTTTTTCTTATAGACCTCGTCTGGACCGGTCCTGCATCCATTGTGGTTGCCCCCCCCCTTAATGATGTGCAGCTGATTTAGACCGGTGTCCAGTATTGAACTGAAATTTATGTTAATGAGCCAGATCATAAAAAGACAAGTCTTGATTTGAAGTCATACAAAATATAAATCTAGGATTGAAAACATCAATTTTCGCCTCACACACTTTGCCTTTCAAACGAAGCCAAAATTCCAGATTCCTTTTAAAGTGCTTTCCGACACAGACATTATTGAGCTCAGAGTATATTTTCATTTAATGGTTAAAATTATATCAAACAATTGTCAATTGCGTTTCTCTAGGCCTGCAACTTAAGATTTGCCCATACCTATTCGCAGTAAGAAACTGAAAATTAATCAAAACTAAATTCCGATTATAAATTACCGATATACAAAAAGTTTATTTGTATTAGATTTATAATCTATAGACGGCTTTATATGCTAGTGACAATATAAGAAAAAAAATCAACACTGTCTGAAAAGCATCCTTAAAAAAGTTATTGTTCATTTTGACGCAGTTGAAGTCAGACAATAAAGATCAGTTGCCTTTGTAGCATGGTTGCTTGCAAAATATAAGCAGAATGAAATTCGCGAATCAAATCTTGTAGATTTCTTTTTATTTAAATTTAGTTCTTTATGATGTATGATTTATATATATAACCATATTTTGTAGGTAGGTGTTTTATACAAACGAAACTCAGTTCTCACGCAAAGCCGATCTTTATCATCGTTCCACAAAATAGATCGTTAGTTTTTCATTGTGATAATGATCATTGACAAGTTTTATGGCTAAGTTTGGTTTGTGTGTATGTTTACTTGTCTGTTTGTTTGTTTGTGTGTTTTTCTTCGTATTTATTTTTCAAAAGCGCATTCAGCATAGGGATGGCGCCGGCATAAGACACTGCCAATCTCGTTTTAAGGCTCAGAAAATTAGTTTCCGTTTCGAATCTCTCAAGCCCCGCTAAAGAAAAGAAGGGAGATATGAGCATTTTTTCCTATCCAGATTCTCCTAAACTAGCTTGAGAAGGGAGGGTTGCCAAAACATGCCGAGCTAAATTCTCAGATAATGCTACCCAAAATAAAATGAAAACATAGAGATTTTGTGTACAAAACTTACCTGAATAAAATGGAATTATTTAATGTATTCATTTCATAAGATACAAAGATATAATTATTATAAAACTGTTCCTCAGAAATCACATTAGCCCTAGACTTGTAAAGGCCAGTGGCTTACACACAAAAACCACCACTGTGTTTCTGCTCCCCTGATTTCCCTATTAATCTTGACCTCATGTTAAGCCCACACCTTCTCTACCCTGTTCTCCACCGTGACCCCCTCTGTCTCTTTCTCTCTCCCTCTCTCTCTCCATATATATTTCTCTTTTAATCGCTCTATTATCACCTCTATCTGCCTGTCTCATTTTCTGTATCTCTTCACAGTTTGCTCTTACGAGGGTAAAATTCATAACTTTGATATTGTTGTAAATCAAAATGAAGCTGAAAAAGCTCTTGAACGGTCTTACCACCAGTTCCATAATATTCTCTTTTTAATTTATACCCGTATTTGTGTAAACGATTATTTAAATTGATAGTCATTCGATAACCATTGGTAGGAAAAATTGAGGCTAATAGAATCAATCAAGTACGAATCAATGGAAGAAGAAACAATTATTGATAGGACAATGTATATTCGTCCTCATAAAGCAGGTCCTACAACCAATTCAACTGATAATCGTAGATAAGCCATTTATCTAAATTATATTTTTGATAAAGGGAAGCCTTTCAAAACCTTTTCAAGCTTAGTAATAGCGAAAAAGAAGGTGGGCTCAAATGTAATATTTCATCTTCTTCTCCATTTTTTTTTTGGCGAGACACCCACGAAGATACACAAAAAGGTAGAGGTTGTTTACCTGTTAAACAGTTTTCATGTATTTAATATTGTCTGCGTGAAATGTATAGCCCCATTTAGGCTATTGTCCAGCAAGAGATTACACGTGTGGGACTATTATAGCAGGCGATTGAACCATTCGACCTTGTGCCATTCAAACGCCAATTGGCGGTGCTTAACTGGTACGAAAAGGAGCCCAATTGCAGTTACAACTCCACAAAACTGACGAAATCCGACTTAAATTGGCATATTTAAGTACCTTATTCCCAAATGATATCCAAATATCCTGCCTTATGCTGATTAATGGTCTATTATCATTTCGTCAAACTCATTAACGTCCCATTTTCCACGTCCGATAGAAATTCTTTTTCCCGCCATAGGTGTCGAGGGATTTCAACTAAGGAGTGATTTTAGGGAGATAAAAATGAGGCTGGTCAATAAGATATTCTAGAACTTCTTTTAATGACAGTGTTTACCCCCAGCTTTACGAGGGGGTGTTTGGGTTCTTGTTTAAAATTGTTTTATTAAAAGAAATTGGGGATGGTTGAGGGAGAGGATATAATTACATCTTTAACTCCCCCACTTTGATCGTCGTGAAATTTCGTTTGAAGTCTGCGCGCATGCAAGCAATTGGCTTTAAGACGTGGGGTGTGCGGATTTACCTAGGAAACTGTTGCAACTTCATTATTTAAGAAAACGCTATAGATGTGGTTTCCAGCCTGTAATCATGTTTTTCAATAATTTGTTTTGTCCAAAGACCTAATGAGAATGAAACTCTGAAATGAAATGAAATTATATACCAACCCCAGAGGACGATGAAAAGGTTTATATTTAAGAAAATTACCGTTTTCGCACCCTCTTAGGAATAATTGGATAAAATCTAGGTTCATAAGTGCCCTCTATTAGGCAGACCAAAGGGGGCATTTTCTTTCTTTCTTTTCTTTCTTTTATTATTGTTCGACTTTAACTAAGAAATAATTTACCCTATTTTTTTTTTCCTTTTCTTTTTTAAATCAATATATCATAACAAACATGCATCACTCTACTGGGCACTAATTGATTCAGTATATGGCAAATGCGTATAAAGTAAATGTAAAGTAAATGCGAGATATACTTATCTCTCCGTTTGGAGGCAAAGGAGGAACATATAAAGACACTTCAAGTATTGTTTATTGCCCCTGTCCCTGTTTCGGAGACATTCGGCCCCATCTTTTGATGGAATTCTGGTCCCCCTCTCCAATTGGAATCTGCTACCTTATTTACAATATAGTTTCTGTCTTGTTGTATTTTGTTGACCTTGAGTAGGCCTACTCATGAAATGCTTTAAAGATGACTTGAATAATTATTATCACAGGATCAGTCGTACCCATGCGCGATATTGGATTTTAAACTCTTTTAACTTTTATTGAAACACAAAATTTCATTGAGCACATGCACTGCGGACATTTATGCTAATAAAATTGTGATGAAATTAATACGTCATTGATATTCCGTGCTTGAGAATTTTCATATTCCAACCAAAGACAAAGCAAAGTGATAATTAATTTCAATTGGTTAAGGAAGGTGATTCTATAAATCTATGCAGCATATGTTCTCCCTCATATAAATCTGAGGGTATCAAAGCCATTTTAGTAGTCAATGAAAACGGGAGTTAATAGGTTTGTCATTCTTCTATCATTAATGATTCGTTAAGTTAGCTATACACGATGTGCTTGAAAATGTAATGGGTATTCGTTTAATTTCCATGCATTTGTGTGAATAAAATGGCTGTATCGATGTTGGCCTAGTCATTCAGTCACTCTTTTGATGTTTGTCGGAAGCGCTTTTATTTATTGAGTTTTAACCAAGAACAGACGTGATAGTGCCTGACGTAGGCCATGAGGTGTGAGAATTTGACGAGTTTATTCATAAATAACGAGACGCGAGGAAACGGAGAATAATTGTCCTGAATAATCCAAAATCACAGCATTTTCCCGCGGGACTATTTTGTGGAGACATGTTAACTCCGCCAGGGACCCAAAGCGGTCCTTAGTTTTCACACCCCGCCCCTCACGGGACTCCACGGAGTTACCAATGCGTGTCCAATCGCATGCTGGATGCGGTGCGCGAGTCGACCGGGTTTTTGGAAACGCTGGCAAACCGATAGCTAGCGAGGCGGTTCCATGGGGGCTGTGCTAGCCGGCGGGTCCGATACGCCATCAAGTGCCCCTGAGTTGGGATTGGGCGAGACCGAAGGAGGCTTCGGGTCACATCAGTTCACGAAGCTTGATGCTCAGCTGTCTCTTAAAGATACAATCACCTTTTCTCTTCTGACATCCATGTTACTTTGCTCATAATTCACATTTTCTTCTTTTGCACTTTCGATTTCGTATTATTGATATCCGTTACAATTTCGAATTGTCCAATCTTTCAATATCACCTAATGGATTACCATCCCCAGGCAATGGGTTTATTTCATTTATCTACAAAACTACTGTTGCCTTACACATTTGATGACTGGAAATGCCAAATAATTCTCAGACCTGGGGGGTGTTTCACAAAGATTCTAAGTCAAACTTAACTCTAAGTTGGACTTAAATATTATGGAGAGCCATTTGTAGCTTTATAATGAAATACATTCAAAAGCAAAATTCAAGTATTTTAGACTTTTCATAATTTCCACATCAAGAACATGAAATCTCCCAAGATTATAGAAAATATGAATGATTCGAATCAACATTTTATGCCTTTAAAATGATTTTTAAAATTTTATTTCAATGATGCTAACAGCTCTCCATAAGTTTTAAGTCCAACTTAGAAATAAGTTCAACTTAGGATCTTTGTGAAACACCCCCTGACCTAAACCAATAGACAATGATTCCGGTATTTACTCCAATTTAAAATAACGTTCGATTTTTTTTCCTATTTGATACCGTTAATCAGACCTAAATCGAGCAATGTTATAATCAATCTATCAATCAAATAAGTATTCACCGACAATGAAAACAAACAACAAAATGGCGTCTTAGTAATCGTCATTATAGTGCTCAGATATTTAATCTTTCATTTAATTTTCCCATTCAGTTTTCCAACTTTTATATTCGAAATTGCTCGTTTCCTCAATTTTCACATCTATCTTTCCGTTCTATGGAATCAATCCCCGTAATTAGCACTGAATACAAACAGACACTGTTTCTTTCGCTATACATCCCCTTTGGCTAACTATTAACACAATTGCAGGCAGTCACAGCGGCGCGTGAGGCGTGAGCCCTTTTCTATCATTCCTCTTTAAAATATGGCTCCGTTACATACTGAATAGAATTTAATTAGAGTTAGATTAAAACCACAGGTTGACCACTGCCCCTTACTTCTGACCACCACGGTCCCTTTCTTGACCATCACCATCTCCCAAAATGAATAGCCCAGAGACAAATATTGCCCTTAATTAACGACTTATTCGATTTAAAAACAATTCATTGTGCATGTAATGTGACACCGGTTCCAAGTGCAAATAGATTTCTTATTAATTGTGCGGTTTTCCTCGGTTTTCACGGTGTTGGTGTTATTAGCTACGTTAGTGGCTGTCCTTTATTTTTCGCGAATCGTCACAAAATGCTTTCATTTATCATTTTGATATATTCAGTTTGTACGAAAATTATGTTTCGCATGAACCTTTTAGTCTTGAAGGTCCGAATTAGTGTCAACTCAAATTATTCTTCTCAAGAACTCAATCACTTTTCATATGAAGTACGATACCATAAAGGATTGATATAAGATATTTAGGCTAGTTATGTTACGTTTTACTTAATGAATATTTATTATTTTGTGAATGATTATTTTCATTACGGTCCGAAAGTGCCAATCAAAATTGTCTTTGTTTTGTACAGAATTTGATGAGAGTAACAGGTTTCAGGATTCATGCTAGATGACAGCAGACAAATACGCTAAAAAGGCTTTTTCATCTTGAATGGTCATTCGAAGCAATCATGCGATTTATATGTTTTTTTAATAATAACATTTTTGTATTGCTTTTATTTAGCTAAAACAGTGGGTGCCTGCTATAAAGAAATATAGCTTTTTTCCCCCACTCTCATTTTTCAGCAAGCATCAGCCTTAATATTTCAAAAATTGAAGAAAATCTCAGACTCTGTCATCTCTGATTACAGAAGTGAGTGTATGGTAACATTAAAATGCATGCAGACTTTCCTTTTAATCGACCAAGTAGTAAACTTTAAAACGTTACAATATTCTTTACCTATTCCAAGCAAGATAGATCTTTTTCGACATAGGCACATTTAATGAACAAAGAGAAATATACATCGTAGAAAGGATAGGAAATTTCAACATAACTGGAAGGCAAAATTAAAAAAACATAAATGGAAATATTGGGATGTATTTTCGAACAGAAAAAAAGGAGAAGGTCACGGTTTTAGGAGAGCACTCCTCACCTGTAAAAATAAAAAAGTAAACGTTTAGGTGAACATGAAATAATATGACAGGCATTTTTACGGACAAAAAGACCGAGAAAGTAAGAATAACTGAATGAGAAAGATGTAATGAAGAAAAATGAATGAACGAAATAAAGAATAAATGCATGAATAAAGAAAAAAAAGAAAGAACTAAAGAAAAAATGAATGCATGAATGAAAGAAAGAAAGTTAAGAAAGAAGAATGAAAGAAGGAAGGAACACATTAAGAAAGAAAAAGAAAATGTAGAAATGATGGAAGACTGAAGGAAAGAAAGAAAGAAAGAATGAAAGAAAGAATGTTAGAAAGAAAGAAAGCGGTTATAGGAGAGCGCTCGTCACCCTTACACCTTTGGGATTGCGAAAAAGTCAGCGTATCTTGGCTACGGTTCCGGACGGTGTACGCCGCCTAATGCAATATTAATATATTCATGATGCCAGTGCCTTGCCCATTCCTCCTGTGGGCTATATGTTAACCGCGTAAGGCGTATCCTTCTCCCGATCCTTCTCTTCTTTCTTGATCAAAAATAGAGTACGACCCCTCAACTGCCTGCCGATTTTTCCTTCTACCAAAGCTGAATAATTGTTCGCTCTGAGATTCATTTCGTCACCCTCGTTTTCTCCCTCCTCTGTGGATAATATGTTGTTTGTACCGTCGTGCTTTCTCTTTTAACCTGATTTTATATCTCTACCTCGTTTTCCCTTCGCCTTTTTTTCGTTCTCTCTCTCTCAGGCTTCTCTCCCTTCCCCTCCCTCTTATTTCACTCTCTGTAATCTCTTTTCAGTGCATCTATATCTAACAGTATGGAACAGAAACCCTTCTAAAACTGTATCATGAATACATTTAAGAATATATACACACAATTTCTCCTCGAATGGTAGACGTGCCAGTGATAAAAAGAAAAAAAAAGAAAAGGGATAATGAAATAGGTTTTTATGTTGGAAAGGAATATATATTTATTTGTGTAATTCAGCGTATTCCAATCTTGAAGCAAAATGTTCGATTTACAACTAATAAAAAAAGGAGTTATTCAGGTGATGACGATGAAATGTTACAGGGATGATACTCTTTTCTCACTTTAAAATATATACCATGGACCGCTTTTGTCTACTTTTGTCATACTCACAATGTACATCGACCTTAAATAAATAGGGCGAAACGGGTCGACTCTTTTTTCAAGCCAGGGCCCCGTCGTATACGGACTTGCGATTGATCCAATTCAATCGCAAGTTTACAGTCCCATACCTCTTATGTAAATATTTATGATTAATATCAAACGCAAATAATTTTGCGATTAATGTCATCTCCTTATAGAAGACGGGAGCCAGATCTCTCTATTTCATCTTTCATTATACGGTTTTGCCCGCAATTTATAAGCTAGGACGTGTCATCTTAATTAAGACACCGATATCTTAGACCACGAATGCATATCTACGTTTAATGAATCATGGACCCGATATGTTCTTTTATTGGTTCATTATCAAGGCGTGCACTACACGATTCAAGCCAGTGCCTCCTTCATCATCCCATCCCGTTTAGATCCACCTTAAACCCTAATTTCGTCTCATCTTTAATAAACATCGTCTTGCCCTCCTCGAGCGTCTTTTCATCTTCCTCACATTAAACGTTCTCCTTGAGCGATCTGATACTTAATATCACACACCTTGTCAGAGACTATTACAAGCTTGCTTAGTCTCTGGTGACGGTTAATTTCGATCCGTTGGCTGTTCTATTTTTCGAAGTCTTTATTGTTACTTGTTATTATAACAAGAGCTTTCGCCGAACTCATTGGGCAGGCGTAAATGTACTTTGTATTTCATATGGTCAGAATGTATTGTGTAGTTTATTGGTATTGAAGTTATTAGCAAAATACAAAGAGTGTTGTGTGATTGAATTGTACAATTAATTTCCCACAGGCTTGAGTAATTTTATAATGGTTAGTTTTTTTAATTCAAACTTTGAAACCAGTACTGAAGTGAGAACACAAATATTGAAGGTGCTTCTTACTTTCTACTTTATCTATGCGCTTATTCCACTTCAATATTATTGTTTTCATTTAAAGAATTATAAATGTATAGGGTACGTGAAATGTTCATTGCATGCTAGTTTAAACAAAATTTAATTTTACCCTAAATCATATACATCAAAACAGCTATTTCCACTTCAACTTTATGTAATTGTTTTAATTCAAAGAAGTGAGAACACAAATATTGAAGGTGCTTCTTACTTTCTACTTTATCTATGCGCTTATTCCACTTCAATATTATTGTTTTCATTTAAAGAATTATAAATGTATAGGGTACGTGAAATGTTCATCGCATGCTCGTTTAAACAAAATTTGATTTTACCCTAAATCATATACACCAAAACAGTTGCCACATCTTAAAAGGGCTCTGACAAGTGTAAAGTAAGCTTAGAATATGGCATTGAAAACAAAGTCAGCGGAGGAAGTGAAATAAATGTTGACCTTTAAATGGAAGGAAAACATGTTCAAATTGAGAAATTAACAAAGAAAATGAAATGGACCTCCCAAAAGGTATCGATAAAGATAAATACAGAAGAAGTACATGGAATCGTAAAGTAACGTATTCCTAATCCCTCTCGTGCACAGGTGAGACATGCATTACCCGGTCCGGTGCCCCTGATTTTCATATCCACCAATCAAGCCATCTGCCCCCGTCGACTCGCCCCTCGCCAGATCAAGGTTATTCGATGTACATGTAATGGTCCATTTAATACATTATCCCAACATGGTCGACAGTCATGGAAAGTGAGTTTCAGAGGTAGAGGACGAGGACTGTGAAGACAAAGGGGATGGAATTGCAGACATTGTAGTAGGAAAGATAAGTACCTATTAATGGACATGTCGTAGTTGAGTGGTTTACACACTTTAATCGAGAAGGTACATTGTAAGGTCATATGTTCAGCCCCAAGCACGTCACTTCTATACGGCTTTTCTCTACCCAGGTGAATAAGTGAAATGCCCAGTAGAATGCAAACACAACAAAGATTGTATTAGTGTTTAACTGGTATATAACGTGATCGCAAAGACTGAATCAAGCCGAGGGCAATTTCAATACCCTAATTTCATTTCACTTCATTTGATTATTTGTTAAGTCCAGGGGGGTGTTTCACAAAGATCCTAAGTAGAACTTAACTCTAAGTTGGACTTAAAAATTATGGACAGCCATTAGCATCTTTGAAAATATTTGGTAAAAATATTTTTGAAAGGCATAAAATGTTTATTCAAATCATTCATATTTTCTATCATTAAGGAGATTTCATATTCTTGTTGTGGAATTTATAAAATGTCTAAAATACTTGAATTTCTGCTTTTGAGTATATTTCATTTTAAGGCTCCAATGAATACATAATAAACTCAATATGCATTAAAACAAACATGGAGAAATATAAACTTGTTTTAAAAAAAACTGGCCAGGGTTTCAAGATAAGCGACGCTTAGTGCCTTGTGAGCCCTGACAATTAAGTTCAAGCAAAAGGGATATATTAATAACTAATAATAATTATAACTATTTCTTATATGGCGCTTTTTCAGGAGGGCCCTATCAAAGCGCCTTACAGATATATATACTATTACCCCGGTCATCGGATTCAAGGCTTACCCGCATACAATGTATGCACATTCTCCACTCCCTGGGGAGCATTCCAGCCAGGCGTCATTTTTAAAAGCGCAAACACTTGCTAATCTAAGCACATTAGCTTTCGCATCCTACCGGGTATTAGATTCAAAAGATGCAAATTATTGATTAATATTGAATATGCCGAGGATTGTCTATTGAAATCACTTTACGATATAATTGTCATGCTCGCGCGCACAAAAGCTATCAAAATTGCAAAATGTTATTTCTTGAAAGTTTTGGCGATCGTGTTAAATGACGACTGATTGGAATGCTCTCTTTGGCAGCCGAGATGTTGGAAGGATGTGCGGAAAAGCAGATGAATCTAATGACCGGGTTAATAACAATTAGTTGTAAATCCGTTAGAAAGGAAGTATTAAACGCTACATAAATATCTAACTTTTACTACGTGTTTGGCACTGCCCATTGGCGCACAGAGAGTTCTTAAACCGAATTATTAAACCTCGATAATCGTTTTTTCTTCTTACAATGTATAAGTAAACAGTGACAAAAATGACAGGGAATGAGTATTTAATAGGAGATAACTATCAACGAAAAATTAATATAAAACTTTCTAGTGATAGATCAAATTCTACAACACGCGTTAATGTCTAGACCCATGACATGAATTGAATGTCTGAAATCTGTACAATAGACTTTAAAAGTAACTAAACTTGGTGCAAAATCAAATAATCGTTTATTAAATAAGGAGTGGACCAAATATGATTTTAACACTAAGTGTTGCCAAAAATAGGCAATGAGAAATCAGAAAAGACATCAAAGAAAGCAGATAATATTTGAAAGCAACGAACAATCAGGACATTCACTTTAAGCAACGAACAATCAGGACATTCACTCACTACACATTTTTTCAGTAAAATAAAAAGGGAGACACATGCGACGTAAACTTTAGGTTAGATATAAAAGAATAGATGTATAATTAGTAGAAGGCCAATAGATAGAGGCATAATTAGTATCATTCATCCTGACACTTTATTGTCTTAGTTACAGGCCAACATCTTTAACAGTTTCTTAAATAAATTCGTGTTTTTTTCTTCTCTTGGAATTTCACTATATCTCCAAATTTGATATTACTCTCCGATTGACTTTGATTGACTTAATATGTCTCTCCATTTTCCCAACCGCACTCCCTTCTCCTCTTTCTCTCTCACACTCCTCTCATCCGCACACTTATTTTGACGGAAACTGCATGTATCTATGCTTTGTTCGTTTTGAAAGGGAAAAAAAAGATCAATTTTCGTATCTCTTTTGACACTTATATTCCCCTCTTTTTTTTTCTTCTTCTTTTCAACTCGCACGTACCGTATGAATCATGAGCCAAGCTTATCGGATTGGACAAGCGTGCTCTGTGCGGTTAACACTTTCACTTGCTCCCCGTGTCAGCTGGCCCAACAAGCTCTCACATCCCCGCTAAGCCGCTTGCATCACCGCTATCACACGGGCAGGCGAGCGCAGCGCACACATACAAGCAGGCAAGGCAAGGGGAGAGTGAGGGGGCATCGAATGAGGTTGATAGATCGCGAATCTTAGTGGCTCGTTATCGCATTGAATAATACGGTGATTTATCAAAATGATGAGCCACCGCCATATCATGATAGATCATGGTGGATGACATTTTGAATAAAACGCCGAAGCAACCGTAAGATTTTAAGGGTAGGATTACGTGCTGTGAAAACTGATGCGCCCGATGCCGTTCTGGAGAAAAATAAGGGAAGTTGTTTAAATGATGTCCCTTTTAATTAACAGGTGCATTCTGTCACGGCCTTAAACTCGTTCCTCATGTAAATTTTAAAGTGATCTATTCACTTAGAGACAGTTGTTGATTTTCTCTCCTCGATTTGTTTTCAGTCTAGTGTCCTGCAAATGCCAGACCACAAAGTGAAAAAAACATCTCCTGACAGAAAAACGGACGACAATTTATTCACATTAACATCTGATAAGAAATCTACTTATCGGGAAATCCTTTACGCAGCACACACTATGTCTGCAATTTAGTGATGTATCACTTATGAAGTGAACCACTGAACTATCTTAAATTGGAGGATAATATTTATACATTTGTATTGGGGGGGGGGGGGAGAAAGAGGGAGTGGAAAAGAAAAGAGATTATCTAAAACGAAGGGCATCTTATATGCTCCAGAAATGTATCTCACATTCTATTTTTTTAAAGTAATAAATTAGCTTTTCTACTAGTTTAATTCTTAAGATTTCAAAACGTAAATAAAAGACAGCGTACTGTCTGTTGAGAGCCAGAATGACGTTGACTCTGTTTTAAAGTATATGCTTCAACGCCCTTCTGGCTCCAAACAAAAACGTCACAAAGGAATTTCATGTGGCATACATAAAAGTATTGACAACATCTTTTAGAACGAGAGGCAAACATAACAGAAGAAGAAAACTTGGCCTAGCGAGTTGTTTTGAAGAATTGTAATATTAGACAGAAGAAAAAATTTGGCCTAGCGAGATGTTTTGAAGAATACAAATCAGACAGCTATTGATTTTTTTCATGACAGGGGAAAGGGTGCTCTCTTTCGTTGCTTAAAAATGAAATTTTTCATTTTTACAATAAATGTTCAGCTTTTTATATTCATGAAAGACAGACAAACATAATATAAAATCAAGCAAAATTACGGAGTCTTCGTTCAAGTCGATAATGTTGATAGTCATCCTAATTACATTTGTATCCACCTCTAGCATCAATAAGTTGTATAGGACAAGAATATATGAGAAAATAAGATTTGGTTGATTAATTGCATTAATTCCATGTGTAATATTCCTGAATCTTCAACGTGTTTTAGTTTCTTATTGATATACAAGAGTACAGTGGTGGATATAAGTGGGGACGATGGGTGCACAACCGACCCATGCCCTTATTTAAATCCATGATGGCAAACGTTTTGTCTACAAATAATACCCCTACCGTTATGTTTTAGAGTGCCCTTCTAATTTTAGACCAAATTTAATTATGGCGGTGGTGATGATGATAATGACGATGGTGATGATGATGATGATGATAATGACGATGGTGATGATGATAATGATGATGATGATGGTAAAGATGATGAATATGGTGATGATGATGGTAATGTTGATGATAATGATAATGCAAATGATGATGTTGAAGATGATGAAAATTATAACGATGATGATGATTGTAATGATGATGATAATGATGGCATTTTATAAAGCGACGGTATCCGTTTCTGCTGGCCGCTCACGGCGCTTTCTCTACAGTTTCTCACCAAATGTCTTAGTCAGTGTCTACATACAAATTTATGCTGACTGAAGTGAAGTGCAGGTTGTGTTTGATTTTGTGAAAGCCCTTCTTTGTGAAAGAAACTTCATTAGAAAAGTAAAAAAATTAAACATCAACCTCATTTTATCTTTATGACTAAGATTGCTATAATCGAATTATTAACACATCTATATTTTATTACAGACTCCACATCATTTCATCAGTTGATTTCTTATGTTATGTTATGCATAGGCGCAAATACTTTTTCCTTGGTCAATGCCCGACTTGTTTAACTTTTACATTAAAACAAGCTTTTATTAAAAGGTCGAAACGTAAATGCATCCAAAATATCATTAATTCATCTTTTTTTTTACATAACGAAAAATATTTACTCATCTAGCTGAAACCAACCATGTTTGATTGAAAAGGAATACGAGCTGAGACGGTGTTTAAAAACGCGTCATAATGCCTTTAAGTTTTCTCACAAATGTCGATGGGCTAGTTGGTTGCGCTTGGCCGAGCCCCACGCGTCAGAAGGCGTCAAAAGAAGTAATTACTTCATCCTCATACCATGGAAGAGGGCTGAGACGAGAAGCTCCCCATTACTAAATCATTAACTCCCCAACTTCTCATATCACACAGATTTACATTTCCTCACTCCGCTCAAAAAGAAACTGCCAAAATGAGAAATGTGAAAGCCGGCGAATCATCATTACCACAGACGTTTCCACGTTATTTTTCATCGTTAACGGATGCATTTTTTCATGCGCGGTAATACACTCTGGGGAATATTTTCCACTCATTTTCATACATTTCATTTGGAGAAGTTTGACAGGGTCGTTAAAATCAGATAGCTCTCGTGCTGCGCTTGAACGATTAAGCATATGCTTCTCACCGACTGGGGTTTGGTGATTGGGGGAGAGAGCGGAGAGAAGCTGGGTTTGACGGGGCGGCGGGGTAACGCGACTTGGGGCGTCGTGGTTCCCCTACGCGCATGATAACCCCTTGGTGCGTGAGGCGTGAAAACTCGTCATGGCCGCTCCTCGGATAAGGCAGCAAGAAAATACACGCGGAATGTCTTTATGGGGAATGAACGAACGAAAATCATGTATCATGCCTATGTCATCATCGAATATGATCATTTATTGAGGAGTTCACGTGCAGTGGTCGAATGCTGGCGCTATTAGCCGATACTTTAAGACCCAAATAGCAATAAACGTTAAAAGAACATGAAAAAGCAAAGTGGACGGGTAAGGGCGGGTAAGGTCAGCTTTTTTTGGTCACCCATTACCACAAATTTTTTTTCGCAACCACTCATAAAAAAGTTAAAGGGGAGGTGTTCTTGTTATCAAGAAATAATTTTATGTTGTAAAGCAAAGGTAATTCTTGATATCAAGAATTCGATTTCGTGATATCAGGAATTCAATTTCGTGATATCAAGAATTTAATTCTTGATATCAAGAAATATGTTTTAATGATAAAACTGCTTGCCATAAGATCGCGCCAGCTCGCCACAACTCGAGGCTCCAACTCGGCTAAGTGGGAGCCCTGCTTAACGTTTGTCAGAGACAGACTCGTAGTTCGCTCGTTATGATCGACAGAGGGCATTCTACTTGAAATGACTAGGTGTGAAATTGATTCGCAGCAGATCTATTCAAGTTCAAACCCCCCAATTCATGAAGGGTGTTTAAAGTCAATGATTTAAATCACCGATATTTGGTCGATCAATATTATTGAGACAGACTAAACAATAACAATCACAATACAAAAGGAGGGGCAAAAACAGAACAGACTAAAAAGAACACCCGCAGACATCTTTGCCCCCCCCCCCTTTTTTGTGTTGTTGTTCTCCTGTATTTCTGACGTCAAAGTGTTTTTCACATTTTGGGGGACTTCTTTGCTGGGTATCTTAAACTTCATTATCAGAGTCTCAGTTTAAATCATATTCTTGAATTCGGATCAAAGTATTTCGTCTTGTGTAAATATTTCTTTATTCTATCGGACAGCTAAGGGTGTTTTATTTGATATCATCTTGATTGCAGAGGATTGAATAAAGGGATTAACCCACCTCACAATGACAAGTATGCATACAAATAAAATCCCTTACAAATTGACCTATTTCGGACTCGAGAAATGTTTGTTAGCACTACTTAATAGGTCTACATGTATTGTACATTAAGTCGCCTTTCCAATTTGACATCACTAACAAGAGAGAAAGTCATATATATTATAGAAATAATTAAGTAATGGTGAATCTTTGTTCAATACTTTCTATTTCATATATAAGCCTTTTAATAATAAACCCTTATTGAATTGAATTGAATTGAATTTAACTTCCTTGCTCAAAGCGATAACTCAGTTCGGTCCATGTGATATATAGTTTGATGTGAAAGCCAACTAAAGGAAACTTAAAATGACCGAATGGGTGTGGTTAAGTTTGTGTGCCTGTGTATAAGAATGAATGGGTATGTATAGAATGTGTGGTGTGTGTGCGTTTAGTACGTGTGTGCGCGTGAGTACGTGCGTGTGCGTGAGTGCGTGCGTGTATCTGTGATTTGACTTTCATAGACGTCTACCAATCAGATGTGATCATTGTCGGTGTACGCGTGTGTTGGGTTTGCCTCTTATAGACGTGTACAATCAGAGCTGACTATTTTCGTCTGGGGAACAACCTTTTAAAGTTGCTCATGTGGGGGTATATAGAGGGCAGAACAGGAGGCAATGTTTGCGAGATTTCAAAAATTGACTTGCGCCAAAGTGATGCCTACAGTATGTGATATGTTGGGATTAAAGTGAGAGAATGAGATGCATTGCATATGCTTTTTGCAAAAGCAAAGTCACACATACACACACACGCGCGCACAAAATTATGTTCGTCAATATTTGATATTCGATGTTTGATATTTGTGGCATGATCAATTTTGGTAGGGATGTTATTTGGATCTGCAATAACCGAATTAATACCCAAATCCCCATTGTTTTATTCAAACTACACATAAGCAACTTTGCGGCAAGCCGATTTTTGCACTTTAGCAAACAATGCGTCCTGTTCATCAAAGCGTGAACACACACCACACAAAAATGATACTAAATTATTCCGGATAAAACACTCTTTCATAAAATGTATAATAATTTACTGTTCATAGATGATTGATAAAATAATAAGCAATTTCCTAGGTGTAAACTTTTTTTTTTGACTCACACTGTAGTAAATCTCTATCATCAGAGTAGCGTATATCACGACCTAGGATGATATGGCATGCAGGCACGCCTTTGGATACGCTTCTAGCTTTTAGTTTTTAGTTGTTATACAATTTAATACCAAATAGTTATAATTTACTTAAACGGAAATTATGAAACAATCCCTTATGTTCATATGATGATGAGTAACACGAAAATCTTTCATTTGTTCGTAAAATGCAAACACACAAGATTGTTTTTGTTCAGATCTGGAGACTTAGATCGAAAACTTGACAATGTTGATTTTTTTTTTCTCAACAATTTCGTGTTAATTAAAGGTTATGACTTGAAAAACAAAATGTTCAAAAAATTGAATTTTCTTATCATATATTATGCATAATACGTAATTTATCCAACATTTATGCAAGCAAAAAAATCGCAAACTTATGTTTCACAGAGTCTCTGTTCTTAGTTTTTTTTTCAAAAGATTAATCTTAAACCGTTTAAAGATCGTAAAGGACTGTAAACCAAAAAAGTTATGAATTTTTGAAAACACTGTAATTTAAGAAAATGAAACATGTTTTATGTGAATTATGTGAAGATGCTACGATGTTATTTCAATTTGATTGTCTATGATTGTTTGATTAGTTCAAAAGCATATATTTATCAAATTAAATTTACAAAAAACAAAATAATGATATGATCTGGCAAATATTGATAACGATTTGATTGTCCTTGAACAGCAATACCATATAATCAATAAAATGTTTGTCATATCTTTTATGCACATATTTAGCCCACAGCATAATTAACAGTAGCTTAGCTCTTAAAGTTAATATTCGACCCAAAATATGCAATTATGCTACGGAATATTACGCTAAAGCCTCATTAAAGCCTTTTATTAATGACATTATAACTCAGTTAGTTAACTACGAGTAATATTATTACTCTTCAAAATGTTAATATTTATAAGTAATGTCATTAAATACTTAGAATAGCCTTTAAAATATGATAGTATATTGTTGTGTCATTGCGTTTCTCTAAATACTGTATATATATATATATATATATATATATATATATATATATATATAAGATAAGATAATTTCTAGAATCAGAACGCTCATATATATATTCAATTTGATATCATTTCATTATGTTTCTGAACCTGAGAACATGTATTTGCTTCTTGCATGGGATCCGTCATACATATATCAGTACGAATACAATAATGACATAGTTACAATGTCAATTCCTGATAACCTGTTGTAATACCATTTATGTGTCGGCGTACGAGGAGGATATTTGTCAAAGCAAGTTATATCAATTTTCATTATCTTGTAGGAAGATTCTCATGCACTCCTGACTGATGTTCCCACCGGAAAGGATCACACCAACATTAATGACCTCTGCCGGAAGTGACGCAAACTTTTCGCTAAAGATGGCGGCCAAAGGGACTCCAGCACACGGTTCAACGCATTGTTTCAAATAATGCCAGACGAGGAGAGTAGCATTCTAGGAAGCGACGGAAGGAAAGACGGAATTTTGATTAATTGATGGCTTAAATTCAAGTCATAAAGGATTAACGCAATCATAGTCACAAGTCACAACTTTTCCATGCCCCCTTTTAAAACACAATGTATATTAATTAAGTATACATTGCCCCAAATGCGCCAATTGTTAAATATCAACCCCAAAATAGCATCCTTAAAATATGATTTTCTTTTTCTTTCTCTCCTTTAATAACAAAAGTTATTTTTTATAAAGCACCTTCATCACTTTTTTTTTTAATGCACGAATCAAGTGGAACCTCTCCATTTTTTAAAAGACCTTACGTAGAAAAATGAGGTTATTTGTACCAAATCTTAACTACGAACTGATCGGTTAGAAAATCGCACGGGCATCACCTTGATTTCATCTTCGGATACCGATATGACGTCATCGACGTACTCCTTGATGATTGGCCAGGTATTCGAACCAATAGAAACTCTCAATCCATCTGCAACGGTTGAGTTTGCCTTTTCTACATGATTTAGTTGGCAGAGATTGCCGTTACGGAGTGAAAGTTCGCATGAGTTCGAGAGTGAAGGCTCTGCTCCAATGATCAAAATATTGGGTTTTATTGCCTGGTATGAGAGAAAGTAAGATAAGTGAGTCATCCGTAAATAGATGCATTATATAGTTTTTTACATGAAAATATCATATCAAATTCGGGTGTAGAGTCTTTTCTCATTCTCCTAAAACGAAAAAACTTAGTCTGGCTGTGCTCTACGTTTGCAAGCAAAATTATTTTCTTAAGGGTAATACAAAGTTTTGGGAAATTTTGAAAAATGGGTTGATAGTGATTCTTTACAATTTTGATATATTTGGATGCCCCTGTGGATGTATTAAAAGCACTAGAAAATTTAGCCCCTGAAACACTTCTGCTTTCGAGAAAAATTGAATATAAAGATTTACCGGTGCTCCCGGTAAATTTTGATAAATTTCAAATAGCTTCTACGGCCGTACAATGGTAGCTGCGACCATGAAAATCTCAGAGTATGTAGTTGTGGTATTATAATTTCCAAACGAGAATAGCTAATCGGTCGATTTTATTCAATAAACATTGTTTTATAGCTTAATTAATATCTTGACCTTGAGAGGGAGCTATTCAACATAAAGTGTTTATTATTTACAATTTCATATCTTTAGAGTCGATTTCGACCGCGACAACGATCACTGAATATTGTAGGATCGTATATGCTTCCAATATGATCATTTGAACCAAATTCATGACCCCATACCAAAACTTTGTATTACCTTTAAGTTATTTATGTGAATCTCAGTCATCATCAATTAAAGATATTTACAGACAACAAAATCGAATATTTCTATCAATACAAGGCAAAACCGTTATTGGATTTGTGTGGGGGTAAGGTAAGGGTGTGAAGGAATAACATACATGTGCCTTTTGTGTAATAATAGTAATAAAAATAATGGTAATAACACTAGATTGCTTAGTAAACGCAAAATACCAACGAGGTCTCTCTGTGTGTTAGAATATCACCGTATTAAATGTCACGAAAAAATTAGATTACACATTCAAGAACGATAGCGTTTTCAATTCGGATTTAAGTTCATCTAACTGAGTGATATTCCTTAAATTCCGTGGGAGTTTATTCCAAAGTTCTGGTATCTTGATCGATATGTGTCTCGATCCGTATTAATACGGACTAATAGGTGACACAACCGAAACAGCACTTTTATTTTACCAAATATATTATCCTCACCTCCATTTAAATCGAAGCATCAAGACCTAGGCGTGGGGTTTGAATCCCTATCGCAACATTATATTGTCCTTTGTATAGTCATTAATCTTTATTAGCTATGCTCTCTATCCAGGTAAGTTAAATGGGTACCTGGCAGGAATTAATTCCTTCAAATGCTTGAGCGAATTATATGGCAGCCGTGCTAAACCCCGGGTAATAATAAAAATGAAGCGCCAGGAGTAGCATTGTGCCAAATACAAGAACTCACACTAAATATTAATAACCAACCTTAGCAATCGTTGCTATGCCAGATATAAGTCCTCCTCCACCTACTGGTACCACAATCGCGTCCAATTCAGGGACCTGTTAATAACATTGAAATCATAATAATAATAGCAACAATATTCCGGGGTTATATGGCGCTTAATTAGTACACCGAAGATATCTCTAAGCATCTAAGATATATTATTACCCGGTCATTAGATTCAGGCTCGCCCGCACAATCATAATGTATGCACATTCTCCGTTCCCTACGGAGCATTCCAGCAATAAGCTATCTTTTCAGACTCTCACAATGCTGAGCAAAGTACAATGCCATTGGCATCCCAGCGGGTACCCTTTTTAACGCCTGGGTGGAGAGTGGCGAAAAGTGGATTAATGTCTTGCCGAGGGACGTTAGTGTCGTGCTGGGATACACAAACCTTTGATTGAGGTTCAAGTGGATGAGCCACTGTACCATGATGCCTCCACAAAGACAAACCAAGATAGAAACAAGCATTGCCAGGCTGCAACAATGTAATCTGAGATTCAGATTTTTCAAAATACACAGTAGCTATAACATGCCTAGGCCTATTTATATTTTAGAAAACTCGAGTTGGAAACAAACATTAAAGGTAAAGACCAGTTATGGTCATGCGATTGCATTGTGAAAGAAACGTTGTGGAATCGATCAGAAAAGGTTGATCATCTAGCATCTAGCATCTGCAAGGTTCTGGAATCATCAAAATGATAAGAAATTTGGCACATTCTTCGTAAAGTTACAAGCGCTATACACAGAAAGATGTATATGGGACTACCCTATATCTCTCACAGACCATGAGAGAAACAAATTTACCAAATATATGAATTAGTAGGCGGTTTCCCGGCAAATTTTTTATCATCATGTATTAGTCAAAACATGTTCTTTCACATGATTGGTAATGAGAGCTTCCATTTTCCAATACTGGTCTTTACCTTTAATTAAGAGGAGCACAATCCATTCATGCTAACACATTTTGATAGGGCCCGTAATTTGGTTAGTTATTTTGTATGTTGTTATGTGCTCTGTCGTTTGGATCAATCCACAACAGCAAAATCAAATTTCGTTTGTTTGTTTGTTCGCACTTGTGTACCGAATAGGAAAGCACTGTGTTTACGTCATCGACTTTCCTCAATAATCTAGACCCTGTGACAATGGCAATACCAATATCGCACAAATTTCAGATTAGGCGGATTTCCTTAACACAAAAATTAAGACGATTTGTGCGATTGCCTCTGAAAGTAGGCCTACATATAATGAAAAGTATTCAACAGTTTAAAAATGAACTTTTTAAATATTTTTTTTAATTCATTAATATAAATGCATAAGGAGTGCTAAAGAATATCAAAATTAACTAGAAAGAAGAGAACATATTATTGCTTTCAAAATGAATCGAGTATATCTCCTTGAGAGGTAATGGCAAGCGCTTAAAAGTTCTATCGTTCTTTTACCAGACAAGTCCTTCGTGCTTTGTAATCATTTGTTTTTCATCTGCGTTTTATTATTTGTTGAATAAATAGTGAATCGTGAAATAAAACATGAAAACAAAATGAGATAGATAACATTTTGGGACTTTCGAACCTGGCTTAAGAATTCCAACCCAACAGTGCCTTGACCAGAAATGACGTCATAAGTTTGTCCTGATGATATGTATAAAGCCCCTGCCTCGACAGCCGATCTTGGCTTGGCAACCTAACAGTGATGATATTGTAAAATACAAATTCAAGTTTAAATTTATTTTGTCCACATAACTCACAAAAACAAATTACAAAATGGGTAAAATATGTAAAAAGATAATCATAACAAAATATTAAAAATATTAAGATAAAAACCGAAACATGGAATAAAGAACGGTACATGTAACGGTAACAAATACACGGAGTATGCAATTGTATAGCATACAAAATTAATATACACTGTCTTGAGAGGTTCTGGTTTAAAATATGGCAAGAGGTGACTCCAATAGTACTATTGGAGTCATCGAGAGCCATAGTTTTAACCAGTACCTGGAAAAGAGGGCATGGTATATTTGTTTTATATCCTGCATCAAAACATTGTTTAAAGAATTATTTTAAGAATTTGTTTATATAAAAAAATCAGAGTTTCCTTGACTAATATTAAAAAAGCGCTCCCGAATGGTGTTATATTTCACCGAGGCCGCAGGCCGAGATTAAAATATCATCGCACGTGAGAAATTCTGAATTTGGAGTTGAATAAAAGAAGCGCCATAAATATAAAACTGGGGGTATTAGCGATCATTTGGAGTCAGTTTCTCTCGATTACACTTTTGGTTGCCTTCGCGTCAGATGCGCGCGAAAACAATGCAAACAATGGGTCCGCAGGGAAGAGAAGTGCGCAGTTTAATTCACCTTTTTAAATGAAAATAAAATACATAGCTATGTGCATCGCAAAATGATGTATGTGCCACAGACGATCACGACAAATAAAGAATTGTTTGCCTGTGGCCTCAGAGGTGTTTCTCAGTGTTACAGACTTCACGGAAAGATAGGTATGACAACTTCCTAGCCCCCCCCCCCCCTATGTTTGAAAACAGTCTTTAATACGACGACCCTGTCTAAAGTCTGGTTATACATTATATGAAGCTCCTGTTTACCCGTTCTTGGTCTCCGGTGAAGAGCTGTACTTTAGCTCCTAGTGATTCAACCAGTGTCTTCTTCAGGGGCGAGCAATCTCTACTCATAAGGATCGTGCAATTCTTGATGCCTGTGGATCCGGCGGCCACGGTCAGTCCTGCTGCAAAGTTCCCTGAACTGTATGTCACAAGGTTGACGTCAGAGGGGTCGATACCTGTCTCCAGTAGTTTTGTAAGGGCAGAACGAGCACCACGAACCTGGAAAAGAGATCGGAGAGGTTTGATATAGTTGGGCACCTGGTACGGGACTAATTTCCTCGTTTCAACAATTCCTCGTTTCAACGACATCCCGCCGGGAGGAGATCGTTTTACCCTCAAGCATTGTAAAGGGAATATCTGATAATTCTTTTCTACGGTTTATTTTTATATATATATATATATATATATATATTTTTTTAAAATTTATTTCTCTATTTTTTCATTTTTTTTTTTCATTTTTTTTTTTTATCATAACCCTTCTTTTTTTCTCTGAAGGAAATTTAATAGGAAAAAAAATATTGTGGAAAAGAAAAGAACAACTTGAAATTTATACGCAAACTGGTCATAGTACAAACTTTATTTGCGATTTGTTTGAAATGTGAAAATATAATTTTTTTAAAAATATTTTTCATCTGTAAATGTGCAACTTTGTTTGTAACTTTGTATGGAAATGTAAAAGTTCAAATTTATTTAGACCTATGTGAAGATTATTTTGTTACTTTGTATACAATGTTATAAATTATGTACAATTTTCTTTATGAAAGGAGAGAATAAAAAAAAGAGTTTATACTGATTTGTACATGTTATATGGCATGAACGCGGTGCGTTTCTTCTTTAACCTTGCTACAAGCCCATGTATAAAATATCTTATTCACCTACAATACTGTGAAATGATATAAAGAGTGTGCCAGTCCATATATTATGGTATACGACTAATGGGGATCGGATATAGATTTGTATGATGATGATAACGATGATAATTGCTATCATTATTATCATCATTATAATCATTATCATTATTAATATATTATTATTATCATCAGCGTCATCAACATAATCATTAATACCAGTTAATATTGTAGTAGTACTACAATAGTAGGCCTAGTAGTAGTGATATCATTTTACTTGTTATTATCCTGAGGCTGATTATCACAATACGTCATGTGCCAAGGATGTATTGCTATATACTACATCCAAGATGTCTACCAAAACTCTCGATTCGTTGGTGAAATATATTATCAGGAGAAAAGAAGAAACATTAGAATACACATTTTTAATTCAATTAAAATATAAGGAAGGAATAAGTAGAGAAAATCATGACAATAGACATTATGTCATAAACTGTTGTCTTTAAGCTTACCTTTATTTGCATCTGGTATGAGATTTGCTTGGTCATTTTCAAACTTGACCGACACATAGGGTTCTAACTACATGTAACAGGAAAACATCATTTAAGATTGTGTCTAAGGATGTGGGGGTCATTCCAGTTGTTATCTTAGTTGTTTCGGTTTGTTTTACCATTCAGTGTATGGTGTGTTGGCTCAGTCAGTAGAGCGTCCGCCTCACAACCGGGAGGGCGTGGGGTTCGAACCCCGGCCGCATCATACCAAAAGACGTTAATAGACGGGAGTTGCTGCTACCTTGTTTGGCGTTCAACAATAAGGGATAGAGCAACGTCGATCTGGCGATGCTCAGTGGCTGCCCGAGTGGCTGCCAGGCTCACGATCAATTGGGCAAAAAGAATTTCCATTTTCGGTTTAACTTTTAAAAAAATTGGAGTGGACTTTAAAAGATTATTATTATTATTATCAAAAGATGGACAATACATCCACGCAATTTTGGAAAGTTGATCTAGGCCTAATCACTCTGTGATATATCATTTTAGGAACCACTCTCTACGGTTATTGGCGCTTGGGTTTAGAGGTATGAATGAATGGCGACACAGCCCTACCTTAAAAGATCCTGTCTTCTGTAAGTGTTCGCATTTAAAAAACACTTTCCTCCCTCGGGTCTTCTGATCCAGCTTCGACGACGTCATCACCGGCGTCTGATGGATTTGACCAGCGATTCTCTTCGCGCTTGCCCGGACAGATTCCTCAGTAACAGAAGTCGTAACGCTGAACGGCAATGGTGAGCCCTGTCGTTCTGACGCCATGACTGATCTGAAAACAAACCAAATATTCTAATTTACTATGTCTAGGAGAATTTCGTTTTTGTTTTTTCTTTCTATCTTATGTTTGTTACATGTATTTTTCTCTAAGCGCCATGAGTAATGAAAGGTGGACCTGGGGGTGTTTCATAAAGCTGTTCGTAAAGCACTTTACGAACAGCTTTATGAAACACCCAGGCGCGGATCCAGGGGGGGGGGCCGAGCGGGCCTTGGCCCCCCCCCCCCCCCCCCGGCAAAAAAAAAGAAGAAAAAAAAAAGAGAAGAAAGGAAAAGAAGGGAAAGGGAAAGAGGAGAGAAAGGGAAAGAAAGAAGAGGAAGAAGAAAAGAAAAGGGGGAAGAAGGAGATCGGGGGGGGGGGCCAAAGGGCCTTGCCTCCCAGGCTGTCGCCCCCCCCCCCCCCCCCACCCATCAAAAAAATAATAGAGAAGGAAGGAAAGGGAAAGAAAAAAGGAAAATAGGAGATACTGGCGTACTGATAGAGGGGGGGGGGAGGGGGCTTGGGGGAAATCAAATTCAAACGTGTTTTATTTCAAATTCCATAATTGTGGATTACAAATAACGCTGAAATTACATAATTTCCGAGATTTTTCCTCACTTTTTAGTAAATTATACTTTTTTATGCGTTTGTTGGAAAATGACAAATTCCTAAATTTACAGCCAGGCAAGAAATATAATTCTTGAGATTCCTACATGTCAGGGCCCGAGGAACGGCGGGAATCGGGAGCCTCGAGCCCCCCCCCCCCCACACACTTTAAAAAAAAGTATATTAAAGAGAAATTAAAAAAAAGAAAGAGAGCAAGAAAGAAAGAATAGTTAACTGCCAGTGTTAACAAATAAAGAGGCATCAAAATAAGATCATCTGACCGTGATTAAATGCCTAAAACCCCTAAGCTTCCGGGGGATCTACCCCCTGGATTCCACCTAGGTCCCTAAGGTGGGCCCTTCGATGCTCATCTGACGGTTACTTAATGCCTAAAACCCCTGATTTTGGGGGGCTCCCACGCCAAATAGTGTCCTGCCAGTGACACAAAATAATAAGGATTATAACAAAATGCTCATCTGACCGTAAATAAACGCCTAAAACCCCTGAGTTCCGGGGCTCTGCCCCCTGGATTCCACCTTGGGCCCTAAGACGGGCCCTTCGATGCTCAGTTGACGGTAATTTAATGTCTAAAACCCCTGATTTGGGGGGGGGGGCTTTGTCCCCTTGACCCCACGCCTAAGTGTCCTGCCAGTGTGACAAAATAATAAGGATTATAAAAAATGCTCATCTGACCGTAATTAAACGCCTAAAAAACCCGAACTTCCGGGGGCTCCACCGCCTCGACCCCACTAGGGGCCCTACGGCGGGCCCCTGAATGCTTGTCTGACCGTAATTTATTGCCTTAAACGTCTGAGCTTCCGGGGTCGGACAAGGTATCAACATGTGTTAATCTGACCGCAGGCGCGTAGCCAGGGGGGCGGTGGGGGCGGTACCCAAACAATCACCGCCCCCCCCCCTAAAAAAAAGAGGAGAGAAAAGGAAGAGGACGTAGAAAGAAAAAGGAGCAGACAAAGAACATCTTTAAAATTCAGACAAAGATTAGTGTAGAGAACGGTACAACGCATCGTCTTCTTTCTCTAATAATTTAATGAAACGTAAAAGCCCCCGCGCTTCGCGCGGGAGGGGGAAAACTGAACTCAGACGAGGATTAAGCATCAAGAACGGTACAAGGAATCGCCTTGTTTCTCTAATGATTTAAAGAAATGTAAAAGCTTCCGCGCTACGCGCGAGAGGGGGGGGTAACTGAATTCAGACGAGGATTTTTTTTCGAAAACGGTACAACGAATCGTCTTCTTTCTCTAATAATTTAATGAAACGTCAAAGCTTCCGCGCTTCGCGCAGGAGGGGTTGGGGGGTTGGGACTACATTTAGACAAGAATTAAGAGTCGAGAACGGTACAACGAATCGTCTTCTTTCACTAATGATTTAAAGAATCGTAAAAGCTTCCGCGCTTCGCGGGAGGGCCCGGGGGGGGGGGGCGAAAATGAATTCAGACTAGGATTATTTTCGAGAACGGTACAACGAATTGTCTTCTTTCTCTGATGATTTAATGAATCGTTAAAGCTTCCGCGCTTCGCGCGGGAGGGGGAAAACTAAATTCAGACGAGGATTAAGAGTCGAGAAATGTCAAACGAATCGTCTTGTTTCTCTAATGATTTGAAGAAATGGAAAAGCTTCCGCGATTCACGCAGGAGGGGGGGGGGTGGGACTGAATTTAGACAAGAATTAAGAGTCGAGAACGGTACAACGAATTGTCTTCTTTCTCTAATGATTTAATGAATCGTAAAAGCTTCCGCGCTACGCGCGGGAGGGGGGGGGGGGTAACTGAATTCAGACGAGGATTTTTTTCGAAAACGGTACAACGAATCGTCTTCTTTCTCTAATAATTTAATGAAACGTCAAAGCTTCCGCGCTTCGCGCAGGAGGGGTTGGGGGTTGGGACTACATTTAGACAAGAATTAAGAGTCGAGAACGGTACAACGAATCGTCTTCTTTCACTAATGATTTAAAGAATCGTAAAAGCTTCCGCGCTTCGCGCGGGAGCCGGGGAAAACTGAATTCAGACGAGGATTAAGAGTCGAGAAATTTACAACGAATCGTCTAATTGTTTCTCTAATGATTTAATGAATCGTAAAAGCTTCCGCGCTTCGCGCGGGAGGGGGAAAACTGAATTCAGACGAGGATTAAGAGTTGAGAAATGTACAACTAATCGTCTTGTTTCTCTAATGATTTAATGAAACGTAAAAGCTTCCGCGCTTCGCGCGGGAGGGGGGAACCTGTATTCAGACGAGGATTAAGAGTCGAGAACTGTACAACGAATCGTCTTGTTTCTCTAATTATTTAATGAAACGTAAAAGTTTCCGCGCTTCGCGCGGGAGGGGTGAACCTGAATTCAGACGAGGATTATTTTCGAGAACGGTACTATATGAATCGTCTTCTTTCTCTAATAATTTAATGAAACGTCAAAGCTATCGCGTTTCGAGGAGGATGGAGGGGGAAAACTCGCCCCTCCCTGCACCCACCCCCCCCCCCCCGCATTACGTCACTGCTGGTCACCATTACGTTCCAATTTTTGGCTCGCATAATTTCAATTTTGGGCCCCCCTCCCCCCTAAGAAATCCTGGATCCGCGCCTGGAAACACCCCCCTGTGCGCTTTACAAGTAGCCGTATTATTATTATTATTATTTAATAGTCGGGTTCCTTCGCTTACTTCAAATCATCGGGTAGCCGCGTCGGGTCGGGTGGTTGCGTTATACCCGACTTTATATTAAGACATGCCACTAATTTATCCACGAAATATCGTGGTTAATGTTTGTGAAATAAATCCCTCTCATCTACATATGGTCTGGTCAATTTACCATACACTTTGTGAAAACCCTATGACAATTCTACGAAAGGTCGCGTCATCTTCCGCTTTCGTTTCACGAAATGCCGTGTAGAAAGGCCGTGTAATGCGACTACCCCACCGGACGCGATGGCCGGGCCGATGATTCGAAGTAAGCCGATTCCTTAGGCCCAGATATAAATCTTAGTTTTGGGGACACTGAGAGGAAAAAGGCTCCAAACTTAATACAGATACTTAGCATGCCCAGAGATTATATTATCTCTACAGAACCAATTAATCCACTTTTTTCATGTGGTTTATTATGCTGGTTTGTGGATTTTGGTGGTATTAAATTGGCATTCAAATATTAACTCTTCAAAATGCATGTATTGATTTATATTCTTTTCCACAAAACCCACAAAATCAAATAGTATCCATGGTTAAATATTCGAATTTATGCAAATTTTTGTAATTGTGCCATTTTCTCCGCTGAGCATACTAATGTATATTGTATTCCTTTTGCAGCTAACATCAAATTCTGTAGAACTTTGCATGAATTATGAACATGTCACGTATGTCCTATCTTTGAAATTTAAACGTTAGCAGTGTCCTATTGTTCAAATTATGCAAGGAAACCTGTTTACTTTCTAGACTTCAATGTCAGACACTATTGACTGACTGGTTTTTTTTCTTTGGTACTAATATACATAAAATGAGCTGTAAAGGGTACATGAGCATCTAACGAACATTTTCAGCCAACATAATTGTTCTAAAATGCCTAATAACACTGGTGGACCCCTAACACATAGAATTTGGGCAATTTGGGCACCGATTTGTCTAAAATCAGTCGGTGGCATCGTTTTCAGTATTAAAGTTTACTTTGGAATACACATTTATAAAAATAAAAAAGTGAACACCGTTTTCTTGTTGGAGCCGTCTGTTTAGCCTACCTCACTATTTGTGTTGAAAGATGATGACAGAGACATATACAGCATAACTCGGGCAGATCAAGCCAACGGATTCTCCCTACCATGCAGCTCCTCGTTTATATACAGCTCTATAAAATCAAAATGCTAGACATAAAAACAAAAAAACTCACTCCTCCGAAAATTAAGTAGCAGGCAGCGCCTCACTGACAGATTCATCAAAGCAAAATCAACTAGCTAGAACTACAATCGTGTTAGAACGATATGCACGCAATTACGTCCGTATTTGCCGTTGATAATGATCTTGATACAGGTTGAAGATCTCGTAAGAAATCTGTAGTATGCAGGATAGTGGAGATAGAGGTAGATATTAATAAGGTGCTAAAAACGGATCCGAAACAGACAACAATGGCGCTTGAATAATTGAGCTGACCTGTCACGCATGGGTGATGTCGGAAAGGGATCAGTGATCACGAAGGGGTGCTATCATCAAACACATCCAAAAGACAAAAGACACTTCCGGCGCCTATGGTTGCTACGCAACTACCGGCGGAACAGCGGAATGTATGAAAAAAGTCGACGATTTTCGGTTGCAGTGTATTTGCAGCTTCTACGAAGTTTGAAAAGAATCGGGACAGAGAAACAAAATGAGTTATGGCGGAGGCAAGTGAAGGTCCTGTGTCGCGAACTACTCTGAAAGTTTGCCCTTTTTATCATGTTTTAAGTGGGTTACCTTTATGATGGATTTCTTACTTTTTTCCATCAACCAAAAGCGACTTTTATACTAAGGGGAACCGCTGTGTTTTATTGCGAGCCACTGGCTTTTTATTGCGATTTCACAGAAACAACTATACTATATATTATATCTTTGTATTTTATGAAACTAATAATTTGAATTGAAGTGAGAAAAGAAAAAAAAAAGCTAGATGACTTTTCAGAAGTTTTCATTATCCAAAGACAAAAGGTATCACACAATAATTCTATGTTATTATATAGAGTATGGTTTGCTTGATCGTTTTTATTTTTAACTAAGCAAATCACTACACCACTTGCTGCCAACATTATGCTTTCATGATTATAACCCAAAAAAAATCAAATATATAACTGAATATACAAACTGAACAACATAACAACTCTATCATTGTAGCCATATTTTCTTCAGGTACTTTATTATCTTTTCTTTTCATTGGTCGTGCAATGAATTCTGTTCTGCAACATACACAACTAGACTTCATCTCTTTTACTAGATATATTTGTACATAAATACACTTTTCAAACCCTTCTTTGTATCTTAATAAATGGAAGTCCAATTCAACCTTTAAAATTGTTGATTTTATGCTCATTTCATCCATTTCATATACGATATATATTTGTATTTGTTCATTTAGTACTTGTTAAATATGAATCATATATAAGTTATTCAATAACAGCAACATGTTGAAACTTTGCCTCCTCAATTTTTTTAATACAAATAGATGTCAATTCAGCTTAACTCTTTACATGCCACACAAATAAATCCCTTGTCCCACATAAAGGGATAGGTATACCAAAGCCGTCAAGATTTATTTCAATTTTTTTTCAGTGCAAGATTGAACTAGAAGACACATACCGTAGAAGTAGGCTATCATGGGGAATTTCACACCATTTGGGTATTTACCCAATAACAGGTTTTGTCAATCGCCAGGATTAGCCTTCAGTATAATGACCAACCTGCTTTATGTAATGCTCTGTCTTTTCCCCATATGGTTCAGTCCTAATCTGACATTTGCATCACCCGAGGACTCAGAAGAGTGGGTATTTCTTGATTGGCCTACAGGGTTTGTACGTCCATTAATGGTATCCACCAAGTCTGGTGTCAGCAGATTATGACCTTCTGCATATGGAAACACCCTCTTGTCTCTGGGAGTCTTCGGGTGATAGGAGGGGCGATAGGAGGGGTGATAGGAGGGGCGATAGGAGGGGTGATAGGAGGGGCGATAGGAGGGGTGATAGGAGGGGCAAAAGCTCAGTTGGTAGAGCAGTGGTCTCGTAAACCAGCGACCTGGGTTTGAAACCAAGGCGATGTGCTAGTGCACTTTGGTAAGGCATTAATCCTCATTACCAGGTCCCTCGGAGAGGACCTAAAGCCGTCGGTCCTGTTATTGCTTACTAACAAGCATTTATTCTTTCTTAGCTGTCAGGTAAAATAACCACCACTACTACACTACTCAATCCATTTAATCTATACCAGTTTTAAAAAGGGTTGTTATGAAACTAATCAAGACCAGAAATAGATAATTCAACAAAGCCATTGTGTTGCACAAAGCAATAAATGATATAAGAATGATACCAAAATAAATTACAAATCATACTACATATTACACAGTGCAAACTGCTTAAAGAGAAGGTTTAGTTCTGGGAAGAAATGAAAAATAATTTGGGAGCGTTACCATTGTTGTTATACAAGTGTGGAAGAACATCAGATAAAACATGTTCACTGAAAAGCATGGCTCTTCAAATGCCTCCATATTCTAAATATGTCATGTAACATCGTAAAAATCAGGACGGATTTTTACGCCACGTGTTCGTGTAGTCCCCATATACATCTTTCTGTGTACAGTGTTTGTAACTTTACCAAGACTTGGCCAAATTTCTTATCATTTTTGATGATTCCAGAACCTTGCAATACACATATGCTAGATGATGAACCTTTTCTGGTCAATTCCACACCGTTTCTTTCACAATGCAATCGCATGACCAGAACTCAACTTCATTTTTAAGAACTAGACAGAAACGTGCATCAAAACAAAAGGAAATCAATCAAATGTAGGAATTTATCAAATTTGTTTTTCAGCAAACACTTTTCTAGAATGTGTGATATTCCTGCAGTGGGTGCAGTGTCAATGAAATCCTGAGTGCGAGTCCACTCATATAACCCAGCATTTGTTGGATTAAGCTTGCACAGAATATATGATTGCATAGATTATGTAACTTATCCTTCTAAACTGCTACCGGTATATATTTGCATAGATTACCTGCCTTTCTAAATTGCTAAATATATATTTTTGCTCTTGAGACGGTTTCACTGAAGATATTGCTTTACTGAGCAGACTACTTTAGGCATTTTCTTGGCTTGTAGTTCACTGTCATAATGACTGAATACACCTCACTATAATACAGTTTAGATAGTAATCAATAAATCTTGTTATGATCAGTGTTTGTTTATTTAGAAATCTAATAACAGTTGAAAGAGGCGAAACTCTGGCCTAACAATAAGAAAAAATAGGAAAACATTTGACACCAGTAATTGTATATTTTCAGTACACACACTCCATAGGTACAACAAAATAACACTGACTTATCCGAGGTCTGGTGTTATCATTGAATCACTTTCATGCTACAGTAGCACTTCCACTTTACATTAGTATTGAACATGAATTAGATGTGTTTGGAGAGAATAAACACATATGTCACACTGAATGATCGTATGCATACGTGCTCAGTCAAACCTGTCTATAGCGACCACCCAAGGGAAACACAAAAAGTGGCCTTTGTAGACAGGTTCCTTTAGTACATGATTCAATGAGAAACCATTTTCAAGGGAAACAAAAAATGTGGTCTCTGTAGGCAGGTGGTCTTTGTAGACAGGTGGTCTTTGTAGAAGGGTGGTCTTTGTAGACAGGTGGTCTTTGTAGACAGGTGGTCACTAAAGCAGGTTTGACTGTATATGTATTGGCTATCTCCTTCCTCTTGAGTGGTTCCTCTCGAATATGTCTTGGTTCCCTCCCGAATCCAAGGCATGCAGCAATGGGAATGAAGGACAATCTCGATATGTGCTGTGCACAGCCATCACAGATATTGATCAGTGAAAAAAAAGTATCAAATGTCACAGGATGAAATTGTACCCAATAGGATATGTGCATACATAGACCCCATTTTACATAGAGTAATATGACAGAGGTCTGCATCTATCACTTGCTTGCCTGAGCTATTCCCGATGTACCATCTACCTCCAAAGAGTTGGAAGCTCAGGAGTGAACAAAATTATCAAATGTCACATGATGTTTTGTAACCTATAGGATATGTGCATACATAGACACCATTTTACATAGAGTTATTTGACAGAGGTGGTCGGCATCTACCTCTTGATTGCCTGAGCTATTCCTGATGTACCATCTATCACCAAAGAGTTGGAGTCTCAGGAGGCCGTCTGCTTTACGGCATCATGTGGAAGATTTCTGACGTACAGGAGGCAGTCAAGGGTCAAAAATTTGATTAGAACGGATCTGCGGAACAGATGCAATTACTCAAGAATTTGTTTTCTTTCTTCTGATCAACAACCTAACGTACTGTAGGATGTTATCTGTTGTGTTTCAACATACAACTCACTATCATACTAGTAGAATTTTGAATCTGTAACATACTGCGCTACACATCTTTTCATATTTTAGCACACAGAAATGACAAAACTGTACAATCCATCTCCCTTTGTGATGAACATACACCAATGTCTAAAAGTGTAACACTTTTCTTAAAATATTAATATCTAATTTCTTTGACATTATATTTAATATCTTATTTTTTAAATATATTTTGATATTTCAATATTTCAATATTACAACTGAACCAAACCGTATGTAATCCTAAGCAACATACCAAAGGGTATCTGAAAATTTATCAATTTAGCAAAACTTTATGAATCTGAGTTACCGGTAAACGTTTAATACAAGGTTGGAGTTTGGATTTCAGTTTTGTAATAGATTAAGTGCAAAGATATTATAGCAGGAACACATGTTGTACAATCACTTTTACAAATCTCTAAATATTTTAATATTACAACTGACTGTATGTGATCTAAAGCAAGATATTATGTCCATACTGTTTAAATTCACAACATATCATAGGGCTATCTAAAAATTTATCAATTCTGCAAAAATTTAATTAACTTGGGAAGGAGTTTGGAATTTAGTTATTGTAAGAAATGAAGTGCAAAGAAATTGTAGCAGGAACACATATCCGTACAATCAATTTTATAAATGTCGGAACTTTTGTCAAGGATATAAGTTGATTTTGTTGCAAGAAACTGATGAGTTTCTGGACGGGGTCAAACTGTGAGAGGCACTTGAGGCTACCGATCAGAAGCAGCTTGTGTTTGGCCCTCGTCATGGCAACGTTTAGACGACGGAGATCATTCAGAATAGATCCACCCTGCAGCATCAAGGAAGAGAAGGAACAGAAACTTTTTAAACTAGATAGAACTTCGACTGCACGCAGTCGATAATGATGCCTCCGTCATAGAGCAAGTTTACAAACCAAAACAGAAGAAATTCAAAAATTCAAGTTTCATTGTAATCCATTAACAGGTTCTCAGAATATCGTGATTACAAGCGATTTCTCATATACATATATGACCCTTTGATCTTTGACCTCATGACCCTAAAATCTACTCAGTTCATTGGCTCTGCAAGATGTCCTGAGTTAAATAGTAATCCATCTGTCAGTTCTAATGAGAATGCGTTCACAAGCTATTTTTGCATACATAATGAGCCCATGACATTTGACCTTTGACCTCATGACCCAAGAATCTACTCAGTTCATTGACTCTGCAAGATACATATATGATCTAAGTTTGGCAGGAATCCACAATCTGTTCTAATGAAAATGCGATCACAAGCTATTTTGCAGACATAATGAGCCGCATGACCTTTGACCTTGACCTCATTACCCCAAAATCTAATCAGTTCATCAGCTCTGCAAGTAACATACATGACCTAAGTTTGGCAGGAATCCATCAATCGGCTCTTGAGATAACGCGATCACGAGCTGTTTTTGCATATATAATGAGCCCTGTGACCTTTGACCTTTGACCTCGTGAGCCCAAAATCTAATCAGTTCATCGGCTCTGCAAGATACATACATGATCAAAGTTTGGCAGGAATCCATCAATCAGTTCTTCAGATAACGCGATCACGAGAACGGGACGTACGTACGGACGGACGGACGGACAATCCGAAAACATAATGCCTCCGGCTACTTCGTAACGGAGGCATAAAAAGTGCCAATCAGATCTATACTTGAATTAAAGTAAACCTCACCCCAAGAAATAACTTTACTTATTCTGAGAGATTTATTATATTCTTGCCCATTAATCTACAAGACTCCCCACCAAAGTGTAAAGCAAGAATAATGTACATTACGGCAGCACAACATGGGCATCGCCATTTTCTTGATAACATGACATACTATGTGAAGTCATTTACCAAGTAAATGTATTCAAATTTATGGACGATTCCTTCCCAGGTGTGTGTGGTGATGAAGCACTTCATTCACCAGCTAAAATATTTTGTACTACAATTGCCAGAATGCAAATTGCATAAATAAGTTGGTGCTTTTCTGAGGTACAGGTATCTTATATAAAATGAAATAGATTTGTCAACTGCTATATTTTAGTATTTTAAATGAATTAGTTACCATTGTTCCCCTGTTACATATTTTTCACAATAATATAAGTTCTACCTTCTCAGCTATCTTTGTTTATATACACTGTATCTCTTGTACAGTTTCGTAAGAAATATTGTACATCATAGGGCAGGAAAACATGTTATTTTTCAGAATACCTACACTCATGCTTTGGTGTGAGTTTCCTTTATCAAAGGGGGTGTAGCATGACGAGCCTACGTGTCTTTCTCGTAGCCCGACTTGGGGCCAATCGGTTAAAATAATAATGTATAAAACATACACGAAACTGAAGCGCGAGGAGAACTTCGGTCTGTTTCGCGAACGCTAACGCACGTTGACCTTTTATCAAGTCCATTCGTTTACATGCAGTTGTCCAAAAGAAGACGTAGATGGCGTTAACCAGTATTCGCCATGCTACACCCCCTTTAAAGCATAAAGTTATTACCGGTAGTCAGCAGAATAGTTTGAAAGAAATATGTGTTCCATTTGATAAGGAATTTTCCCAGATTTTTTTCTCCTAATGTAATATTTGAGTGCTACACAACTCATTAAAATAAAGCATTTTTAGATCTGTTGTTCTGGAATTGTTGTTCTGAAGTTATTCTGAATTGTTTATCAGATGAGCAACCTGAAAACAAGTGGATCAAATCTTGCCGAAAATCATAAGACACAGGAAATTTCCAACAATATGCACAACGGGACCTCATACTGAATTGGTGACAAAACATTTACTTTATTTCTTCAAAGATAGAAGGTTAGGGTGAGGGTTGCAGTCAGGCTTTTAGTTAGGTTTGATATTACGGTTAGGTATAGTGTTAGGGTCAGGTATAGTATTAGTACTGATCACAGTATCTCCATGATGGTTATCAAAATTTCCAGAGAAATTGACATTGTCACAAAAATAACAACCAAGTTATACCTGTGAATCGGTCTGGCTGTGAGAGAAAGACATTACAATGACATCCTTGTCACGACCTTGATACTTGTCCACTGTGTTGACCTCCAGTGACTTGACCTTTGAACCTAAGTCAGCAAGAGTGGAGGTGAGTAGTTGACACTGTCTGCGGTACGGTGAGATGACCCCAATCTGAGCAGCAGTGCAACCAGCCTGAATTAAGATAAAGCAGTATGAAAAATTAATTCAGCTTTCATGAAAGATAATGTGCACTCAATGCCACAAGTGATCATAAAACAAAGTACAGCATAAAATGATGGTCTTTTGGATATAAACAAAACCTTTATAACTTTTTTAATGTCAATAATTCTCTAGTTATTATGAGAAATTTCAAGTCATATCAAGCTGCAGGAAGACAGTAACTTCTCTCTTACCACTTGTAGCCTAGACTTTATGATTTTCCCATTGATCTGATCATAATTCTTATCTCATAAGTCCTTAACAGCTTTTCAACAGCAGCTCCTGATATGCTATAATAGCAATGGAATAACAGATGAAATGATCTTCATGTAATCTTGATATAATTCTTGAGTTATCTTACCAACAGAAGGTAAGACCAGGGGGTGTTTCACAAAGACTAAGATCGACTTTAAGTTGGACTTAACTATGGCAGGCAGTTCATGCCACTGTTTGCTCTAACCATTTACTGGCATTGGTCTCTGAAGAGAGGTATAAATCGTGGTCACAAATCTACAGAATTTACATTTTTTTGTAGTCCATTATTGAAGGAAAAAATATCATCTAAAGATCATAATTGAGAGACCATTGGTGAGAGCAACCAGTGGCAACAATGGCCTGTCATAGTTAAGTCCAATTTAAAGTCGATCTTAGTCTTTGTGAAACATCCCCCAGATATTCTACAGTCTCAAGGTACAAAGATATCGTGTTGACATACTTGCATGAGGCTCTCTACGATTCTCCTGACCAGGATTGCTTCGAGTCTGTTGGTGTTGCTTGGAGAGGCTGCATCGGTTGGACTCCAGGCTTGATCGGTGTTGAGGAAAGACACTACTGTTGAAGGATTCACTGCATCTTCCAACCAAGCGTCTGCACAGGATTCCTAGAAAAAGAAAAAAAGATGAGGGAAAGAGTGACAACTGCAACTATCAATATTGGAATTCAGAAGAGACAACAATATCTTTGGATTCAATGAGTTCATCAACCAGGAGATTGCTTGGGATTCCAAGAGAGGGGATGTAAGGAAAAATGAGAAAACTATCAAGATCATTGATGAGAAAGGACACCACTGTCAAAGGGTTCATTGCATCTTCCAACCAGGAGTTTGCTTGGGATTCCTGGACAGCAGATGAAGGGAAAAGATAAAAAAGTTGAACTATCAAAGAGTGGGTAATGCAGGATAACGGAATACATTTATATGAATATTACAGTAGCAAAGAATATTGGTACCAAATTATAATCTTAAAGAGATGGCATGGACACACATGGACACAAAAGCGTACTGTTTATAGATTAGTATACAACATGACAAAGGACACCAGTGTACTGGTATACATGTGTATTAGATTAAATGTAAAGCTGCTTGTCTGGAATTCTATCAGAATTTTAAAGCCATGTATCAGTCATTAAAAACTAAGTGAGTCTGAGATCACCATTAAAATTGCTTTAACAGATTGTTTCTGGTGGGTGAATATCCTATTACTGCAAGTAAAGGTAATTGTCTTTCGACTCTCTTAGCTGTGGATATCAATTGTGTATTTAAATCGAGATTTAGATCTTACCTTACACCATGCATCCCAGTTTGGCAAAGAGATGGTTGCCTTGGCAACTTCATCATTGCCACATCTCATGGCTCCATCATACACCATGTGATTGGAAATAGACATGATCTCACTGTGCATCCTGAATTGAAGACTTAGGCTTGTAACACTTGAGGTGTGAGCAGACACCAGTCTCTGGAAGAGGCTTTCATCCATACCCAGATCCCTATGTTAACAGAGAAGGAAAGATGAAACAAGAATTGAAAAATTTCACATTTTGGATATGATTTTACAAAGTAGTAATTAGATCATATCATCAATTTTAGTTCTTAATTATAGAACATATAATATCGAGCTTGCTCAATGTTCTGAGACTCTTTCTAAGAAGCAATGGCATGCAATCTGACAAATAAATTAAAATAAATACGCAAAACTCCATCATCTGGAGCTTAATCCAGGTCAAGGCTTAGGAGCAAAATTTACCAATGGAAAAAAGAAATGTAAGTACTTGACTCACATAATGTCTACCATGATGGGCCCACTTGTAATAAATAGGGATGGCATACTATGGATTAAACAAGCAGATACATGGACCATTACCTGGCTCTGGAGCTCTGGACTAGAGGTGGAAGCTGGCACTGGTCTCCGACCAGAACAAACTTAGAAGCAGAGAAGAGTGGTCCTAGACAGACCGGCTGACTGATTTGAGAAGCCTCGTCTACAATGCAGACATCAAAGCTGTGCCGGGTTAAGAGAGCATGCTTCATCCCCAGGCTGGTGGTGGCAACCACTTTCTGTGAGAAGCAGTGAAAATATACACGAGAGTGATTAGTAACGCATTTAAGCTCTCTCTGGTAACTTCAAAAGAGCTCTAGTAAAAAAAAAAAAAGGGGGGGGGGTATTAATTAATTGTAATATGTAATATGAAAAAAAATGTAATATCTTTGTTTACCTTTCTGTTGGAAATGAAATAAATATGAATATGAATAATATGAATTAGAATTTAGTGAAGGGACAGGAGAAGGAGAGGGAGAGACATAGACAGGGAAACGGGGAGGGGAGTGGTGAATAGGGAAGAGTGTAGGGCGGGAAGGGGAGGGCGAGGGGAGGGGAGAGGAGAAAGTGGGAGAGGAGATGGGGAGTGGAGGGGAGTAGAGGGGAGGGGGACAGGGTTTACTTAAACTATGCATGGGTTTTTAATTCCTAATTGCAAGAGCAATCAGTTCTGATTCCATTATTTCATACCTTTCTCTCCATCTGCATTGCTAGCTGTGATACACCTGATGCTTCCTTCATCAGCTTGCTATCAGAGAACTCTCTTAATTCGGGATGGATGTTGTGCTGGGCCCCAAGACGTAGAATGTCAATTTTGTACTGGGAAGAGAAAAAAAAAGAGTCACACAAATAAGATTTTTAAATGCTTTCTTTTCAAACAAAAAGACCCAAACATTTATAAAGGTTTATTTAAGGCCACGGTCTCAACCGACCTCTACAGTGAAATAAGTGTATATTGCCTGTTCGTCAATGAGGCTACACATGTATGATCCATACATAATAAAGTAAAACGTCCTTGGTGAAAGGCGGCCTTTGAGTTGGGGGTCAGTACTCGGTCGTGCCTATTCTTCAAATATCTTTTTGGTAAGAATTAAGCTCACATGTGAATGATTCATTTTAAAAGATGCTTCCCCTTTGATACTATTAATTTTGAAACATCACTATATATGTATGAGCATCAAGCATGTCCAGAAAAGCTTATGATATGATCCTAGATGCTCAAAATGCAATTCCATTAATACCAGAATGCAAACACAGACTACATTCACATACATGACAAAATGCAAATAAAGAGCAAAGACTGTTTAATACCTTGAGGAGTTTGAGTAAGATATTATCCACTGCTGAGTGAGTGTAGCTGGTTAGAAGAACAGACATGCCACAAGCTACGAGGATCCTCACCAGGGCGACGATGGTCGTTGTTTTACCTGGATGGACACAAACAAATTAGACAACATGAATATGACTGCTTCTCCAATATGGCTCCACCTATATTCAATCAATACTTACGATTGTTTGATTGATTTATGTTTATTGATTATATGAGTTTACACGTTGGATTGGACAAGTTGGTTATGAAGCACAGAAGAACTGTTGTATACTCTGAGGTTTTGGAATCATCAAAATGACAAGGAATTGCCTCAGTCTTGTTGAAAGTCATATGCACCGTACACAAAAATGTGTGCATGGGACAACACAAACATATGGCATTAAAGTTTGGTCCAAACACTTTGGCTCTTCCTTGTCATATTTTAAATATGAGGGCTTTCGGAGAGCAATTCTTTTCAAGAGTTATTTCATCTATGATATTCTTCTACACTAACCTAAAAAGAATGGAATAGCTCACAAAATATTGTTCACCTTTCCCAGAACTCTCTTCTTTTTAAAGGGATTGGGTATCTTTGTCTCAGATTCTGTAACAAAATCCTGGATATAGCTCATGCAGCAATCATAATTATAAACCTTTAGGTCAGCCTATGACTTTTACAAGCCGATCGCCTGTCTGATTATCAAGATATTTTGATTGGAAATATAAATCAAATTTTGAGTTTTCCTAATGGTTTTAATAACACCTAGAGTCTATTGGGCGAGTATGGTAAAACCAGTCACTCAAAGATTTTTACTTTTTTGAGGCACTTTAAGATCATTTTGAAGCGCAATTTTTTTAGGGCTTCAATATTACACAACATCATAGACATTGAAAAACATGTTGGGCCGTGCATCTCAGATTTAACATTGTTAAACGATCGATGCCTTTAATGAACATTGACTCTCGATCATTTCTATTCCTCTTACCTGTACCAGGCATGCCGATGATGACTGTGTAGTCCTGGCTTCGAAGCACAGCCTTGATTGCAGCACGTTGGTCCTCGTTCAAGTCCCTCATGATCGTTGCTACCTGACCTCTGGCACGGGCCGGCAAGTTGGGTTTCTGGACGGAGGTCGTGGCCCGTTTATCAATCACGATATTACGTAACCTGAAAATAGTTCGCCAAAAATGTACAGAAGATGATAAGATTCAATGAAATGATTCACAAGTGTGAATGTTTTGATCCCAGAATCTTGTGGCTAGAGAGAGCTAATGTCCTCAAAACCCTTACAAAATTTGCAACATAATACTTTCACACGTCTAATGACGGCCATATTCATTTCAATAAATTTTTGTTAATTTCCAAAATTTTGTATCGTAAATGTGATCAAATCATTCAATCAAACAAATTTCATCAACTTAGAAAGTTTGAGAAAGTTTCATGTAAGCAAAAGTTTATTGTTTAATAAAATAGCAGTTTCTATTTTTGTTTTTTGACAAATTTGTATAACACTTTTATTAAATCCAACATGTTTTGTAGTTTGATTAGTTTTATGTAAAGTTGATTCATACATACTTGTTATGTTCTGGTTTCATGAGCTTGGTGAGATTGACTAGACTAGCTGCCATGCTGTTGTAGCTATCATCCTTGTCGATACGATACACAGGGTTTCCTCCACCATCTTTCTTCGGTTGGCTGGTGTAAAAAAATTAAGGAGAGAAAATGATAAACATACAAGCTACAAGATTTTATTCTGGATTCTTCATTTGGCCACGCCATCAATGTTTAATATACCTTTGATAGTAATACCCTCGTATCATTAAATGACTGGTACCTACACGTATCCACACCCTATTCCATCCACTCTTACTGTATATGGAAAGACCAATTCCAATCTCTGTATGCAAAGGCTCAACAACGAATGTACTTCCTGCAAAAACTGAATTTGTTTCATGTTGACGATGTAAAACAATTTAAATCTGTGTTTCCATATGAATATGTCATTGTACATTTGCTACTGTGTATGATCTATTTGTTTATATTATTTTCTATCGAATATTGTTCATGTGCTTTTTGTAATGCCAATATCTGAATTTCCAAATGGACCAATAAAGTTAATCTGAATCTGAATCTGAACTTGCCAAACAACCTACTTTTCTAATTCCTTCTTCACTCTAATACCACTCTATTAATCACTCCATTCCCCTCTCCTCTTCCCTTCATCTATCTATCACTCCATCCGCCTGATATTAAATACACCTGTATGTGCTGATCTTGATATCTGCTTTATTGACTGTTTTTATTGACTCCAGTCTTCCCTTCTTCACTCGATAACCATCTTATCCATCAATCATTCCACCCTGTTCTCCCTCTGTTTATCTATCTATCAATCCATTAACTTACCTCTCTGACCTGATCTTAATATCTGTTTTAATAATTGTTTCAATTCCATGAATCCTACACAGCCAAAAACGACTCTCCTACTTCCTTCTTCACTCTATCACTTGTATACCAATCACTCCATCTTCCTCTCCTTCACCTATCTATCAATCCATCTGTCAACCCACCTGTCTGAGCTGATCTGATGGTTTCAATGAACCCAACACAGATAGCGACTCTCCTACTTCCTTCTTCACTCTATCATGTCTATACCAATCACTCCATCTCTCTCTCTCCTTCACCCTTCTATCAATCCATCTGCCAACCTACCTGTCTGAGCTGATCTTGATATCTGTTTTACTGATCGTGTCAATGAACCCAACACAGATAGCGACTCTCCTACTTCCTTCTTCACTGATAACCACTCTATCTCCTCCCTTCATGAAGCATTTATCTAGGCTGGCCTCTGAAAATCTGGAAAAGAACACAGAATGAGTATTGCATAAAAATGTAAAATGCTATACAAATGTTTACTATCAACGTACTCCCCAAAAACCTGTCTACAACAGATTACATGTGGTCACTAAAATAAACTCACATTGATGTATATTTGACCGAGATCTAATAAATAGTCAATTGTCTAGATTTAGTCAAGAAAATATTTTGTCCGTTTGGAGCCAGAAGGGCGTTAACTCTGTACTTCAACATAGAGTTAACACCCTTCTGGCTTGGAACAGACCATTTACTGAGAAATCTTCTGCAGATGATGTAGTCCTTCAGATAGGATGTTGCATAGTCTCAGATCCCCTGGCTGCATCCATACTAAGCCTATACATGTACTTGTTCTCTTATCCCCCTGGTGAAAGATATACAAATTAATCAATCAAATGATATAAATGTCATACATGTTCAGTACATGTATTGACTTCTTAAAACTCATCCTTATGACAAAAGCGAACAAAACGTTACCCTACTAAAACCATGTATCAAGTGATCTAATCGGGTCCTTATCATGAATATACACTTAATCTTACCCTTTTTTTCCTTGTTTTCTTCTGAAGATCAGTGTAAATCCTCCACTCTGTTGGTCTTTTGGTGTAGCACTCATGAACTCCATATGACTCCAGCACTCTCCATCCTTCTCTCTGCAACAGCAAAGACATTTGAAAATTACTACTCATATATATTTTCAATCTTGGCCACCTTCTGGAATACAAATTAAATTCTGAACACCTCTTTTTCTCAGAATAGAAAATCAGTTAATGCCAGATCTAACAAGATAGTGTGAGGGAGGGAGGAAGAGCGAGAGAGAGAGAGAGGGAGAAAGAGAGAGAGAGAGAGAGAGAGAGATAGGGAGAGAGATTTCTTTCATCTTTTTTTATTATAAAACAATTGGGATTAGCTAGTTTTTCTATACTTTAACCATCTTTTTATACGCCCCCCCCCCCTTCTTTACAGTTATAAAGCATACATTTCACAATACAAAATATGCCTCGATCATCCTCTAACTACAAAGTCTTACATGCTTTAAATCAAATGCATCATACATGTACCATAGAGAACACACAAAGCATTTACCAACCTTTCAGTAGACTCCTTGCACCAGATGTTTTTACTTTTATTCCTCTTCTTTGTGGCCTCATGTTCCAGGCAGCACAAGAGATACCAGTGAGCAAAGTACTGGAGGTGTGAGTCTGGTAGATGCTCAATGCTTTCAGTGAAGAGCTCTTGTACAGATGAAGCTAGCTGGGTAGAGGAGCCTTCCAATCTGAATGACAGAGAGGAGGGGAGGGGGGGGGTATGTATTGAGAAACAACTTTACATTCAATGGAATTCAAGTTTGCTTGTAACCTTAAATTCACAATTTCTATAAAAATATATATATATATATATATATATGTATCTTGTTATCTATAAGTCACCGGACACAGATTGTTTTTCAAAACAGAGCAAGTATGGTTCCCGCTCTCGAGTAAAGCTGGAAGTCTCAAATTTTCATAATAATAATAATAGTGTAAACTTATAGAGCCCACACACCGTCCAGGGACGCTCATTGCGCTACCTCAGCATCAGTTCTCTTTTATACGGTAAAGTAAATGTTTATTTGATAATAGAGTTATATCATCACAAATTAAAAAACAATTTTGCATCATTTGTATCACCCATTTCAATCCTCAGCTCTGCCCGGATCACTTTTCTTACAATGACTTCCTTCAGTTTTGCAAATTATTCACTATTCTGATACAATATCAGTGTTTTCTTCCATGAACAAAGAAATGCATGAGGCAAAAAATTGGCATGCCATACTTGTGTAGGCTGCTACAGGCTTGCAGATGGGCACATCGTTTACAGCTGAAATCATCTCGGATGGGTTCCGGGAGAATGGGTGGGATGAGAGAGGGTTTGGTCTGAGAGGGCCAGTCAGCCGAGGAGGGGGCGGTGGGTGTGGTTGTCGACCTGGCGGTCCGGGAGAGGTAGTAAGCCAGCTGGTTCCGCAGGTGAATGAGTTCTGTGGATACAAGAAAGGTAGATTTGGCATGGATACTAACACAAGATAATTGGAAAGATAGTCAAAGCCCTCTGGTGAGATGATTAGAGCTGTGGTCCTACAGTGTTCATGCACAGTTGTGGGTGTATTATTATGTAAAATACAATAAAATTACAGCAGCAAAACAGGGGAAAAACATTCCCAAAACCAACCAGGGAGACTGAAGAGAAAGATCCTGCAAACTTGTTCATTTTATGAATAAAAAAAGTGGCACTTGCATTTTTTCTTATTTACATGAGAAAATAGTTTTTAAATTGTTAGTGTTATTCTGAATCTGGGAAGTCAAATCACTTGTCCTCAGACCCCAATCGGTGTTGAGCCATACAATATGCATTATCAAGCTAGGCAAAACTTGATGAAAATTAATACTCAACAATTCAGAAATCCATTAATTTCTGGAATTTTACATCTTTCTTTGTTGACAGATTTATTCAATTACGTATCGGTGTTTTATGTAAGCAGAATGGACTATTAAATTTTCACCTCTTTTATCAATATGTCTGGCAGAAAATATGGGATCCCTTTTTTAAAGGAAATATTGAGCCCCTACACTATTGTTGGCAAGTACATTTAACTGCATATCAAAGAGGTATGTAGGCAGAATGGACCAATTTTCACCTTTTCTATCAAGTTGGTTAGCAGAAGGATTCTTCTTTTTTTTTTGAAGGAAATATTGCACCCTTATAATGCAGTAATACAATATTTTGTTACCAAGAACTCATAACTGGAAATTAATGTGTAATGTAAAAAATGATTCTGACCTCTCTTATCAAGGTGGTTGGCAGGAACAGCTTTCATGGCTGATGTCTTGATGTATAGAAGGAAGCCCAGGTCAGAGGTTGGCTGGAGGTCACCCAACATTAGACTGTACAGGATCAACTGCAGATGAAAGATGTGCAAATACAAGTGATAATAAGAACAATTTTACAACATGCCACATATAATATATTCTCCTAAGGATATTTAAGTGGTGCACTCCTCATCCTAATTAATTAGGAAAAAACTTCTAGAGTTAAACTTCAGTATATTATTACACAATTAACTCTAGATGCTGATAATTTGATTGTTGGACTCTATTATGTAACCCCTAAATCATCATCAACACCATCATCAAAATCATTGATTCATTCCTTGCTTGGAAGGAACCAGGATTGTAGAGAAACAATGCAAAATAACTTATTATTATCATTACCATCACCATCACTATTATTATCATCACTATTATCATCATCATCGCCTTCATCATCATCATCATGGTCACTATTACCCCATCATCACCATCACCATCATCATCATCATCATTATCTTCACCATCATCATCATCAGCATCATCACTATCATCATCATCATCACCATCACCACTATCACCCCCACCATCACCATTACCATCATCACTATCATCACTATCATCATCATCATCATCATCATCATCATCATCCTCATCATCACCACCACCATCACCACCACCACCATCTTCATCATCATCATCACTATCATCACTATCATCATCATCACCATCATCATCATCATCATCCTCATCATCACCATCACCATCACCACCACCATCACCACCACCATCACCACCACCATCACCACCACCACCACCATCTTCATCATCATCATCACTATCATCACTATCATCACTATCACCATCATCATCATCATCCTCACGACTATTATTACCTGGCTTCGATGCTCAATGGAGTTGGTCTCCTTCCCTGTCTTCAGCTCTAGCGGCATATTAGCATGCTGACCAGGCTGAGAGCGGGATGGTCTGTGGATCTGATTATTAAAGATGAAACAAAAAATACATGAATATAACACATATGGTGTTAAATAGGGCAAGGTTATCATATCAAATTATTTCAAACAGTAAAGTTATGGACTGATCATGAAGATGAAACAAACAATACAAATATATTAACACATATGGTGTTTAATAGGGCAAGGTTATCACATCAAATGATTTCAAACAGTAAAGTTATGGACCAAATTTGTGTCAAACCTTTAAAAGATATCAGAATGGTCTTATTACAGAAATGGCACATTTGTGGCCACCATAGAGAGTAGAAAGCCTTCTTTTCTCCAGGAGGAAGTTCAGACTGCCTATATAAGAAACTCACACTCAACTCTAATTTAACTCAAACTCATATGTAATTTACTACATGTATCTATGTGCTCCCTTCATTTTTTTATTAGATGGCTGCTACCCTGTTCATACTTAGACATCTCTTTTTTTCTGTGGCTTTGGGGCCATGACCTTTCCTTGACACTGTAGAATGTAGTAAGTCTTCTTTTTCTCTAATAGGAAGTTCTGACAACCTGTATGGAAGTACATATGTGTGTTTCCTTTATTCTATAAGATGACTACTACCATATGCTCACACAATAACTTCTGTTGTATTTTCTTGGTGATTAGGGGTCATGACCTTACCTTGACCTCAACTGTGAGGTCAACCTTGCCCTTCACACCCCATCTTGGCGACCAGATAGACTCCTCAATGTCGGTCACCTTGCTAACACTCACGCCACAGTTCTCAGGCTTGAAGGAGCCAGGCCTGTGGGGGGGACATGAAGAAAGAAATTTAATCACATAAATGATTTGGAAAAGAATAGACAAGAATGAGTTATCACGGATGAATCTGGTTCTATTAGATAATAAGGGTACAGTATGAACTTTACTCTACTCTACTATACCCTAGCCCTTGAAACCATCCATTTTTCAAAACACTTTAATTGAAGAATCAAAAATCTTCCAATTATACAGCCAATAAATAATGGTTCTTTTTTCGTACTTCTTTTAGGAATCATCTCCAACATACATGTATTTGAAAAATACAGGTTCAGACAACAGAGCAATACCAGAAATCTGCCAACCATGTTTTTTTAGCATGATTAGACTACACAAAGTCAAATACATGCTTAGACCAAGTAACAATTTTGTTAAACACTACAGAAAAATAAATGAATGCCCTATGTAGGAAAGTCATACCATTTGATGTCAACACTGCCTCTAGGGTTTGATCCTAGATAGGTATCACTCCATCTCTTGATAGTATCTGCATACTCCCCTACCTCCTCCAGGAGATTATCCTCATCCACCTTCAACGAGTACCTGTCATTCAAATCAAATCAAATCAAATTAAATTATTCTATAAGATGATGATGAAATGACTGGTGGAGAGTGTACACGTGAGCAGGTAAATATTTTGCTTACTAATAGTAAATATTAATGACCGGTCATTAATAAATATTAATGACCTGTCACTAGTAAAATCATGTTATGAAACATCATTTCATAAAACATACTCTTATAAAACAAATAATACACATCATGTTGTTCGGGCATTAGTCAAATTACTCACACTCGGTACTTTCAAAACAGTCCAAACACCCTCGGCTATCGACTTGGGCATGTTAGACTGTTCCACAGGTACCTTGTGTGGGTAATTCTTACTAATGCCCTCACTGCTGTGTATTATTTGTATATTAATTCATCAATCCGATCATTTCAAATCAATCTTAAAAGTGTCTGCATACTCCTCTACCTCGTCCATTAGGTTGCCTTCATCCACCTTCATTTAAATCAATGTATTCAATTGAGATCAGTTCAAATTAAATCATAATACATCACATCTGAACATATGCCAATATATCAATAATCTAATACAAATAATCCTAATCAAATCACATTAAAATAATATGAACCTACATGTAGGTAATACTCTGTAGGTTCCCATGGTGACCGAGTATTCATAATTGTAGGTTTTTGGTAACACCATGTGCCTTACTGAAAAGAGTGTTGATATATTCTTTCGCCAAAAGATCCCACTTAAGGGGCATTGACAGGTATTACGGAAAAGGAAATGAATTGAAAGAGAACGGAAAGGAAAGAGAAAGAAAAGGAAAGAGAAAGAAAAGGAAAGAGGCGATAATGGAATGAAATTCTTGAAATTAAATATGCTTTGTATCCAAAGGTACTCACATGTCACAGAGGAAAGCTGGCTGCTTAAGTATATCACTGGCAATCCGCATCAGTTGAGCTTTCTGAAACTCTTTCTTTAAAATGGCCTACAAACAGAAATGAATCATCAAATTTGAAATTACTGAAGAAATGTTTTTTTTTAAACATCATGGATTATTGAAATCCTATTTGATTCGTGAATAGAATGTGCATTATGTCTATGGGCACTTTGAAGTACATGTGTATGTCTTTCTATAGCACATACATATATATGCTTAAGTGTGCCACTGACTGTTTAAACAGACATGCCAGTATCAACCTTACTGGAGAAGCACACATGCGTCTTAAAATGCGTTTATAGAAATAAGATGCAATGCTGTTTAACTTTGTAATCATCTTCATCATCATCATCAGCACCACCATCAATATAATTGCCATTGTCGTTATCATCACTATCATCATCATCATCATAATAATCATCATCTCTTCAATTCATAGTCATACATTTGAGACTTACCTGGTCAAAGACTTCATGAAGAAGTGAACCGAGGAGCATGGCACGATTTCCTCTCTCTAAGCCCTTTGTAAAAAGAGACAAGAAATAGAATACAAAGATATGGTGAAGAAGGAAAGCAGTAAATTTTGTCTAAATGAGGGGGATGCTAGAGACAAGAAAAAGTGGAGGCAGGGAGTGTCATCATGGCGCGAAAATCAGTAACGCCTCGTAAGAGGGAAAAAGCTTACTTTAATAAATGATGATGATGATGATGAAACCACCTCTGAAATAAAGTCAATAATTCCACTTGCAGTTGTACACAATCATCAGGAAAATGTGTTAAATTATTGGAAACACATTAAATTAAAGACATGTGCCTAGTACCTACCTTGAAATGTTCACTCAAAACAGATCTGCAAAAGAGAAGAAGAAAAATTTAGTATTAGGCATTACATTCGGGGGAGGATTCATAAACAATCTAATTTCTCAGAATTAAAGTGTACAAAAAATCCTTTCCTTGATTAAATATTATAGTATGATTGGCATTATCGTGAAAAAGCAAGAGAATGATAGAGAGAGAGAGAGAGAGAGAGAGAGAGGTGAATGGTATACAAATATTGACTGCTCATGAGGATGATGGTGGGAAATATCACTCCCAAGGTGGTGTTTACACCACCGAGGGAGTGGTAGTTCCCACCATCATCCGATTACAGAGCAGTCCATATTTGTTTTATATACCTCATCCTTTTTATTGATTCATGATTAGGTCTAGCTGTAGGTCTAGATCTAGCTCTACATGTAAAAACAGGAAACGAGATCAAGAGGAATTTACTAACCCAAATAAGAAAAATCCAACATCAAGTCCAAGGCAAGAGTATTGAATTCCTACGCGCTGTGCGTAACCGCGCGATTGCGGTAGCCTAGCAACTCAAAAAATGTGTGTGCGCAACTAAGTCGCGGGAGGGGTTAGGGGTCCTATCCCAGGGTTTGATAGTAGCTATCAACCCCTCTGACGTAATGATACTTGATAGATCGAAATGCTCCTTGACATGTGATATAGTCTTGACCAATCAGTGAATGACAATCTATGTATGAGGTATATAATATCATATTTCATACAATTTTCATGTCTTGAGAATGACTTCATGCCAAGCAGAGTGTGGGATTTTCAAAGGAGTTTGTAGTGAGATGTTGGGAAAGAATCTAGATGCTGTATAAATTAAAGTCATGAGCTCTAACACAATATATTTTCTTAGAATTCTCATCACAAGGTGATTCATGCCTTTCATTCTTTAACACCAAGAGGCACATACACCTGCTTCTTACACCAATATGACACCATGTGTTATCTAACACTAACCTTCTCATACACCTGATGCTGTTTGACACCGCAGTCCCAGTGAGTAGATGATCCGGATTGACAACAAGGTAGCCAGATTGGTTGTTAAGCTCACAGACACCATCAGCACCGAACGTCCCATGGATTGCAACTACCATGCCTTCCTCAACAAGTGTTCCTTGCCTGTAGAATAATGTACAGACAGATGTCATTAAAAATATTATTACTGCCTTAATTATTATCACTCTCTGGTTTGGGGATTGTCTTTTCTAAAGTATACACCTTTTATTTGATTTAAATTATAAGCATCTCTAACCCTGTAAAAAACAAGTCTTGGAGGCTCCTTTAGAAAGATACAAAGAGGATAGCTTTGATAAACATTGATAAATTTTGTGATTATTATCATGACATTTAAAATGATCATCACTGCTACCATTATCATATGTAAAAAGGTTTCAATTCCTATGAAATATACAAAACTTCAATCACATTCATCATCACCGTCAAGTAATCAATTTTCAAAGGTAACAGGATGAAATATCTTCCAACCGCTAACACAAATTCCTTACTCATACTTTGTCTTTCAAAATGACAAGATATTTAAGAAACACTTTATAAAATAACACATTAAAAAGAATGCAATTTATTCATTCCCATGTTTAATACTGTTTGAGGAATTTATCAAAAGCTGGAAAAAGCTGAAGGACCATGATTACATTCAATCATCTTACCAAGTGTCTTTGAGGATACAGATCTTGTCTCTTTGATCTGACATACTCCTAACACTCATCTTCTTCTCACTGTGAAAATGAAATAACAACAAGAGAGTAAAAACAACAATATGAGATGGATTGATTGTATCAAGGCAATGTTTAAAAGCCACACTACTCATCTGTAACCCCCATATGAAAAAAATGATTACAGAAAAATATAATCTAAAACCCGATAATCAACAGAAACAATTGATCTTGTATGAAGCAGGGCTCCACACTTTTTGGAAGGGGTCCAGAGTGAACTTTTTAGAGTCTGTATGATGGGCCCTACATAAAAATTCAGACTTTGGGGGATCCGGACTTAGAAGTTGGGCGCCCATGTTACCCCAACACCTGCTAGTGTCAAGCACTGATGGATTCATCGTATTCACTATTAAGTCAACACTGTCTTAAATTTGCATGGGCATAAAGGTATAATTTGCAAACATTTTGACAATCTATTACAGTACATATCTCATTTCATTATCAAAAAATATTAGAAAAGATACCCCAAAAATTACAAATAGGGCACCTCCTTGCTTCAATAAGAGGTCAAATAACCCATAATTTGGCTTAATTCAACATTTTCAAAGGGGCAGCACCCCCCCCCCCCTCCCCCTGTCATACCCCCTATGATTACTGGTATGAATGTTTTGCCATCTTACTTGTTGCTGTCCTGAACACCTGTCACTAGGTAACGGCAAAGGTCCGCATGAGGCTGGTTGAGCTTGCTGCCCGCTGCAGGTTTCTTCTTGAAAGGTGACATCTCGCCAAACTTCTTGTCAATATTGGAGATGGAAACTTCTTTCATCTGGAAATTAGAAGTAAATAGAAAAATATGTATCTTGGAGCAATATACAAATATAAAGGAATAATTATCAATGGATATTAAAAAACAATGAAACATAACTTGATTTTTGCTTTGACAAACGTACATCGGGATTCCTTGAGACAAAAGTACAAAAAGTAGACACTTTTTTAAAGGAATAATAGTAGTGCCATACAAGTACATGGATGTCAAAACCTAAACTACATTGGATATGGGCTTTTCAGGATATGAACTACGTCATCAAGTCCAATAAATAGCATATTTGCCTAGTCACACAGACAAAACACCAGAGTGAAAATAGATCAAACAAACGTTCACATTGCCTCCAATGGCCAAGAATGGATCAGTAAAGAGTCGCTTTAGAGTCGGTTTGGCCATGTGACTCGGGTGTGAGTATATGAATATTTTGAAAGCTGCAAACGCTACTTCAAAATAGTCAAAATATCAACTCCTTGCAACATGTTGACCTCAACTGAATGGATTGGAATAACAAAAAGTAAAATCAAAATGAGTTAAGTTCCTCCCCCCCCCCCCCTTCCAAAGATACATTTCTCATTAAATTTTAATAGGAAGAACCCTGGATGTTGAAATACTGGGACCCGTTTCACAAAGCTTTTTTTCAATGACAAAAAACAGTGACAAGTCTGCTGATAACCAATCAGAAGCAAGGATTTCAGTAGCTTGTAACAAAAACTGTCATTTGTCACTGATGACAAGTTTTGTGAACCCCCCCCCCCCCCCCCCCAGGACTTACCTTGCCATCTTGCATGTCATTCAGTTCATCCAGATTGATATCATCCAGAAATGAGTCGTCTAATCCTTCCAACAGAGCAGCTGTTCCTGGACTTGTCACATTGGTTTCATGATCCATGCTTTCATGTTGAGCTTTTCCTGGAGTACTGAAGTCTTTTGAAGCAGTGATTAAAGGAGTGTCTTGCACAATGTCGATTTCAATACCTTGCAGCGCTGTCTCATCCATTGCTTGGTCATCTGGACTCTCTTCAAGCTTGGACCCGCTACTTTCCTTGGATTTCCTCGACCTCAAGGCCATTGTATCTCTAGTATCTCTAGAATCACCCTTAATGGGTTTATGCAGGGATTCCCCTGATTTGTCCTTCTCATTTTCTCCTCCAAATGCTCTTCTCTCCTGTAGAATACTTTGATGCCCTGAAGTTAAAGAAATCTCATTTTCGTTTGCAGTGTTTGTTTTAGATTGCACTTTGTGTTCAAATTCCTGAGAAGCTGACATTTCCTTACTTGATGTTCCTAAACTTAATATCCGATGGACAGGAGAACTTGGATCCTGAGGGGTTTTCTTTTCTGGTGTGTCCTCTACAAGAGGGCAGGTATCTGGAATGAGGAGAATGTCCTGTTGTCTTGCACTTGGTGTTGGGCAGGAATCTGGTATGACGGAGACAAACTCCTCTAGCTCTGCCCCTTCTCTGTTTACCATGGATTCTTTGAAGTGAACTGTTTCTTTTTCTGGAGAAGAGACCTTCTCCAACAGTGGAAGACTACCTGAAGATCCTTCCGCAATGGAGCTTGCATGTTCCGATTGCATCGCATCGTTACTGTTACTAAACAGCGACTGATCCGAACTTGTCAAGTGGTCAGCTGAATCTCCATTACAGTTTGACTCAACATCTCCAGATGACATCAATATGATGCCTGTATCTTTTGAATTATGTTTCAGAGCATCTGTCACACTGGCTGCATGATCAGTTTCCTCAGGACAGGCTGGCATTTCTTTGATTGAACCACTGTCACTGCCATACTCGTGGAGGAGAGATTTCCTAACCCTCTCTATTCCATCATTACCATTACTAGGCTCTGTTTCATCCGGGATATCTTCGGAATCCTGGAATCGCTTGGAGTAGGGGGAGTTTCCTCTGCTTGGTGATCGCTTGACAGCTCTGATGCTCGTCTCCAACAAGTCCTTCTGGACTTTCTTGGATAAACTCAACCTTGAGGCATTCTTCTTAGAGGAGTTCCTTACCCTACACACAGCTGGTTTGATCTCAATCCTGCTATCTTGACACTCCTGTAGAAGTTTTGCACTTTGTCCTTCCATCTCTGCCACCTTGGAACCCTCATTTTCAAACAAACTTGCGGGTTTCTGTGCAACCTCCTTGTTCAATTTTACTAACTTGTTGCCCTTTCTTGACAGCCTGCTCAGTTTTTTGGTCTGTTTTGGTTGACCATCTTTTGGGTTACTAGCAATCACATTCTCTACTCCGAAAGAATTTGATTTCTTTTCAACTTTTGAGCAATCTTTATCAACCTTCTCATCTTTGTTGACCACTGAGCCTTTTAAAGTCACCTTCATCTTTGGTACTTCTGAATTAGTAGCACGTAGTAAAGGTACAAGAACTCTCCCGACGTCTTTTCCAAATTTTACTTTGTTTGACGAATCCTTCTTGCCGCCATCATCTTGCTTGAAGGTACCACTTGAGACATCCCTGCTGTGGTTCAGGAGACTGGTAAAAGGCCTCTTCTTGGGTAATACATTCTCTGGTGTGTCTGGAATGATTGCCTGTGAGAATGGAGAATCGGTCGTATCTGGATTGTTGACCTTGGGTGGCGAATGGAAACGATCCACGGGACTTGGCTGCATAGAGTCTGGGGTAGCTGGTATTACTGTTGAGATTGCAAGTAATGAAATGAAAATTCAATTTAAAAAAAAATAATGACACAAAAGTAAGAATGAAAATGGGGTTGTACTTGTAAGTTGTAATGATATTGCACCAAGGACCATTTATGTTAATATTATTCAGGGGTTTTTTTTGGTCATACTTTATTGATCCTCATCATTTGTAACATTTCAAAAGAAACGTAACATTACAGAGTTCATAACAATAATCATAATAATGAAATTTTAAAAAAGCTACCCAGTATGTAAAAAAAAAATCTAAGATATGGTAAACAAAAGGAATTGGGAAGATAACAAAAATTCAACTGAAAATTAATTTGTGAATACTGAATAATGATACTGAAATTCAAGGTTGTGCTAAAATCCACTTTGCCATCAAAATCTGATATGGTGTGTGGTGTGTGTAATGTAGTGTGGTGTAATGTAATGTGGTGTGGTGTAATGTAGTGTGGTGTAATGTAGTGTGGTGTAATGTAGTGTGGTGTAATGTAGTGTGGTGTAATGTAGTGTGGTGTAATGTAGTGTGGTGTAATGTAGTGTGGTGTAATGTAGTATGGTGTAATGTAGTGTGTTGTAATGTAGTGTGGTGTAATGCAATGTGGTGTAATCTGGTGTGGTGTAATGTAGTGTGGTGCAATGTGGTGTGATGTATTGTGGTGTAATGTAGTCTGGTGTAATCTGGTGTGGTGTAATCTGGTGTGGTGTAATGTAGTGTGGTGTAATGTAGTGTGGTGTAGTGTGGTGTGATGTATTGTGGTGTGATGTATTGTGGTGTAATGTAGTCTGGTGTAATCTGGTGTAGTGTAATATAGTGTGATGTGATGTAGTATGGTGTAATGTAGTGTAGTGTGTTGTAATGTAGTGTAGTGTGTTGTAATGTAGTGTGGTGTAATGTAATGTGGTGTAATGTAACATGGTGTAATCTGGTGTGGTGTAATGTAATGTGTATAACAATAATCATAATAATGAAATTTTAAAAAAGCTACCCGGTATGTAAAAAAAAAAATCCAAGATATGTTAAACAAAAGGAATTGGGAAGATAACAAAAATTCAACTGAAAATTAATTTGTGAATACTGAATAATGATACTGAAATTCAAGGTTGTGCTAAAAATCCACTTTGCCATCAAAATCTGATATGGTGTGTGGTGTGTGTAATGTAGTGTGGTGTAATGTAATGTGGTGCAATGTGGTGTGATGTATTGTGGTGTAATGTAGTCTGGTGTAATCTGGTCTGGTGTAATCTGGTGTGGTGTAATGTAGTGTGGTGTAATGTAATGTGGTGCAATGTGGTGTGATGTATTGTGGTGCAATGTAGTGTGGTGTAATCTGGTTTGGTGTAATGTAGTGTAGTGTAATGTAGTGTGGTGTAATGTAGTGTGGGGTAATGTAGTGTGGTGTAATGTAGTGTGGTGTAATGTAGTGTGGTGTAATGTAGTGTGGTGTAATGTAGTGTGGTGTAATGTGGTGTAGTGTTGTGTAGTGTAGAGAAGTAGAGGAGCATTGCTTTTTATGATACAGGATACTAGAATATCAATCAAGTCAAATCATTGCATTCACAGTCTCATACATTACAACCCAATGCCTAAAAATATTACTGTGCATTATGTTTTTATTAAAGAGTTTAGGGACAAATCATCTTCAATCTCCATTCCTATTTCGTCCTTTACTTTCTTTTTACTTGTCTTTTGCCCTGATTAGGGATGAGCATAACACACCTAATACATCGTGCTGGTCTGTCCAAGGCAGTGACGAGGCAGGCTGTTGTTTGAATACCTTGGCAGTGGTACTGGGGGCAGGCTTCCGAGATGATATACCGTCTTTCTGCTTCTTCAAACCTATATTTAGGCAGTTCACAGGGACTCAGTGTAAAGTGCATGTAGTCATAGTCAAAGAGACAAGACATATCTTGTGGAAATGAATGAACACGTCTCCATTTCTACAAAATTCATTTTCTCAAGAACCCCAGTTCTTTTAAGTCATGATTTTAACGATTAGAATTTATCTTGAATACAGTAGTTGTTGCCACAAATATGTATTGAGTCATCAAGAGCAACAGCCATACATCAAAAATGTAAAGAATTGTTTAAACTGGTACAGCAAGTGGTGTTATATAACAATCTGTGTGTACACTTTGCATGGAAATGAAATCATAACACTTTGAGGTGCTGATCAGACAGGTCAAATAAGGAGACATAAAAAAACATCTAAAATAAAGTCTTTGAAGTGATCCAATGCAACATGATAATAATAATACCAACAATATGGTAGAATCATTGAACAAAGCGTGCATTCATTTGAAATTAGCAAAGCTTTGAAGTGAAACATTGCAGTACACAATTAAGTGCCTACTAAATTCTGGTATTAATAAGGGAAGTTCAATAGTACTTACTTTTCTGAGAAGTTGAAATGACCTGGGTGAAAAGAGGGGATGGCAGCTCTGATTTCTAGAAAAATAAATGAAAAATTATACAATATTGTATTTTCAAATTCTGGAAACAGCACAAGGAAGAGTAAGATCATAATCTATAGAAATCAGGGGAGATTGGACTGAAGTACTATTCTAGAATTTTATAATGACCTTGCCCAAAATTAGTCTCCAAGAAAATAACTAGCAAAACACCTGAATTTGTAAGCTGAAAAATTGAAAGTAACTTGTAACTTAGTCAGAGATATGTTTCTGTAAATTTTGTACAACTCTTTTCTCTGAAAATTTCTTTGATTTTACTACATCAAACAGCAGGCATAGATCTGAAATGAAAAGTTATTTTCTCTACCTTTCTGAAGAAAGAATCCAATGAAGATTGATGTCCATGTTTAGACTGACTGTCCCCCTAAAAGGAAAAATATAAATATATATTCTTCTTTGCTTAAAGAGATGAAATGCAATAGAAGTAAACATAAATTTGATAAAGCATCAATTGTTTTCAGGTGATATTTCATTTGATTAACCATTTTCTGACTGGGCTGTTTGAGAGCAAGTTTGTGTGGGGGTTAGATTTCGGCCGCGGAAGGACCAATTTTTGTATGGATATTGACACCCATATAAAGAGGCCAGTTACATAATTTTTTTTTCAGGAAAAATTGCTGATTTACTTCTTTGATATAATTTATTCAAATTAAACGGCTATTTTTTAAACATATTTATTGACATTTTGCTTTAAAATAAGGTAGAAAGGTCAATTTTCTGAAGAGTTTGGCCGAAACTTGTCTTGATTATTTCATTTTAATGCATTACTTGCTCTACATACTGTATATACCGTATATGGCTACTGACTATTCATCTGGGAATTTTACCCTGATCCTATTCTCTCAATAAAATATAATTTGTAAACAACCCTCAAACAAAAGAATATAATAATAATGATAATAAATAAATTAATAAAATATAAATAAATAAATTATTATTTCACAGAAATAAAATGGAAAAAATAAATATAATACAAGTCAATGGTCAAAATGAGATATTTTTCATTTTCATGGCTTCAATAAAAGTTCCAAGAAATTATGTTGTTAGACACGCATTTGACATAATCCCTCCACTGTACCTGCGAGGAGCGATTTGTCAAAGAATTAGATTTCACCTTTGAGGGTTGTCTTGTCTTTGTTGGTTTACCCATCTTGCTCCTAGAAGACGATTACCCAAGTCAGAAGGCGATGCAGCTGCAGACCTACTGTAGCTCTAGCATCTGCAGAATAAACCGGTCATGAGACCTGCATGAGACAAATCAAAATCAGCAAAATTATGAATATTAATTATTATATCAGATTAAAATGATACCCGTAACCCTGCATTAAGAGTAACTAATGTTGACAAAATCTCATTTGATACATAACAGTCTATTTATATTATTCGTATTACTAAGCAAGGTGAATGCGCAGAGTTTGCTGAATTTAGTGAACTCCCTGTGTGTGCACTCCAGCAAAGCATAGAGAGTCAATGCTATTACGTATTGACCTCTAGCACTGCATGCTTGCTGTGAGGCAGGTATTATTAGACCCATACACAAATACACACACCACACAATATTGCATAGACTGCATACAATCATGCCGATGCGGCTGTAAGTAAAGTTTGACAGTAGACTTATAATTTGAATTTTTAAATTATTCTTTTTAACATCTGTAAGTTGAAAAAAATGTATTTTACTGCTATTTAGGTGTCATCAACTTGTATGATCTAATGCAAGTTAACATTTCATATTTTTTAATCTTAAGTATGTTGAATATTAATTTAAATTATTTGTATGCGCCTTGAGCATCTCTAGAGATGGATATGTTGCGCTTTATAAATATTGTTATTATTATTATTATTATTATCAATTGTCACTAAAGTACCGATTTTGAGTGAAATCAGTTGAGTTTTGTACAGTGGTGTTTGAAATTTGTTTAAAAGCACTTTTACTACACAGCCAGGAGAGTGATGCTCTTATGTGTGTGTGTGTGTGCGCCTTTTTACATTTATCGCTCTTAAATCTTATAGTTAAGTATCAGATTGGCAACGCAAAAACAGGGGTTTGATTTGTACACCGCATGTACGTAGGCTTTCAATTATGTAAGCAAATACGCTATCGATCAATCCGGTATCAAGTTTTCACTTTTTAGTGTGATTTCTTGACCGATTTCAAAGCGCTTTGTAGATCTAGACTATGTAAGGAAAGAAGAGTCCATGTCCACTACAGCACTAGTAAACTCACCTTACCAAGGTTTCAAAGCCAGTGAGCAGTTTGCAAGGTTTGTTAATATTGGGTGCGGGGTGCGCTTATGGCGCGGGAAGGCCAAACTCTGAAGTGAAGGGTCGATTGCCAACAACCAGCGACAAAAATTTTACTGACGCATACTTTTAGGTTTTGTTTACATCACTTTTCACACAGTGGTTAAAACTATGGGTGCCAATTAGGCTAGGCAATACTAATATCACATTTAATATCACCTGCTGACCTAGATCTAGCCTAATGCTAGGCTTGAGTTGAGGCAAACTCCACACAAACTTAGTTAGATCTAGTTGTAGTTGTACTTGTACACACACTCCAGCAAAGCATAGAGTTAATGCTAATGCGTATTGACCTCTAGCAATGCACTAGGCCTACGTGTAAGCAGAGCTACCAAGTGTCATGCATTAGGCGTGACATCACACATTTCGAGGGTCTGAAAATGCTCTCACGCACGACGTTCGCGCTAGATTTTTAAAAAACGCTAGGTCTAGGCTATAGATTCTAGGACGTGTGTTAACCCTCGCACGCGGGTGCGCGCGCCGAATCATGAAAATGTCACGCATTGCGGATCTTTGAACTTGGCGTCTCTGCTCTAGTCAATACACTCATATTCATAACACACATAGGTCTAGAACTCTAGATTCTATGCACACAATCATGCGGATGCTGCTGATCGGCAAGTTTGACACCAGGCAGTGGACTCACATTTTGAATTTTGAATTATTCTTTCCAACATTGGAAAGTTAAACAAATTGTATTTTAGGTCTACTGCTATTTAGGTGTCATCAATCGTCACTAAAGTTTAATACTAATAATAGCACAGCTTTTTTTAATACACAGCCAGGATGGTAATGCACCTTATGCTATGTGTGTGAACACAGTGCAGTCAAACTAGATCGAGATCTTGATTTAAGTCCCACTCGCTCCAAAATATGTCACATTAAACTTTATGTTATTGTTTTAATAACCTCTACATAACATAACATTCTTAGGTTGAAAAGAAAGTCTATTAACTCTAACTTCTTACCTCCTTGATACTCATTGTACACCCTCTTCGTAAACTCGTTTCCTATTTTTCTTTTGGAAATCGGGTGCATCAAGAGGACATGAATGACGAAATTCAAAATTGAATCACGAAAACGAAGAGCAAAAAAAAATTAAATAGCGCGCGCGCGTATCATATGTGATAGCTCTGTCTGCCGTAGCTGGGGCTGTAGCTGAAAGTCTAATAGTAGAGACGGGAGTAGAGAATTAAGAGAGCCCTCGAGATATAATTATGTATGAGCAAGACTTATTTTGTTTTACTTTGCATTTGGGGGTACTAGTAATGCGTGGCATGAATTGGTATCCACGTAAACCTCTTGCAAAAATATTAAGAAATAAGATGGGATTGGGTGCCACGCACATTTCTTTTACTAACTCATTTTTTGCCCAAAATTTGAAAGAATGTTTAAAAAAAAATCATGATTTTTAATCGTTTGACACTTTGACTAAATATGTATAATCTGATAAAGAACTTTCAATTGAAATGACATTTATCGCGATTTTGAAGTTATAATATAGAGATATCTATATAAGGGTTTGGGGTCGAACCCCCCCCCCCCCCCCCCTCGAATTTTGTTTATGTGTGTGTGTTTTGGAGGAACCCCTCCCCTATTTTTTAATTTTAAAAATAAAATTAAAATTAAAAATAAAAAAAATATGCTAATGGTGACCTAAAAAGGTGACATTACCCACCCCCCCCCCCCCAAAAAAAAGAGAACGAAATGTCGATCAATCAAATTGTCAAATTTCGGAACAAAAGAAAAAAAATAAGGACATTTTTGGGGGGTTGCTTACTAACAAAACAAGCATTTAAAGCCCCACTGTCCTACTTGTAGCTACTTGCTCCATATATAGAAAACTTCCCAAATCGGTGCCTGTTGGTCCCCCATGATCCTCTTTTTCTTATGTTAGTTGAGAGCTGAGTTAATGAGATAGCCACCTGTCAGTGACCTCGCTGTGTGGTCTAATCCCTTCTGGCCCAGTAGTAGTGACGGTCTTTAAACTTTCTTAGCAGTCAGGTAAAATAACCACCACCAGGCTGATATTTGCCATTTCAACTCATATACATGTATATGACAGAGGTCTAGAGTGGGAAATAGAAATTCCATCCATGCCCAAGCTCCCTACTGATACTAAAATTTACCTCCTAAACTGATATTTACAACCCTTCGGACTGCCCACTAAATACCAGCAAAGTAAAAGTGAAATGTGAAAGAGGTATATTGCTTGGTTTTAATATAGTTTTGCAAAGGAAAGTACTTTTGTAATACAACAAAACTTCAAAAACCTGTGAGGGGGTAGTCAGTGCCGTCACCTTCCCCCTCTCGTTCACAATGCTCCCTCGTTCCTCGCACTGGCGTAATGATGGGGTCTTGGGGGGCAGTTGCCCCCAAAAAGATTCAAACGTTTTTCTCACTTTTTTTGTAAATTATACTGTTGTATGCGTTTATGGAAAATTCCCAAATTTACAGTCAGCCGAAAACATGCTTATTTAGAAGCCTACATGTCAAGGCCCGCGGATCGGGGGGCTCGAGCCCCCCGCTCCCCCCCCCCCCCCCCCCCCTCTTCCCGCCCTCACTTTTTTGAAAAAGTATGTTGAAGAGAACCTGCCAGTGTCACAAAATATGAGGTATCAAAATATGCTCGTCTGACCGTGATTAAATAATTAAAATCCCTGAGCTTGCCGGGGCTCCATCCTTTATGCCCTACAAGCAGTGGACCCTATGGCGGGCCCCTAGATGCTTATCTGACTGTAATTAAATGCCTAAAAACCCCGAGCTTCCAGGGGGCTCCTTGGCCCCACTCCAATTAATGACCTGAAATGTGCCCCCCTAAAATTTCCAAGATCGGTTGAACTTTTCTAGACCCCTTTTTGTTTTACCTCGATCGATAACATGTATGTTCCCCCTAAACATCGAACTCTGGCTACGTGCCTGCAGATAAGCATTTTTTCTCACCGTCTTTCTTTCTTTTTCTCTTTAACATACTTTTTCAAAAAATGAGGGGGGGGGGGTGGAGCCCAGCCACTTTGCAAACCATGACATAAAGGCTTCTAAATAAGCGTATTTTTCGCCCGACTGTAATTTGGGAATTTCTTATTTTCCAACAAACGCATAAAAGGGTCTGACTTACAAAAAAATGAAGAAAAAATACCGGAAAATCACGTCATTACAGCAACATTTGCAAATCACTGGTATCGAATAAGAAATACACCCCCATCTGTACGCCAGCGTTCAGGGGCTCATGTCTTCTCACCCCTATAACAAAAAAACAGACACGCTTTCCAGTTCTCGCACTGTCCACGATATGCGCGTATCGCTATTATAAAGACCTCCATAAATAAATACCGTATAGGTGGCATGCGCAATGTTTCTGAAATGTAATTCCTGTGAACTTTCCTTTTCTTTGAATGGAATTGTATATGTGATTTAATTCAGATTTGTATTATTGTTATGTTCTTTGGGGTTAAAAATACAATCAATGTTTACACCTTCACTGCTTTTTTTTTGGGGGGGGGGGGGGGGGGGGGGGGGGGGGCGTTTTTTTTTTGGGGGGGGGGGGGGGCAAAAATGCGTTTTGCCCCCCCCCCCACTTTTTTGGTTGGGGCCTATGCCTGACAGTGTCACAAATAAGGTATCAAAATATGGTTATCTGACCGTAATTAAACGCCTAAAACCCCTGAGCTCCACCGGGGTCCACCCCTTGACCCCCGCTGGGGCTTTGCCCCCTGAACCCAAGCAGTAAAGGCTATTATATTATCAAACAAATCTATACCATTAAACTTCAAGCTCACTCACACATGATATATTGCGACACTTTAAAGGCTACTCATTATTTCAAATTCATGCACTCATTATTTCAAATTCATGCATATACAAACGGCAACAGTTTCAATATAAAATGTAAGTTCTTCTCACTTAAATCATTGGTCTGGAAAGAATTGTTGCATATTGTATTACATTTTCACTAAAGATGAATTTATATTGTAATGCAATTTTCAAGTTTCCCACGTTTATTTGGAGAATAGAAGATTGATATTGTTAAGTTATTCGATAACATCACTAAATTTGATTTGATTGGAGATACAGCTCAGTAAAGGCTATATAGTCTCAAACAAATCTACACCATTAAACTTCAAGCTCACTCACACATGATATATTGTGACACTTTCAAGACTACCTATTATTTCAAGTTCATGTATATACAAACGGCAACAGCTTCAATATTGAATGAAGTTCTCCTCACTTAAATCATTGGTCTGGAAACAATAATATTTGCCCATTCTTGTATATTATACAACATTTTCCATAACGATGAATATACATTGTATTGTAATTTTCAGGAAAACCATACGTGTCTCTTGTTATATTTCTTATATGATACTAAAGCAAATCGTTACGCTTATAGATAGGATAATGTGAATGTCGAATGATAACATCATTACGAGTATTATTAACCGGATAGACATGTAAACAAAAATTTAAACATGCATACACTTTTGCCAGCAAGCAAGTTTTTCAACAAAGAATACAAAATTTGAACAACGTTTGACAACTTAGTCAGGACAGATTAGAAGATGCTTTGAAGCATGCCCTACACTCTTAGTTGGACTGTAACAGTTGTCTTCTAAAGTCTTCCAAATTATAAATTTAAAGGAGGTCAATACTCATTATGAAATCACCACTCTCGTTAGGTTGACACATCAATATATATATATATTGTGCACACATGTAACAATTTGAAAATACTTTTTCTTTTGGGGGGATGAGGGCGGGGGCAATCCAGAAAGGGACCGATATGTGAAAATGTGGGCACTAGCCCATGGACTATGGCCTAAAATGGAGGTTTACTGATAGGTCACTTCACAAAAATGCCATACGTAGTCCTTCTTTGTGAATACTTTTTTGAGAAAAACACAAAGTAGGTGGAGCCAACGTCTACACACGTCACATCGCACCCATGGAGGTTTTGTGTCTGTGTCCTTCCCTGACTTTTCACGCGACACATATATTTCCTCATGTTTTTTTTCGAGATGCTCCACCTTCTGAGGATCTATTCTCTTCGACACAGCTAGAGCGTTCTGCAATTGAAAGCGAAATGTGCGAGTCAGGGGCGGCAATTCCGGGGTGTGGACACTTCCCCCCTCAATTTTTAGAGGGGGATCTGAAGGGCCCAAGAATGCAGCGTTTAGACTAATACAAATGCAAACAATTTCTCGCACGGTCGCTACGCTCCCTCGCATAATATACGAGTAAATATTGTAGAAAATATGTATTATGTTGGTACTACGTTAGCACAGTTTACATTGTATGTTTACAAGATTAAGAGTTATAGAATAAGATCTGTGGTACAAAAATGAATATTCAGCTTGCTCTTTTAAAAAGTCCCTTCCTGCCTACTTACTAAAATTTACCTAATAAATATTTAAAACCCTTCGAACTGCACACTAGATATCGGCAGAGTAAAATTGAAATGTGAAAAAAGTATATTGCTTGTTTTTATACTATAGTTTTGCTAAAGATATTTTTAATACAACAAACCTGTGAGGGGGTAGCATAGAGCTATATAATAAGACTTATCATATAGCTCTATGAGTCATCAAAATATGCTCATCTGAAAATAATTAAATGCCTAAAGAACCCCTGAGCTTCATGGGGCTCCGCCCCTGGACCCCACGCCAATTTAAGCTTTATGCTTCGCTCGCTTTGCTACCTGATCATAAATACTTGAGCGCCACCCCCACACCCCAACGGTTCTGCTCATTACGACACTGGCCCCTCTTGCTCACTATGTTCCCTCGTCCCTCGCATTCCCCCCCCCCCCCGGTCATGAAAAGAAATCGCCGCCCCTGATTAAGATTGTAGAAGCCCTAATTGATTGGAGAGCCAGCCAGCTAGCTTAAATCTATCCTCTTCTCTGTCGTCGTGTATTTCTTTGTTTTTCCTTCAATCTATCCTCTTCTCTTTCCAGGGGCGGATCCAGGAATTTCTTCCCGGGGGGGGGGGCACACGGTGGTCCCAAAAAAATTGCAACGACGGTAGTGCGCACTCATTTTTTTTTTTGGCCGGGGGGCACATGCCCCCTGTGCCCCCCCTGGATCCTCCCTGCTTTCGTTATGTCTTTCTTTGTTTTTCCTTCTCCATATCCGCTCCACTCTCCTTGTGTATTTCTTTGTTTTCCCTTTTCTATTATCTTCACTTCTCTGGATATACGTGCTTACACAATTTGTACCATATTGCTGCTGGTGGTTGTAAGCGGTGTGCACTGATGACTAAGACTCTTTAACCAGAGCACTTCTAGGAATATTTTTGCAAAAATGGCCAAACAGTTGTGTAAAAAAAATATGCGCTACTGGGCAACCGACGAGATTTCCTTTGGAGCTCAGTGTTATATTGGTCTGGTTCATAAAGTTATGAGCCAGAGCAATATAACACTGCATGAGCTCCTATAACTGGATTTCGATATTTGCACATTATTTGTTATGCTCTTTCGGAAAACGAAGGAGACGTCACACTTCACCACTCTTATCATCCAACTTGGGAATATTCATGTTTCAGCTCACATAACGTGAGCTATCCGACCTGGGGGTGTTTCACAAAGATTCTAAGTCAAACTTAACTTTAAGTTGGACTTAAAAATTATGGAGAGCCATTTGTAGCCTTAGAATAAAATATATTCAAAAGCAAATATTCAAGTATTTAAGACTTTTTATAAATTCCACATCAAGAACATGAAATATCCCATGATAATAGAAAATATGAATGATTTGAATTTATGCCTTTTAAAATAACTTTTACAAAATATTTTCAAAGATGCTAACGGCTTTCCATAATTGTTAAGTCCAACTTAGAGATAAGTTCAACTTAGGATCTTTGTGAAACACCCCCCCCCCCCCCGGTGTCTTCTATGTTTGTAATGATTTATTAATGGATTGAACTCCCGATAGTCCCGACATAACAAAAAACGGATCGCTGTACCTTTAAACGCTTATTCAAGGTGTTCCTCTTAAACATACGTTACGGGACTATAGCTCCATGCACAACGAAATGAATATTTGCGTAGGTATACTATTTATTCAATGAACTGGGTTGGACAAGTTTTAAGTAATTAACACGATTGAAAAAAAACCACCCAACAAACAGAAACCGGAAAATAAACAGGCACTTCCGTCAGCAATGCCTATAAAATTCAACGGTTGTTTCGATTTCAGTACACGATATTGAATTGAATTGAATTGAATTTATTAAACCATAATAGGCCTACACATGTACATGTAAAAGCAAAACGTACAATATAAAATAGAATACATAAAACATACAAAATACAAAGCAAATATATGGTAAGGACCACAGAGAAGCAAATTGATTATTATATATTTCGCTCTTATATAGCGCTTAATACATCTAAAATGGTCATTGGATTCAATACTTGCCCGCACACACTGTGTGCACAATCTACACTCACTGGGGAGCATTCCAGCCAGGCGTTACTTGACGCTCAAAAACTGTTTGACCAGCAATGACGGTCGCATCCTACCGGGTACCCATTTAACATCTTGCCAAAGGATATTAGTGTCGTGTCGGGATTCGAACCCTCGACCTTCACATCTCCAGTCAAGCGCCTTAAATTACTCGGCCACGACACTCCCATACACTGGCGTACTGGTGGGGGGGGGGCGCCAGCCCCCCCCCCAATAAAATTAAACCATGACTTATTTTCAATTCCGTGATGTATAGATGTTCGTGATATCACATTATTTTCAACAAAATGCGCGTTTCTCTATTTCTGTTGCAAACTGACACATTCCCAAATAGCCAGGAAGAGCATATGTTTGTTTATAGTCACTAAGGGGCCGTGGCCACTAACAGTAACACTTGTAAACAAATCCTTTCCAGAAGCAACTGTGACAAGCACTGCCGGGCGTTCCATACTTACATCGTGTAACACTGCATACGTACCTTCATGGGGCCCAGCGGGGAAATGGAATTTAGACAAGATTAAGAGTAGAGAACGGTAGAACGAATCGTCTTCTTTCTCTTATAATTTATTGAAACGGCAAAGCTTCTGCGCTTCGGGTGGGGGGGGGGACAACTGAAGTCAGACTAGGATTAAGAGTCGAGAACGGTACACCGAATCGTCTTCTTTCTCTAATAATTTAATGAAGTGTCAGAGCTTCCGCGCTTCGCGCGGTAGGGGAAAAACTGAATACAGACAAGAACATGATACAACGAATCGTTTTCTTTCTCCTAGAATTTAATAAAACGTGAAAGCTTCCGCGCTTTGCGCGGGATGGGCAAAAATGAATTCAGACAAGGATTAAGCATAATAATTTATTAAAACGTCAAATCTTCCGCGCTTCGCGCGGGAGAGACGAAGAACTGGATCAAGAAGAGGATTAAGAGCCAGGACCAGTACAATGAATCGTCTTCTTTCTCTAATAATTTAATGAAGTATCAAAGTTTTCGCGCTTCGCGCGGGAAGGGGAGGGGGGACTGAAAAATAACTTAGTTCCTGGCCCCGGTTTATAGGATTAAATTTGTAGACATTTGGACATTGGCATTAATATGTTTGTCGGTAATTGGTTGCTCGTTTTGTCGGTAATCGGTGGCCTCTACACCCTCCCCACTCCCCCACTAAAAAAAGATCTAGCGACGCCCCTGATAACGACACAGTTTATACACTCGAGATTTTTGCAAGTACTACCGATGAAGCACCGGACCACCGTCTTTGTGCATTGTGCGGCATCAAAGCATATACAACGTCTCAAGACGTGACAGATCACTTTTCTCTAACTTCTAACCAATCAGAAGGCCTCGTTTTTTTCCCAGGAAGTGCCGGTGGACATTAATGCGCCAAATATGGTTCTCAAATTGCAAAAGATTCCTACTCTTGGAAGGGGTATGAGAAAGCAATTTTACGTCATATTACTCCAGGAAGTGCCTGAAAGTGCGTCTAATTTGGTTCTAAAATTGCAAATTCTTCTTACTCTGGGAGGGGGCCAGAACCCCCTCCCATACCCACCCCGCTTGGTCGCTCCGCTTCCTCGCCTATAAAGCCTCGTTCTGTCACTTCATCGTTTTACATATATTTAACCCCATGCCATTTTGTGCCCCCCACCGGTAAGAAATTCCTAGATCCGCCACTGATCCATTCAGCGGGGCCTGCATGTGAGAGCGGGGTGATGCGGATTTTTTTTTTGTCAGCCCCCCACCCCCCCCCCAAAAAAAAAAAAACGTTTTTGCTCATTACGCCACTGCTCCCATACAAATATGGTACCCACAAATTAATACCAGTTTCAATTTCATTTATTGGCAAACACCTTCGCACTTTGAACGTTCGAAATAAATTAACATTTACAATTTCTGTAGCTCTATGTAATTCTTACCGCAATGTATTCACGTCATCAGGCGCGTACGCAGACGGGAGGGGGGGGTGGGGAGGTTACCCCCTCTATTTTCGTTTAATGTGTGGTTATAGGAGGATAAGCCCCCCCTCCCCTCATTTTCTTCAAAAAAATTAAAATTTAAAATTTAAAAAAATGTGTGTGATGAAGGGTTAAAACAAAACAGACCTAACATACTTACACTGTTGCTCATAACGGTGGAATATTTTTTTTTATCCCAATTTATGGAATTATTTAAAAAATTATTTAAAAATACTAGATCTAGATAATAGTATACAGTCTCAGATTTTATTGAATAATAATTTGCCAATATGTGTTTTGCGTGACTGCTAAAGCATGTATATTATGCTAATATGTTTATTAACTAGGGGACCTATGCCCTTAAGTCATAAATGACAGTAATGAGGATTAATGCCTCACAAAAGGGCACTAATATAGCACATCGACACGGTGTTGATCCTGGGGCCTCACAGTTACGAGGCCATTGCTTTGTCACTGAACCATGACTGTATGCAGCGGGGGCTATGGTAGGGGGCAGTTTCCATAAATTTAAAAAAACCAGAAAATGCAATAAATTTTCAATAATTTATTGCATTGTATCCCGGTCCCCAACATAAAAAAATCTTCTGTGTGCCCATGCCTTGAGCCATAATGCATGGCCGTCCAGAGGATTTTTTTATGTTGGGGACCGAGGTAGAATGCAATAAATTATTGAAAATTTATTGCATTTTCTGGGTTTTTTTTTAATTTATGGAAACTGCCCCCTACCATAGCCCCCGCTGCGTACAGTCATGGTTCAGTGACAAAGCAATGGCCTCGTAACTGTGAGGCCCCAGGATCAACACCGTGTCGATGTGCTATATCAGAGCCCTTTTGTGAGGCATTAATCCTCATTACTGTCCTTTATGACTTAAGGGCATAGGTCCCCTAGTTAATAAACATAGTAGCATAATATACATGCTTTAGCAGTCACGCAAAACACATATTGGCAAATTATTATTCAATAAAATCTGAGACTGTATACTATTATCTAGATCTAGTATTTTTAAATTATTTTTAAAATAATTCCATAAATTGGGATAAAAAAAAAATATTCCACCGTTATGAGCAACAGTGTATATACAAACAAAATTCAGTCTTTCTTCATTAGATTGTGCCTAATACTCATCAGGGTTTTTTGTGTGTCTTCTTTATAAGATGTAATGTCGGTCTAGCGGACTGTTTCTTTTTTTCCGGAAATGAGGAAATAAATCAATTCAATATCAAAGTAAAAAAGATGTATTGAAACTGAAATTGGATTGTACAGTAAAACAATGCAAATGAGCCACCCGAGCACACACAATGCACGACAGCTCGACGCAGTAATATCCGGGAGTATCATACAGTCGTGTCTCGCTTCAACAGCGATCTGGTTTCAGTTTGTCTTTCATTCAGTCGTTGGACTTCCTTAGATGAGAAAGGGGATTATTGAATGCTCTTGAACCCCGTCTCATTCTCCGTGATTATAAAGTGAGTAATATTTGAATTTCTATAATAATACGTTCATTTAAAGCGATTTCATTTTTTTTTTTTCGTTTCTTACCTTACCTTATTATATTACTTTAAAAAAAAAACTTTGGCAGATGTTTTTCTGAAATATATGCCTACCTCTGTAAATGAAACGACGAATTGAGGAAGAAAAACTGATTTTATACTGATTCTGATAACGCACAAGAAAAGTGTTCTTGACATTTCTTTTTATGTTGGCCCCATTTTGTCATGATTTATTCATTTTTCTTTGACCATCATTTTTTTTAAAATAAGTTTTTGATTGAAATGATGTCATCGTATTCAAATTCGGGAAGGGGGGGGGGGGGGGGGTACACACATTAAGACAGACGGGGGTGTGCCGCTCTAATGGGTTACTTTTTCACAAACAATCCCGAATTGTGAAAAATGGGCCAACATGACCCTTAAAATGGAAAGGGGTTTCGAGGCTTGAGCGCCAACCCCCGCCAAACGAAATCTGATTACCCCCCCCCCCCCCCCGGTTCAAAAGATTTTCGGTTGGTGATTCGAGGCTTTCGAGGCTTGAGCGGCACACCGGGCCCCATCCAAACCACATTGTTTATGCTAGCCCATATCCAATGGTGTATCAACTGGGACGAGGGGCAAATGCCCCAGTAGTACTTTAAAAAAAAGATAGGAGGCAAAAACGCAAAAGGAAGAAAGAGATAGGGAAGAAAAGTAAGACAAGTTATGATCATTAATAAGGGTTGTATGCGCCCTCAATACGCTGGGTAAATTGCATATGAAATTGGTTTTTTAAGGGTATATAAGATTATACATTTCCTAAAGCTCGGTAGCTTTTGCTCACTCGCATAGGTTGCTTCAAGATCTCGAAATTTCCCCCACCCCAAGACTCATGCTACTAAATATACTGTATAGTTTATAGAAAGTGTTTTAAAGAGTTCAAAACAGTGAACAAGAAAATGTAATTATCGTTGCTTTGCTCCCTAGTTGTTCTCCCGCGCAGATAATAGATCAATTTATCTGCAAACCATGGCGGACCAGACGGAAATTACAAACGTTACCTCTGATCAAACTGAAAATGGCCAAGGACCACCTTCCGAAGAAGACCCGGATACTGTTGAAGATATGCAGGTACCTAGGCCTTTCATAATATTTTTGTGCACTTGATATGCTCAAACAGTAGCTATATTTCGTTACAAATTACTATTCATAGTCTCGTTATGATCGATCTCATTCGTTCAAATTTACTCAACGAACCTTTTGTCGAATTCGTCTTTCTCATTATAGCATAAAGAATCTCAGTTTCTCCTGAATTATCTGTTTGAGGTATATTCTATTTATTTAATATTTGGCGATAGATTCTTTATTTTCTTCTTTATTTTATCTATTTTATCAAAACATGATGATTATTACTTTTACAAAAAGTTATTAAAGTACCTTATCAATTTTTTACATTTAGGATGGTTAGAGTACAAAATTTACATTCACCTTAATGTTTTATTTTTGAAACTCGTGATTTTTGTATTCCACAATTTTGCTTTTCTGACATAATAGGAAAAGTAAATTTCGATGGCAATTCTCTTAACGTACCACGAATATCCCTGGATTGAATCTTGTTATCTCACACGACTAACAAAATATGACTACATGTTGCCGAACATATGCAATTCATTTAATGTTATATTTCGTCGACATATTCTGTATCTTGAACATAACTTATATGTTTGCAGTGGCATATCGCGATTTCAGCCGGAAATCTGGGGCACTTTTAGCATAAGGGGAGGGAGGGGTACCGTTCAAACTAGGTGGAAGAAATGTGAGAGAACATTGCCATCGATTCGTGGGGATAGGGTGTGGAAGGGGTTGTACAATTGTCTATGTTCGTTCATTTTTTTTTAAATTTCTTCTCTATGATTTCTCTCTCTTTCTCTCTTCCCAAACCCCCTCTCTGCCTTTGTTTCTGTCTCGATCTGTAGCTTACTCTTTGTTTCTCTGATCTGTCTGTTTTTTTTTCTCTCTCTCCCTCTCTCTCTCTCTCTCTCTCTCTCTCCCTCTTACCATTTGATAGGAGGGGTACACGTGCCCACAATGCCTCCCAAATAGCTTAGGTTATTGTCACTGTATATAGAGTGGTGAAGTGTGACGTCATCATTTTTTTTTATTTTTTTAATTTTTTTAATTTTTTAGAGTTTCTCCATTTTTTTCCTTCATTTTCCGAAAGAGCATAAAAAATAAAGTCCAATGTCGAAAGCCAGTTAATCATTTTAATTATTGGCTGAGATATGACCATCTGAATAAAACGATATAGGAAGAAACTCAGTGTTATATTGCTCTGCATGGTTCATAACTTAACGAGCCAGAGCAATAGAACACTGAGCTCCTATAGGAAATTTATTTATTCAGATGGTCATATCTCAGCCAATACTTAAGATATTTTATTGGCTTTCAACATCTATTTTCCGAAAGAGCATAACAAATAATACGGTTGCCCGGCAAAACGTCGCGTAGCCGGTTTTACCGGTTGCCCGGTGAAAGGTCGCGTAGCGTGGGCGCTGGTAAAGATAGGGGGAACCGAGAAAAATGCTTTTGAACTTTTAACACCTACTTCAAGTGCTAAAAACAACAATGTTTCTCTGTTCCATGTAGCCAAAACTATTTTTAGAGAAAGATATTTACCTGATTTATTATGTTCTCAAGTTATTTTGCAAATATGTCTTTCTTTTGATTTTTTTTTATACCAATGGCTGACCTAAAAAAAGGTGACCTTACCCCCCCCCCCCCCAACGGAACAAAATGTCAAATTTCGAGACCAAAAAAAAAAAAAAAAGTGTCCTCTTACCCCCCCCCCCCCCTGAAAATAGATTTTGTTATGATGTCACAGCTTCGGTACTCTATATGGCTTCTGCCTGACTACTAGTATTGGTAAAGTTCCCTGCCAAAAGGGGTAAAATAAATACAAGTGGCTGTTTCTTGACTAAAATCTACATAAGATGATAAATGCTCAAGAAAAGAAACAATAAGAAGAAGAAGAAGAAAAAGAAGAAGAAGAAGAAGAAGAAGAAGAAGAAGAAGAAGAAGAAGAAGAAGAAGAAGAAGAAGAAGAAAAAGAAGAAGAAGAGAAAGAAGGAGAAGGATGTTGTTGTTGTTGTTGTTTAATGTTTTAATAGCGCTATCCATCGATTTCGATGATTTCTGCCAATGAGAGGAAAAAGAATCCTTTTAAGATGCACTCACTAAACAGTTTATTTGTTTTCTATTGCATTTTTAGGCGTACAGGGAGACGGAGTGCATATAATTACTATTAGCACATGCGATGAAGAATGAATGAATACGATATATAAATTCATACATTTTAATACATAGGCCTACATTCATAAATATGTATATTCATCATCGATTATCATTTTGTACATACATTTAGTTCTGAATCATTGTATTCTAAAGTATAATAATCTGTCAGTGCCATTTTGAATGAAGTTGTTAATCATGTAAAGAACACGGTGCAACGTGAAATAGGCCTATATTGAGAAATCATTGTGAACATGCGCAATCAAGCCTTTGGCTGCGAAGTATTGTCGGAATAAAACCATTATTGAATTGTATTAAAACGAATGAATCAGACCGTCGATTCAAAGAGCGAATCACGATTAGGCCTACATTCCAGAAATGTTAAAATGGATAATCAAAAAGTACATTATCAAGTTTTGGTGGAAGCTGATTTAACAAGTATAGTAAAGAAAGAGTAATAGTAATCATATATGCAGTGTCAAGAACATTTCTCCATTCTTATTTACAAGGGTGGAATCAATACTAATTGTCAAGTTCAAATCAAATTCTCAGTGGTCGGAATGGAATTGTGTATTGTTGCAATGTGAGATTAGGGGGGGGGGGCCAAAGTTAGTCTATGCCCCTTTCAAATGTTCCAAATTTTCAACCTCAACAGCTCTACTATATCCTTCTATATCTTACATTTTTCGTTTCCAATTTAACTCTCTCCATCTTACACAGAACGATGAGGAGGTGGTGACGCAACAACCGAAGAAGGACGACAAGAAATCTTCGTTTGAAAAGGAAGGTCCGAGCGCGGAGATCGAAATCGATCCGCTCAACAAAGAAAGCTGCGTGTCGGCAGCGGCAGGAGTCGGCTCCGTGTCCAAGGACTACATGGAAGGGACGGTCAACGCCGAGTACGTGGGCCCCAACGTGGCCTGCGTCATGTCTTGCGACGAATGCCCGACTATCGTCACCAACTGCACGTTCGAGCTATGCAGCGCCAACTACATGATCGGGGTCATCCTCTGCACGATTGGTCTCGCTTTCGACACGAAGCTGACGTGGACTGACGAAGGCGTGGAAGCCGAGGTGTTCGGTACTGGCCTGGACACATCGGAAGGGTTCTCCTTCTCCGCGTTGGGTTCGAAGATTGGTATCGCCAATAAGGAGAAGAGGGAGAAGAAGTGGGCTAAGAAAAAGCTGAGGTGGGAGAAGAAGGTGGGACCAGAGCAAGATAAAGATGAGAGTGGAGAAGTGAATGCCGGAGAAGTGAATGCCGGAGCAGATTAGCCTCATGATAATTTCGCACGCCTTATTATGAATTGGAAATCATTTGCCCCCATCGGTGAATTTGTTTTACAGATATTTTATGTGAGTTATTGAAGAATGTTCTCTTTCATATGAAACACATTTTAAAAGCTTAGTTCGGAAATTATATAAAGTCCTAATTTAGATTTTATATATTAATCGTTATAGTAATATTTTAACATTTTATACCTAACATATTAAAACGATTATGTTAGACCTTCACATCAAAGCCCTAAACTTTAGAACAACAACGCTTTTTAAGAAAAACAACGCTGGCTATGAATACATTTGACAAACCTGAAAAAGGCTTAAAGCTGAAAATTCGTATATTTCATATCTTCTACGGTTGTCTCATTATTTCTTTGTTTATATATATTTATATATATATAAAAGAGATAGGATTAGGAAAGTTAACAATACCCTGACTAAAAAGAAAAAAGCAAGATCAAGAACAAACAAATAATCTTCTCTTTTTCTAATTGTTTCCTAGTTGAAAACAGTGAAGACACTAACCTTCTCATTTTAATCTTATATTTCTATTCATTTTCATTAATTTTTTGAGTGGAGGGGGCGAGGGTGGGAGGATCTGGGGCCCATCTTATCAAGAGCTGCGATTGATCCAAACCAATCCCAATGCGGCCCCCAATTAATTGCAAGTTTGCAGTCTCCTATCTTTTATGTACATAGTTGCGATTGATATCAAACGTAAATAAGTTGCGATTAATAACAATAACTCTTTATAAGATACATGTATATGCGTTTTGTGGTGACGTGTGTGAGGCTTTTTTGGGGTGTTCTTGCTCGTTTTTGTTGTTTATTTATGTTTGTTTTTGGCTACATGTATTTTTGTATTTGTTGTGGCAAACTATATTTGTGAGTTTCCACATTCCGTGTGACATCATACCCATGATTAAGGACTTGGTAAGAGAAAATTTGTTTTTAATGATAATGATTTGACAATTGTAAGTGAAGTCTAGATTGTCTAGATTTTGTTTGCATACTTTCAAAATTTGCTTAATGATATTCATAAATATAAAATGACTGTAATATTAAGTTTAGAATAACCATGTTTTGATTGTGTATATTATTTTGTTGAGAAGATTCAAATCTTGTTTTCAATCACGTGCTATTTACAAGGGAAAGTCATTCGACTTCTTTTTTTTAACTTGTTCAGGTTATGTTTGCATGTATAAATTTGCTATAGAAAGTTCGAAATCACTGTGTTATTTTTAGGGGAATTCTCTTTTTTTAAATATTTTTTTTTGTAAAAATAAATTGAGATTGCTCAGGTTTTAATTGTTTGTAAAAAAAGGGAAAGAAAGAAAAAAATAATAATAATTTATTATCTACAGTACCGGTAACTTAAAATCTGATCTGCATATAGTTTGATTGGGAAGAGATTTTTTTGTTTAGAGCTGTCTGGCTATAGGTACATGAGTGGGTACATGTATACTTTTGTACTTCCGACAATATATTATAATTTTGATACTTATATCTCATAATTTGTACATGTACATATCTATTTTAGAAGTACAAGTGTACATGTATTTTCGTCTATACATAATAATATAGGATGCCTATTGTAAATATCATTTTATTGCCGTATAGAACAAGTTGTTTTTCTGTATTTTTGTTAAATTTAAAAGCCTTTTGTAATATTGCAATAATATGAGTTAATATCATATTGTATTTCCTTTTGTCATTTACTTGAAAAGTGATTAATTTCATCTCATGAGCTGCATGTAATATTGTATGATATGTTTCTAAACCGAAATAAACTATTGCAATGATTGCAAGACAATAATGACAATAGATGAATGGAAGTTCTTTACATCGCTATATTATAGTTGAACACGTGACTTTGACTGCTATATACAGATAGAAATTGGTAGGGCGTATCGTATAACATTTTCTAGAGTCTAGACCACCGTGGGGTGCTGCGGATTAATATGATCATGGGGGAAAAATTATAAGTCCCTTGCAGTCCAATAAAGGGCAATTGTGAACTCACATCAACGCTTTTTTTTTTACAGCCGTCCAGCCTTCCACATCATATGCACTCGGCCAAGAAAATTGGATGCAGTATGACCGGGAGTCAAATATGGTAATTACACTCCCCGCAATTGAAACCACGTGACAAACTGTGGACCAATCACATGTTTGTTTCTGTAAGGGCTATTTAATAAAAGATCATAGCTGCAATTCCTTTAAACATGAGTATCATCAAAGTTTTTAATCTAATACAAGATTTGTATAGTTGAATGTACTGTGCGGAGTGCGAACACACCCATATATATATATATATATATATATATATGTATGCTAAAGGCTGCCCCCTCTCCCCCAGACAAAGAATAATTGATAAAGGTTAAAGGTTCGTCAAATCGTTGAATCTGGCTTATCTCAATGGTCAAGCGGTTAATGTAATGGCGTTCTATTAAAGCGAGGGACCTTGGTTAGATTCCAGGCGAAATTGCAAATAGAAAAAAAGGGAGGACAGCGGTGGGAAATTTGAACGAGGTATGCACTCTTATCAACTCATTTTCATTTCATACTGAATTGTTCAATTTCTGGCACTTTCTCTTCTCTTTTGTCATCCTTTAAAACTGTTTGTTTTGTTTTGATATCCTGTGGTATTCTTGAGAAGCGACAGGAAATGATGAGCAATGAAACAAAAAATATGCATTTCAGTATTTTAATGCAAAGAAAAAGTAGGTTTCACATCTGTTAAGTTGATATTCTTTATTCAAACAAAGTTACAGGAAGTACTTATAGCAGCAATAAATGTTTAATACATGTACAAAAGGCTTAGGAGGATATGGATGAAGTGTAAATTTAAATTCATGTACCGGTATATGTATCTGAAATGATCAAGTAAAAGGAATTGAATGAATTAATCTACACATGTACATCTATTGAAACCTAATTGATTCATCAATGTACATTCATGTATACACTTTTCCAAATATGCAAAAAAACTAAATAAAAAATTTTAAAAGCAAAGAATAAAAGAGAAAAGTTACTATTCATTCCATATTTTACTTATTGGGATCAGCAAACTGACAGCCCACAAGACTGACATTCACAAAAGGTTCGCTAGACTGCCAGCCCACAAGACTGATCAAGCAAAAAAAAATCCATAAGAAAATATAGAGAAGAAAGTCTAAAAAGTTCCACAAAACCAAAAGCCAATAACACCATGTATTTAGAGCCTATTTGTGTAGCTTTACAAAAGAAACTCAAACAGGGCTCATATTTTGTAGAAAATATACTTGATAGTATGCAGGATTGGGGGGGGGGGGAGAAAGGGGTCATGTTCGATGTTTGACCCTGCTAACGATCATGTATTAGTAATTGAAGTCTTTGAATATGAGGTGACACAACCGGGGCAACACCCTATCCCCAAATATTTGGTTATGTAACAATTAACATAATGCTATTATATGTTATGTATATAGTGCCTCACATTGGACATGTCAATGCACTTTACATCAGGTACAATAACAATCAATGCAAATTGGGCAAAAGCATTCCAAGGCAATTTCCCTGTAATAAACTAATAATTACTACATTTCTGAGTAAGACATGATGATATATAACAAACTTATTTTATGTATTTCCTGATTGTAGTTCCCCCAAGCTATATTGTGGATAGTTTCACTTCTAACCATTTGTATACACATCAAATGCGGATGGATAGAACTTGAAATACAGATTTGAAAACCCTTCTTTCATTATTAGAAACGTTTAACAATTCAAAATAAACAAGGAAGTCATAAAATCAGGTTTCACATCCCCTTCGACCCCTTGTTACGTGTGAAGTTGGGAAATCCTGGACGAAATTCCACTTTTCTCTGAAGCTGACCAATTTTTGATTGTTAGCATAAAACTTTAACCCATTACCAAAGGTAACTGGGTGACTCATGTGGTTAAGCCTATGGGAATTAGAGAAATCAGAATTCAAGGGGTTAAGACCCGAACATAGGTAAATAGGGCAACTACTTTCATATCCAACCAACTCCAATACTGCTTTCATAAAACATCAATACAATGCCTTTATCTTCATATTGTATTGTTCTTTTAAACCATGTTCACAATAAACTGCCAGAAATGCACACTTATCTTGTGACTTATTTTTAAAGGGAAAGTCCACCCATATATCAAGTTGGTTTTAATAAAAGCAGAAAAATGAGAGAAATAACCCTCAACTTTAATACTTAATCATACTTTCATCCAAAATATTAATTCATACTTATACATGTAATAAGAAATGGAGAGGCAATACAATGCCAAAGGAAGATCTTTTGAACTTCTTGGCTGAATTCAACTTTTTCAAAGCAACCTTCCTGTTTCACTAATTTATGAAGATATTGAGAATAACACCTTCACAAAAATTGCTTGTATTCTATTGAGAGAAACCTCAATGAATTGGTTGAGATATAAACAGCTGTCAATTTGAAAAAGAAGGAATTGACAGTGTGAATTTGATTTGGAACGTGTATTAATAATTTCAAATTAACAGGCAGCAAGGTGTGCTATTTTGTAACCATCCTGTCAACACAATGAGCACAAAAGGAGGGTTTAAAGACCCTTCATACTCCAGGCAGACATAAATGCTGTTCTTCAAAACGTGGCTAGAATTAGAAATATCAAGCAGAAGAAGTTCTAGTAGTACTTGTGCCACATCGTATTTGTATCTCATGTTTGTAGAGAAACAGACAGGAAGATAGAAACAGAGAGACACAGAGAGAGAGAGATAACAAGAGAGAAAGAGAAAGAGAAAAACAGACAGAGAGAGAAAGAGAGAGAGAGAGAGTGAGATCCAGAAAGACAGAATGAAAGGGAAAAAAGAAGAAGAGAGAGACCGAACAACATCCATACTACTCAAGTATCACTTGGATGTATACAATGTACATTATACCTATCTACAATCATCATGGTCTACTATCGCAGAAGTAAAATGGCGCTGACTACCTCTTGGTTATAACAAGACATCTTTTATTCAACATATCTACTACTTCTTCTTGGCTGTTGTTAATCCAGCGCCTGCATTGAATTTGAAGAAAATGATTTCACCGTCCTCCACTGTGTACCCCCTTCCTTGCTGCCTGTACTTCCCAGCGGCCTGTTGATGGACAGGAAACGATGATTTACAAAGACGGAAAGAAAGAGAGAGAGAGAGAGAGAGAGAGAGGAGAAACAATATGAAAATTAATGGACTGGAGATCCATTTATCCGACAGACGATCAATTTATCCATTCATCCAACCATCTCAAAATCTATCCATCCACCCACGCATCCTTTTTTCCTTTAATCTCTGATCCATCGACCCTTCTATCCATCAATCCCTCCAGCCATCCACCCATTCTGTCATCCATCCATCCTACCATCCCTCCCTCCATCCATTCTTCCATCCATCCCACCATCTCTCCCTCCATCCATTCTTCCATCCATCCATCCCTCCGTCCATCCATTCTTCCATCCATCCCACCATCTCTCCCTCCATCCATTCTTCCATCCTACCATCCCTCCCTCCATCCATTCTTCCATCCATCCCATCTCTCCCTCCATCCATTCTTCCATCCATCCATCCCTCCGTCCATCCATTTTTCCATCCAACCACCCCTCTATCCATCCATCCATCCCACCCTCCATCCATTCTTCCATCCATCCATCCATTCTTCCGTCCATCCATCCATCCATTTTTCTGTCCCTCCATCCATTCTTCCATCCATCCATCCCACCATTCCTCTATCCATCTATTCTTCCATTCAACCATCCCTCTATCCACCAATCCATCCATCCATCCATCCATCCATCCATCCATCAATCCATCTATCCCAATACCAGTTACATGTACCAATCTGTCCATCAGTGCCTACCCTCCATTTACCTCCTCATCTAACTACCCATCTATCAATCCATCCATCCTACATCTATTCCAATGCCATGTACCAATCTGCCCATCTACCCATCCATGTCTACTATCCATTACCTTCTCATCCATCTGTCCATCCATCTATCCATCCATCCACCCTACATCTATTCCAATGCCATATATCAATCTGCCCAATCTCCATCCATGTCTACCCCTCCATTTACATTGTACCTCCTCATCCATCTATCTTTTCTTCCATCCATCATTATCAGCCCATCTACGGATGTCTTACCTTCACATTATGTTCACTTCCTAGTTCCTTGAAGTCATCAAACTTCATCACCTCTGCCATGATGAAACCTTTCTCAAAGTCTGTGTGAATCCTTCCGGCAGCCTGTGGCGCCTTGGAACCTTTCTGTAATCAATTATAATGCATTCATGCACAAATTAAAGATAAAGTGGAGTACTGGTCCCTCGATTACTGTGTGAGAAAAACTGACAAGGCAATGAGGCAACGAGGCAATGAGGAGAGGTTGAGTATGCAGTGCATAAGAAGTGGAGGTATTGGAATGATCAAATTGAAATTAAAGTTAATAAATCTTCCTGAAAATCACAGGAGCTGCACACAGAAATGGGTGTATGGGACTACACACACATGAAGCATGAAATTTTGGTCAGGGATTTCCTTTATATTTACCCATTTTGTTTGATATTCCACCAGAGTAAAAAAAAAATCACAAAAGCTTAGAATTGTTGGTATCTTGCTATTTATCATCTAAAATCAAAGAAGTGTAATGAAACTTGTTGAAGGCTTATTGAAACTGATCAAGGCCTTTACTATAACAAACAAATCTAAATATGCTATGTCCAGGGACCTGTTTCACAAAGCCTTTTTTTAATGACAGACGACAAAAATCAGTGACAAATCTGCTGATAACCAATCAGAAGCAAGGATTTCAGTTTCACTAGCTTATAACAAAAACTGTCATTTGTCACTGATGACAAGTTTTGTGAAATGGGGCCCTGGACATCCTTCGTGCAAGTGTCACAAGTCATCTCAGAATCATGCTGAATGTGGACTTTCAAAGTTTCGATTTGGAAAAAGGTATAAAAACAAAACTGCCAGAGCCATTTTTAATTGTGCTTTATGAGAAAAACTACAATGAAACTAGAAAGCCTATTGAACACTTCACAGCCACTGTCGTACATAGAATATCACTCAAGTAGAAATGTCAAGTATGCTTTCATATCATTTTCTAGTCTTCTTGCCATTTGTCATTTAAACATCAATGACAGGGTGGAATGGGGTGGGGGGGGGGGGGGGGATTCACAACCAGCCTGCGCTACCTCCTGAGGTAATTCGATTCTATTTCTTGAAAAACTGCTTTAAAGGGGTTCTGAATTTGATTGTTTAACATGCAGAAAGGGGGTCCTTTATTCTAGGAACATAACTCCCATTTATATGTTAGGCCATGTGTTATGCACATATGTCAACTGTATACAGTGCGTCCCATAATTTGATTAAACGAGTACGTTTTCACTGGATGCCTGCCGTAGCAACAAACAGAGTTGACAAAAGACTCAACTCAGCCTCGTTGACAATCAGCCGTAGATGAAAGATTTCATGCATGGCTGATTGTCAATGCAACGGAGTTAAGTCTGTTATCAATTCTGCTTGTTGCTACGGCAGGTAGCCAGTGAAAACGAGTTCGTTTGATAAAATCATGGAAATGCAAGCACTACTTTAAACAAACAGAACTTTGTCATTCCTTGCTCATCTTTCCTGATTGAGGTGTCATATGAAAGGGCAGAAACTCAACTTTCTAGAAATGTGATTTTCTCTTTGAATTCAGATACCGTCCGCCAAATGACTTTTTGGTTTCCTTCCCTCAAATTGATTTTAATCACTCATGCATAAAGTATGCATCATATGAGTTGCATCAAATGAAAGAGGAGGATCTAAGCTTTCCAAATCTGTGAACTTTATTAATTATAAATGTGACTAAGTTATGAGAAAACATCGATTATTCTCGGTTTCGTTTTTTCTGGGACGCACTGTATAGTTGAAAAGTAGTAAAGTCAGATTAACAATACAAAGTCATAGAGGCAACTATTTGAGACTCCACCTAATGACTGACCAATTGAGAATGACCTCAAGAGCCGCAACTGTCCCTCTCATCAAGCTACGATGCAAACTAACCTGAATGGTCCACGCCCGGACCTCGTCTTTCCCCGCCGTGAAGAAGTACTCAAGCTGAAGTGCCTTGTATCCAGTCTTGATCACCTTTTCCAGTATACTGATAAACACAAACACAATACAACACATTTGTCTGTATACACTCAATCAATAGACCATTTTCGTTTTGTAATCAAATTTAATGCACAAATCTTTAGGTGCCACGTTACAAATTATTTCTTTCACCCGTTACAAATAATTAGATTCTTAAAACATGCTCCCAATTTTGTTTTAACCCTTGGTTTTAGTTTAACAGTTGCTCTATTGCAGGTTAACAGGTATGTTGTTATTACCAAACAGGGCTTCATGAAAGACCACCACTATAGTCCGGCAGCCATCTCGATATACCTTGTTTTAGGGTCTATAGTTTTTTTTTTTTTGGATTATAGTTCCTTAGACCATCAATTTGAAGAATCCGATTGCTGACACTCTGTCAGCCTTGAGCAATTTGAGATATGTGACGTCACACAAAATGGCCGCCAAAATACCCTTTTTTACCAAAATTAATGATAACAAAATTGTTTACAGTATTTTTCTACATTAAATGTCAGTCAAATATCTTAATTTTTTCTAGGATCATCACTAAGTAAAAATTGACGATGTTGTATGATAACAAATGGCATGTAAATTTGCATAATTCAGATTGGCGCCCTCTATAGACACGTTAACTTGCAAATTTTAAATGATGACCAAATGCCAATTTCTAACATGAAATTAACATTTTTTATAAGTCAGACGCACTGAATACAATTAGAAAAAATTGTGCACCACATTTTGGTGTGATTTTTTTGTTATTTTGTACTTTAAATGTAAAGATCAGTTTTGGAAACGCCCCCCTCTCAAAAAATGAAATGGAAGCTCTTATCACCAATCATGTGAAAGAATATGTTTTGACTAATACGTGATAATACACATTTTGCCGAGAAACCGCCTACTAATTGATATATTTGGTAAATTATTATATCTATTTAGACCTGGTAGATATCGCGCACGTGTCGCGTAGTCCCATATACATCCTTCTGTGTACATTGCTTGTAACTTTACATAGACTGGGCCAAATTTCTAATCGTTTTGACGATTCCAGAACCTTGCAGTACACACCAATACTTATAAGCTAGATGATCAACCTTTTTCTGATCGATTCCACAACGTTTCTTTCACAATGCAATCGCATGACCATTACTGGTCTTTATCTTTAATACTTGAAGAAAACAAGCTAGAATTTCATGCTCTCTGTCCCATAGATATGAGGTGCCATATGGTTATAAATGCCCGTTTTCAGTGACAGCATTCCGAAATTTTATTTGTATTTTGAGGTAATACATTCTTTTATATGAACCTATCATAAAAAGGTTCCTCTCTTACAACGGAATTTATATCCACCCAAAATGACCAAACATGGTTACCTTCCAATGGCTATCATTTGCTGCTTTAGTTTGATCGTTTTAACACTCGACAGGGGCGCGAAAACCACAGAAAATTGTGAATGCTAGTTTTGCTTTGTTGCATTGGCACCGTGATGATTTACATAGGCTTCCACTCGCACAAGTGCACCGTATTAACCTTAATATGTTGTCAGGTGCGAGTTGTACATTTGTAAGTACGTGACAGGGATCAGGGATTTGGTTTCCTCTTCTTTTGCATAGCCATACTTTGTAGGATCCAATGATGTGGGTCGTGACTGCAAGGCGTGCTTCCACACACATGTTTGCAGATGAGCTCTCTTGCCAACTGAGTCCAAAGGGAGTCAAATCTTCTGCTTCATCACTTTCAGCAATGCATGTACCCTTTTCAATCCCAAAGTATGCCCCAATAGTGTCGCATCCCCTCAACGCATGTCCTGCCAACATCGATGGAATGATATCTCCTAACTTGTGTACAGTGGCAGGAATGTCAATAACAGTTCGCTCTTTGATGAATCCATGATCATTTGCGTTCTAAGTTATTCATGTAGATAATGATGGACCCTAACCCTAACAGCCAGGACCCTAACATACCTTTTTTCATTAGCAGCAATTTGAATCGCTTGCTGTACTATGATGTTGTCTGCTTCTTCATGTGTTATGGAAAGATCTTCCCTTGGCATGACATCGCTGCCTGGTATAACTTCAACAGATACATCATCTTGACCGGTAATGACCAGCTTGTGCTCTTGCCTATTTCTGAACACCTCATCATTCTGCAGAATCACGCATACCGGTATATGATGTCGATCAACTGTAGTTTATTGTCAGTAGTTTCTGGGAGGGAAGCAGTGAGGTGGGAAAACTCTTTTGGATGACTCTCGATTCGTCATGACTTCTAGAAACCCTGGTGGCACACCAACCAAAGATCATCAGATTTTAATCCAGAGTAGAGCACAACCATCAAACGGGCTGTACAAGGTTGTTCAAGTGACACGTCAACCTTTGTCAAATTCTTCAAGTTCGCCTTTGACCTGGTGAAAGCTTCCATGACAAAATATTCTTGATATTGACATATCTTCAACTTGCCTGCAGTCCTATTACTCTAGAGTAGATCAACTTGGTGTCATAGACTTTCGAATCCTCCAATGTTAATTAAACTACACCCTCCAAGTGGTTGAAAACTTCACCTACCTCGGCTCCATGTATTAAGCACCTCTCCCTTGATCTCGAGATCAACGTTCACATTGGCAAGGCAGCAACCAAGATGGCTAGACACTCAAAGCAGGCCTGGAAGAACACTTTACTATAAACCACCAACACGAAAATGAAGATCTACCAGGCCTATATGCTCAGCACTCTCCTGTATGGCAGTGAGTCGTGAACCCTGTATGCAAGTCAGGAGCGCCGTTTGAATGTTTTCCATTTCCGCTACTTGAGGCGAATCCTAGGCATCAAATGGCAGGACCACATTCCAAACAAGGATGTCCTCAAAAAGGAGGGATGATGACCATCTACGCTCTTCTATCACAACGACGGCTGAGATGGCTCGGTCATGTCAGTCGAATGGAAGAAGGCCGCATTTCAAAAGACATCTTGTACGGAAAGTTAGCGACCAGAACCAGGACTGTTAGAAGACCTGGCCTTCGCTTCATGGATGTGTGCAAGAGGGATATGGAGGCCAGTGAAATCAACCCTACAAAATGGGAAGCCTATGCTTCAGACTGCCCCAAATGGAGATGCGCTGTGAAGACATGTATACAGAGGAGTGATCAGAAGAGAGTAGAACAGTGGGAGGAGAAAATACAACAAAGACGGCAGCTAGCCACGGCTTCAACAGCACAGCCACACATGAAATTTGTCTGCAGCAACTGCAACAGGACCTGCCTCTCTAGGATTTGACTGTTTAGTCATAGCAGGAGCTGCACAGCAAGAAACTCTTGCTTGAAGCTGTTAAACAGATGTACAATTGACGGTGTTCAAAGGGAGGGAGTTCCAGAGTCTTATTGTTTCCGGGAAGAAGCTCCTCTTTTAGACAAGCATTCAGGCAAAATGAACAATTATCTTCTTGGAATGCCCTCTGTGCACGGATGTTGATGGAGTGAGGAAAGTATGTGGAAAGTCTTTCAGCGGGTTGTTGATACGAAAGAACATCACCACCTGAGCCTGTACCCTGCGTTCTTGTAATGTTGGCCACTTCAGCTGGTTCAGGATGGCTTCTACTTTGCTTGTCCTGCAGTGGTCATTGCAGTAGGAGCGGACATAACGCCGTTGACCCATTTCAAGCTTCTTGATGATTGCTAATTGTTTGAGTGTTAGGGTCCCATATAATTATGATGATGGCATACTCCATGATTGGTTGAAGGCGAGTATCGTAGCACAATTATTTAACTTTTCTAGGACATGGTTGGATATTTCTTTGAAGAAAGGCACGGGTGGAGTTGGAGTATTTGCTGATAATGTTGATATGTGGGTTCCAGCTGAGGTTTTTCTGCGACTCAACACCTCGATACTTTGCTATATTTTTGTCATCTAGGGTCTGTTCGTGAATTTGATGATGGATTTGCGTTTATTGATGACATGTAGAACCTGACATTTATGTGGTATGAATTCCATCAGCCAATCACGCTCCCAGCGTTGCAGTGAGTCAAGATCCTCTTGGAAACGTTAGGCGTCTTCCTATGTCTTGGTGTTGCTGTATAGCATACCGTCGTCAGCAAAGAGCCTGACTGTTGGTTTTGGGGAGAGGTCCGGTGGCAGATCATTGAGGAAGAGGAGAAACAGCATCTGGCCGATAACGCTGCCTTGCGGGATGCCAGATGTTACTTGGCTGGTGTTGGAGATGGGTCCTTCCAGTAACACCTGCTGGGTCCTGTAACTCAGGAAGCCAAAAAAACCAAGCATGTGTGGGTTCCCGGATTCCATAGAATTGGGGCTTGTGTAACAGCTATAGCCTTCCATGGGGAACCTTGTCAAATGCTTTGGAGAAACCAAGGAGTGTCATGTCCAATTGGTCTCTGGCATCGATGCCTTTGGCAAGGTCCAGGACAGCAAGGACAAGCTGTGAGACGCAGGATCGCTTCTTTCGAAAGCCATGTTGTGCATCAGACAAGATCTTGTGGCTTTCAAGGTGGTTCTTGTTGCTGCTAAGAACGATGTGATCCAGTACTTCACAGGTTACTGACGTCCGAGAGAGAGCTTTGTAGTTCTCTGGCTTGCTACGGTCAGCTTTCTTGAAGATGGGATCAATATATATAGCCATCTTCCATTTATCAGGTATGCACGCTCTGGTTAAGGGAGGCTTGGAAGAATAGAGGGAACACAGGTGTCAGTTTGGTGGTCAGAAGTCTGGCTGGGATTTGGTCAGGACCAGTGGCTTTATGAACATCAAGCTCAGACAGGATCTTCAGAACCCCTGGTGGCGAGATATTAATTTGATCCATGGTTGGGTAGGGGCTTCGTCCTTTGTCTCTCAGACTAGTCATATCTTCATTGCAGTTGAAGATGGGTGAAAACTGATTACTTAGAATGTTCGCCTTTGAGAGGCTATCTGAGTAAGTCATTCCATTAGATTATTTCAATGGAGCCAACCCTGAAGCATCGCATCGCTTGCCGTTTATGAAACTCCACAAACACTTTGGTTTACAGTTGGTGTCTGGGCTGACAATTTTTGTCAGGTACCCGTTGTAGACTTTCTTGGAAATTGTGTCATAGAATCCACCAGGTAACTTCTGTTAAAACTCATGCATCTGTCTGGTACCGATGCCAAATGCTTTATCATCATTCACTAACGCTGGATCAATGCTGATCTAAATAAAGCCTATGAATGGAACAATAATGTACCGTAAAATCACTTCTCACTGATTCTCTTGTAGATCTTGGTTTCTTTACATGTATCTTAATTTAGACCAAAAAATATGTAAGGTTAAAGCTGCACAATCGTAATTATTTCATGCATACGAAGCATATAATATGTGTTTAACGTGACGTAGATCTAAGACATTGGCATTTGGCAGGCACACCTATTTTTATGCAAAATTAATATATTTATAGAGGGCGCTATTTCAAAATATGCAAATTAGCTTGTCATCTATGGCCGTGCATCATCACGAAACAATTTTTAGTGATGGTCCTAAAGAGATACAGACATTTGGCAGCCCAAAATTGTAGAAAAATCCTTGTTTTATATTTATTAAACATTTTTAGAGAAAAATCATGTACCTTGGCGGCCATTTTGTATGACGTCACATATCTTAAATTGCTCAAGGCTGACTGAGTGTCAGCAATCGGATTCTTCAAATAGAAGGTTTAGGCAATCATAATCCATTGAGAAAAAAGAAATTGGCACACCTATTTTTTATGCAAAATTAATATATTTATAGAGGGCGCTATTTCAAAATATGCAAATTAGCTTGTCATCTATGGCCGTGCAACATCACGAAACAATTTTTAGTGATGGTCGTAGAGAGATACAGACATTTGGCTGCCCAAAATTGTAGAAAAGGCCCTATTATATATTTATTATACATTTTTAGTGAAAAATCATGTACTTTGGCGGCCATTTTGTATGACGTCACATATCTTAAATTGCTCAAGGCTGACAGAGTGTCAGCAATCGGATTCTTCAAACAGAAGGTTTAGGCAATCATAATCCATTGAAAAAAAAACTATAGACCCTAAAACAAGGTTAGGCCAATAATCTGGATTTGGCTGCCGGACTACTAATGGTGAAAATGTCATTGATAATATCGCAAATACATGAAAAATTAACTACATGGAACTTCGACTGCGCGCAGTCGAAAATGATGCCTCCGCCAAAGAGCAATTTCGTGAACGAAAACAGAAGCAATTTTTTCAAATTCAAGTTTAACTGTAATCCATTTATAACAGGTCTAATCACTTCATTGGCTCTGCAAGATACATGCATGATTCAAGTTTGGTGGTAATCCATCAATCGGTTCTTGAGATAATGAGATCACGAGAACGGGACGTACGGACGGACGGACAACCAGAAAACATAATGCCTCCGGCTACTTCGTAACAGAGGCATAAAAACGTTTGAGTTAACTGCATCGTATCTGAACGAGGCCTTAGCCGGTCATTCTCATTTTGGTCTTTATAGAGAGGTTTACCTGGCTGTCTTGACTTCTGCGAGATACTTCGCTTTGTCTTCGTCTCCCATATCAAAGAGCTTTGATTCCAGAGCGGCACTGATGGGTATGACGGTAGCTCCAGGATCACTCGCATCTACCCATTCCTTGATCTTCACCAACCTGTTTGTTCATCAGGATTCAAAGAATTTATACGATATTATACAAGAATGGTCAACAAGCACAAACTAGCGACAGGCTTGAGTTTCTATTATACATGACTGAAAATAATCTACAGGCTTAAACTTTGGTTGTAGAGGTTTGAAAGTCAGCAACAAGTTAATATTTCATTCTCAATTAGAATTGTAAGAACAATTAGAATAATTATATCTAGGGTGAATGTATGATTGCAATTTATTAAGTTAAGTTTTCTAGCAGAGTTGCCAATTTGTATTTGATTGATCGCACCTTCAAAAATGCAAAACTTTGTTTTAATTTTTAATCAATTTTTGCTCAAACTTTCACTGGCCTGTTTCTCTCATTTTTCTTCTTATATAAAAACCCATCTGAATATCAGGGTGGACTTCCCCTTCAAGAAATGTCATATAATACCCATAATTTTCACATGAAATATGGAAATATATGACCTTGAGTCACTCACCACTTGTTCTTCTTGCGGATGTAGTCTTTCTCTGATAGGTTGACTAGATAGATAATGGGCTTTGCAGTCAAGAGCAAATGCTTGTTCAAGATTTCAATCTGTGGAGACAAAAACAAATTATATTACCAGAAATTCATCATTCAATATAACAATTATAATGCCATATATATGTACTGTATAAAACTGTAATACATGTTCAACTTCTTCTCCTTTCATCTTCATCTTCATTTTCTTTCTTCTTTCTTCCCCCCCCCCCCTTCTCTCTCTCCTCCTTCCCTACCTCCCTCCCTCCTCCCTCCTCCTCCTCCTTTTCATTTGTTCCCTCTCTCATCTCACCCAATCTCTCTTCCTCTCTCATATTCTCCAAATGATAACCACAAAAGAACAGTTTTTCTCATAACCAGTATAAAATTTTGATCCAAACATCATGAAACCAAGGTGCAATAGGAATACTCAATTGTGATCAAATTAGAATATTTAATCAATGGAACAAACAAAATAGACCAATTCCCATGGAAACACTTACGTCATTCGTACCCCATTCTGCATGTCGTATAGGCTTCTTCTCCTCTTCTAGGTACTTCAAGACTCTATGTAAACATTCCTGTGAGGGATACAAAGCAATACTGACATCATTGATACTAACATTGACAATAATAACGTAGACTTCTTATAAAGCACTCATTTCTATCACGCCGACACACTCATGGTGCTTAAGCATTATTACCCCACTTATGTAACTGAGTCTTCAGAGTAATCAGCAACCCATTTACTTCACCTGGATGGAAAGTGGCAAACATAGATGAATGTCTTGCCTAATGAAAATGGCGTCAGACTGGGAGTCGAACCCTCAAAATCAAAATCTCTGCAATCAGAATTAATTCAATTTATTCTTGGACATACAATTGTTGATTGGACCTTGGTTTACATCAAAACTCATTGTATTTGTAGTTTTGTGAATCATCTCAGTGATTTCATCGTCTTTTTATCGCCATGGAGCAACATGATTGTGATTTTATGTAGCAAAATGTGAAGAAGATATAATAAATAAAATATATTGTGCTTATATTCAAGTATCTAGTTCAATTACTGAACCCTCTTGGACGTCAGAATGACCATTTTAGGGGCTGGGCCCCTCATGAAAATAGATACCAATACATTACCTCAAGGACTATAGTTTGCACGAGATGCTCTCAAGGCAGTATATATTTCATTGTGCCATTGACAGAAGGACGTAATGCGATACCTGAAGTACCATAGAGCAGATTTTTTTAACCAAACTTGGATCGCGTGTGCATACCTGCCAACCTGAGACAAGAGAAATTAGGAGTAAATTTTTCTGGATGGACTACGAGGTCGCGAACCACCGAAGGATTGGGGTAGTAGCCCGTAGATTGGGGGGGGGGGGGGGGGGGGGGGGGGTACACAGGACTTTAGGGTCTATTTTTTTTTTCCATGTCGCTGTGTATATCTTCTATGAGCGCGAGCGCGGATGTCGGTGTGATCTGGTTATCAGTGCTGTGTTATGCTTTAGTCTTATACATACATACATACATATTGGTATTTATTGAGCGCCTTTACATGAACATGCTCAAGGCGCTTTACATTTCAAAATACAAACATAATAGTTATATACTCTCCAAGTGCATTACACTCTAAAAAAAAAAAAAAAAAAAAAAAAAAAAAATTAAATTAAAAAAAAAATCAGAGTTTTGAGGCATGCACTCGGAATTCGGAGTTGGTATGAAAAATGCGGAGGAACTCCACCTAAATCGGGGTGGTTGGCAGGTATGCGTGTGTATAAGCATCCAAGGATAAACGGATCAGACTTTGGGTTGAAGAGGTCAAAGGTCATAGGTTCATAAAAGTGTTGAAAACATGGAAGCCTGCTATCGCGTTAAGTGACCAATAAAGAGAGAAATTTGCTTTATGGCAAGTGCGCACACTAATGACCTTCTTCCAGACATTGATTTGTATACTACCATTCATGCAGACTTACATGTTCTGCTGCTGCCTTGTTATCTGCACCCCTAAGGGGTTTCTTGTCCACATCAGTCAGGTACTCAATGTCCTTTAACCTCAGCTCGTTGAAGATGGTGTCCAGATCTCGGACTGGGTTGATATCACCGTCGACATGGGTCACCTCCTCATCCTCAAAGGCTCCTGAATAATAACAACAACAACATCAACCCCCAAAAAAGATAAGTTGAGTTCTGGTCATGCAATTGCATTGTGAAAGAAAAGGTGTGGAATGGATCAGAAAAAGTTGATCATGTAGCATGTACATGTAAGTATTGGTGTGTACTGCAAGGTTCTGGAGTCATCAAAATCATAATAAAATTGGCCCAGTCTTGGTAAAGTAACAAGCACTTTACACAGAAAAATGTATATGGGACTACACAAAAATGGTGTCGGGCCTACTTATCTTTCTATGCTCATTACTCAGCCAGTATACATTTTCTACCAAAATTGTTTGGCAAATGACATTTATTTGTAATCTTGAAAATACAGTGTAAGTTTTGTTTGATTTTGTGAGAATTCATTTTCTTTTTTTTTACCAGAACTCAAGTTTATCTTTAATGTTATAGCGCACATATCCACCATGCAAGGTGCTCAAGGCACTCCAATCTAACCAGGCTCTGACCCAAGAATCAAAAGTGTTTTGAATTGATGCAAAATTCTTATCATTGCAAAGGGGAAGCCTTACTGATCAAATATAACAACTTCCCTCTTCATATATGTTTGGAGCTCCAGATTTTCTGCCTTCAGCGGTCCTCCGTAGAGCCTCAAGATTTGTGACGTCATATGCGAGACGCAGCTAACCACAAAATTGCATTTTATGCCTTTCCATGATATCTATATGATTTTTCAGCAAATTTTTCGTGTTTTTCAAGAGAAAATCTTTCCATCCATATATAATTTGTCCATAGTTTTCAGTTCTCGTGAATTTTCTTTGGGTGACTACTTTAAGAAAACTTACTGCAGACATGGAAAATAGCATCGCAGGCCTTAATGTGCGAGAGGAAAGCATTGCCAAGACCCTGACCCTCATGAGCCCCTGCTACCAGACCTGCGATGTCGGTCACGTTCAAGAAAGCAGGAACTTTGCTGAATACAAAAGAAAAGAAAATGACAACGAAAAACAATTATTACATCTTCATCTTTATCAAAGACAAATAATTGTCAGTTCTAATGGGAGATTTGAGACAATCTGGTTGTTCGCCCTATTACAGATGTTACCAGTGGCAGAGAGTGGAATGTAGTTTTGCGACCGACAGGACTTTAAAAATGTGCCCAACCTCCATAGACTTTAGGAGACCCTCCTTAAAAATTCATTACTATAAATACCTTACCCAAACCATGACCGATCTCTCTCAGCAAGTTCCGAGTAATTTCCAAGTGGACTGAGTTTTGCTGGATGCAAGATTTGTACACACGATTCTACCAAGTTCAGAGTAACCAAGCTGTGATGCATTGCATATGGAAACTCCTGAGAGAGTATGTCTTCAAGTTAGCTTTCAGTATTTATAATAAGCTCTAAATTATGACCGTGATTTCAAACTTTTGAAAGGTTACCTGGAACTTGAATTAATCAAATTACTGACCTGTTGATAACCATAGTCAAAGTACAAAGAACAGGTTTAAAACTTTCAATTGCTTTCTTTATGTTACAATTTTTTCAAGACTGGTGGTAATAAAAAATTCAGAGGGTGTCCCGAGACATAAGGCAATTGATTTTGTAGCATCCTACCATTCTACAATACAGACTGAAATAAATAAAGGAACAAAAAGAACAATCTCATTTCCATAGTGGGTAACTCTTGACTCATATTTATATAGGAGAAATAGACATGAATACTTTTATGAAAACACTCACATCTGACAAAATTGGGGGCTTTTCAAGCAAGAGAATTTTGCTCAGCATTCTTGAAGCCCCTTCGCTATGTCAGACATGGGAGTTCAGAGTAGTCATACCTGATTGATACATATTGTGCCTCCTATTAAGGCTGCGACGGGTAGTCGAATGCTCGAGTACCCGCACGGTTGACAACTACTCGGGTACGATTTCTCGTACCCGAATATTCGGCCGCAAAAAAACAAAAATGTCCAGGCCCACGCTTACCCGTGCCAGGGAGAGCAGCAGCCGCTGGCATGGTACCGTCGGTAAAAATGTTTCCCAACTCAAGCACTGTCAAACTCACCTTTCAGAAACTGGGACCAAATGTCCAGATTTCTGTTTGGACTTGGAGGAAAATGGATTATTCTGCCATCTTTGGTTTTTAAAACAGCATTGTTTACTGTTATTATTCTTATTAAATTGGCGCCTTCAACTGCAACTCAAAGTAAAATTGCATGCGTTTTCGGCGAGGGACCTGGGAAACTGCCGAGTGGTATGGTAGTGGCAAAAAAAGAAAAAAAAGAAAAAAAAATCAAAAAATTAAAAAAAAATCAAAAAAAATTAAATTTTTTTTAAAAAAATTAAAAAAATTATAAAAAAACATGGCATCCGCATATTCAAGTATTCGCTTGTGAGCCTGGGAGTGTACTCGGGTACCTCATAACACTGTTGTGCACAGCCTTATCTCCTGAGATAATTGCCTTGCAGTCGATATCCTACACTAACCCTATACGCAACCCTAACCCTAACCCTAACATTACCCTAAAACCCAAATCTCCAACCTAACCCAAGGCTACCAGTTGGCTTCAGTGAGCGTTGTAGAGAGACTCAAACATGTTGGCCAAGTTGTCAAGGTAACTGGTTCTAAACGATTGTGTGGTGATCACACCAGCCTCAAATACTGAAATTTGCTCTGCTCAAGCCAGTTGCTTAAATGATTTCTTAATGAACCTCATGCGCGAGCTCTGCTGGTTAGTACCAGTAACCTGGACGAGCGAATATGATGTTAGCACGTCGGTACTCTATACCTATGGAGAAAAGCCCAAAGCAAATGTCGCCAGAGCATATATTTCAGTTCAGGGCACCGCCTCACCTTAAAGGCTTGTGGAACTCGCAGAGAAAGTCAAATCGGTCATCTGGGACAGGTACCCTACGTATCTACAGAGAAGAACAAAGAAGAACAAAGAAGAACAAATTCCATTAGACCGAAAGAGTACATCCAACATGAATACTTTAAAGGTTGTTCAATATAAGTAGTTTGATGTCAAGATATAATATCAAAACAAGCAAAATACATTTATAATGTATGTACCTTCTCCTGAACTAAGGCTGAAGACGAAATTTAATGCTCTCCATAAACGTAACAATTTCATCTAGTTACCATTATCGTAACGGTACTTAATAATAATCCTAATGGTGGCTTCTAATATACAGCGCACATGTCCGTCAACTAGCGACGCTCCTGGTGTTCCCAAATTATTACCCCTGCCAAAGCTGGGGGCCAAATATGTAGTGCTCCGGCATATATGGGTACCCACTTACACCTGGGTGGAGAGTGGCAAAAGTGGATTAGCATCTTGCCTAAGGACGTAAGTGCTGTGCCCGGATGCCAACCCCCGACCCTTGTATTGCAAGTCACGTGAATGAAATTAATGAACCGTGACACCTCCACTTTCACACAGAATGGATCTTTTTTTGTTTACACCCAATAATTTTCTCATTTCAAGTGATATTATTTGAACAACAGTGTTAAACCTCGAACACTAATGAAAATCGTTTCTTTCCTATATAAAGTTTATCAACACAATAATTATTTTTGCAAAAATCACTCCGCAGAGACAATGTATCAATTTATACAGAACTTAAATTTTTTATACTTCCAATTGTATTTGCAACAATTTAAAGTTGTAAATTATTAATTATTTTTCCATCAGGTTCCATGGCAACATTTACATGACAATTTTTGCTTTGATCTTTGATATGATCAGCATTTTATATAGCAAAATGTAAATAAGTATACTTATTTTCATTAGGATCTGTTGATGACATTCAGCAGACAATCCAGCATGGCAAGAAGAAGAATGAAAAGAAAAGGACTAAAGTTATAATTTTAAGATTTTAACAACAACAACAATAAATAATTATAATAATAATGATGATGATGATGATAATGTTGATGATGAAAATATTAATCATATGATATACATGTATGTTATATATGTTTATAAACAGAATATTGAAGTACATCTATGAAGTTTAATAAATACAATGCAATATATGTCGGTATATATTTACTCTCGATGGGTTAAGTACTAAAAATCTCACAAAATTCCTCTAGGACACTTGTCAATTTACTTGACCTACCTGAACAAAATTCTTGAAAGAATTTTCCTGCAAAGTATACTTTACTAATTGAATGAATACTCTGAAATTCTATATATCATCCAGTCCAGATGTCAAGTCAAGATGAACACATATATGTGCCTACGAGGCAAATAATTACTTACAATCACTTACCGATTGTACAGAAAGGGAAGTTCTCTGCTGCAGCCTGGCTCTTTGTCAAAACATTGAAGAAAGTGGATTTCCTGCAAGTGGTTAAGAATACAAATACATTATAAATAGTGAATTACCTTTGATCTTAAATGACCAGCTGAGTACAGCTGAGAGAGAAGAAAAATTCACAGATTCATCAAGTTATTTCAATTGGCAAAGAGCAGAGGAATCTACTTACCATGTCGTTGTACAGTGAAATATTACAATGTGTGGTTGGCTAATCTTCATTTCAGACCTAATTAATAGTTCATTCCATTTTAATTTTTTTTAAATCTCCATTTCTCTTCAACCTCTCTTTTTTCTTCCGTTACAGTAAGTTCTCAACTCTTCACATTTTCACTAAAGTTTACAAATGTAGATTGCCATTACTAAACAATGGGGCAAGCAAAGTGTGAAGCAAAAGAAAGTGAGATCAGAGAATTATTTACATAGACCTAAGCATAATTTTCATAAAACTATAATGGAGAGATCACAAACTAATTCTGACTCACCCAACATTTGGTAAACCAACAATACCAATCTTGAGGGAGGTTCCAACACGTCCAAACAAAACCTTCTTTGGCGGAGCTTCTTTTCCCTTCTTGGGAGGCATGATGATTAATATCTGTAGAATTAGAAATATAGCAACCAAACAGAAAACAAAATAAGTCTACAGCATATTATAAGCAGATCTTGAGGGATTTTCACCAAACCAGTGGCAGTAGGGGCACTGGTCCGAGAATGAGGATCGTCCTCATCAACGTGGACAAAATGCATCCTCAAAAATAAGAATCGTCTGCATTTTCGCGGACGTTTTTTTCATCAGCGCTCTGCAGGTTTCAGGTTACAAACCGCCCGCTGGCGATGCTAAAAATGGATTCTGCGTAAGAAAGTAACCCTACTTTACCGTTTGCTTTCATGGGTTGTCCGTCTCCCAGAGGATTTATCGCTCATAATGTGAAAGTCTCTGTACAAAGTCAATGTAAAATGCATCAAAGAAAATAATTGCAGAATCTGTTTTTCGCATTGCCAATGCGCCGATCAAAATATAAAATGTCTGCAAAAATATGGACAATCCTTATTTTTGAGGATGCATCGGTCTGCTTTTATGCAAACCCTCACACATTTCTCATCCAGTCCCTGGTAGAGTCTAGAGCAGCTGTATAATTATATAAACTGTCCTGCTCACAAAAAAATGACATGATCATTATTCTGTCTTGGATATAACATTTTAAGCTCTGGAAGAGAAGCCTTGCCTGCGTGTGAGACGTGGCAAATGAGCAAGTGGCGGGAGATGAGGGCCGAGCGACAGAGCCGGAATAGAAATGATTTTTTATTTATTAAGACTAGAGTCTAGACCCTAAACTTAATCATTAATGTTAGACCTACATTTAAATAAAGATTTAATGATTGTTATAAATATGGAATAGTCTAATATAGACCTATATCACTTTAGTCATTCAAATTGCCTCATGATTCATTCGTGTATTATCAGCTGTAATGTAGATCTAGATGATAGATCTAGACTCTAACTTGTATTGTTAAACCCATGATGTACCCACACACGTTCCTCCTGACAGTCATCAGTATCACACTCAATCATCACTGCACTATCACACTGTATCAATCTGAATTTCTACTCGAGTTTTGTGTACTACGAGCAGCTTGCTCACTTTCTCAAGTTATTTGGGTACGCCTACTCATCATTCACTTGCACAAAGAAATAAATGTTAATAATCAAAATGTGATCGAGCTCAATTGTATACTTTTAAGTCTTGCAATACCTGTGTTTTGCCAAACAAAATTCTCGTTAGGTTGCAACAGTCAGATTTCGACACGCATGGCAATGTATAGCATTCGTCCCTGGCCTAGCCCTAAACGTACAACAGTTCGGTACCTGAAGTTAGTTAGCCTAAAATATCTTGATCTTGTTTCAATCAGTGGACGTTGCCAATTTGCAGAGCCAAAATTCAATGTTACGCTAATCCTATATATATATATATATATATATATATATATGCTTGAGAGTTTTTAAATAGAGAGTGCTGCGCTGAGGTTGAGCAGTTGAGAGGCTAGGGGGGTAAGAGGACTTTTTTTTTGTCCCGAAATTTGACCGATCGACATTTTGTTCCGTTGGGGGGGGGGGGGGGGGTAAGGTCGCCTTGATTAGATCCCCCATTAGCATAATTATAAATTTAAAAAAAATTGTTAATAAAAAAAAAATAATAATAAATAAAGAGGGAGTGGTGGGGGGGGGGGGGGGGGGTAAGAGGACACTTTTCTTCTTTTTTTTGAAGTCCAAAAAAAATTGCAAAAACTCAGTCACCTTTTTTAGGTCAGCCATGGGCATAATTATTTTTTCTTTTTTAAAATTTTTTTATAATTAAAAAAAAATAATTATAAAAAACAAATCCAAAGGAGGGGTTTTATGGGGTTTACACACATAATAATACCAAAGGGGGGGGGGGGTTCAACCCCAAACCTCCCACCCCTATGTACGCGCCTGCTTCTGGTAATGTGAATGTAATAATGATGCGTCTATTTCTGATCGCCTGATTTGGCTTGCTTTTTCTCTCTTTTGTGTTTTATTTTCTCTATCTTTTTTTCCCCCTCTACCCCGCCCTCCTTTACGTCATAATCAAAATGTATAGTTCTCTTCCTCCTGGCTTTCCTCCTTCTCCGTCCCCTTTCTTTTTTTCTTTTCCTTCTTTTCCTTTCATTTTCCTTCTCCTTTTCCTCTTTCTCCTTCCCTTCCTTTTCCTTTTTTTTTGAAAACGATAGGGCTGGCCGCCCCTGCCCCCCTGTCGCACCACCCCTGAAATACATGTACAAATTAATGAGGCTTCCCCATGTCCCCCTAGGGCCCCTACTCTTTTATATACCTTCAAGTCTACAATGTGTGCATTTCTCCTGGCATTTCTATAACATCACTGTAAAAGAATCTGCAATTTGGCCCTCTGGCCGATAATGATTTATTGGTGATTTACCAAAACCATTTTGAAAAAGCATTAATTGTTTTGCTTTTGTTACTGTATCACTATAGTAAATTGTTTTATTTTACTCACTATATGAAATAAACATCTTTAACGCTGCAATAAAACTAATTTTTGGATATTCCAAATTGGCAACGTCATGAGATCGACACAAAAATTATTGGACTAACTTCAGGTCCCGGACTGTTGTACATTTTAGCCACTACCGACCGTGGCAAAGGCATGTACGATTAGTTTTACGTGCCAGGAGTTTTCTTATCTTGACCATTTTTGGTAAAGCGCGATCATCATGAATGGGCGTGGCAGGTATTATTGAGTCTGAGAACATGAAGGCGGAAGGCCTTTATCAAAAGGAGCAGTTTTTAACACTATTTTAGGTACATTTTTTCCTTCATGCAGTATTGTATCTATACATAGGCCTTTCGATGAGGGGGGGGGGGCAAACATCGGGCCAATGCCTAGCTTGAATCCTGCGACAAAATAATGTTACCATGCAGGGCCTATAGGTTGGATCGGGGGGGGGGGGGGGGGGTCAGGGCAACGGACGTTCCTTTCATTCCTCTTTATTTTTTCATCTTTTTAATTTTGATCCCTCCCCCTAATTTTTTTTAAAAATAAAAAAAAGTTATTTATTTCCAAATAATGTATTCAATCTAAAATCATTAGCAACAACACAACCAAATATTATCTAGTTTAGGTTTCATTTTGAGTGAATTTAATTTGGAAAGGTTTATTGTTAATATTTCATCTTTAAATATATAACATTATTAAGCTATCGAATTGAATGTTGAATGTATTTCAATTGTAATGTTATTCATAATGTATAGGACATAAGAATGACATTCAGATTTGTTGTTTGGCGTGACACGCGCCCTCAATATCTCATCGGCTTCCCTTTATTGATGACAAAATTGCATCGCTTTTATCTATGTGTCAAAATTCTGCAAAAATTATAAGTTGAGATGTTAATCATGATTCGGGCGAGATACGTGAGTCAGCCACCTTTAATATAGATGGCAAAGGTGTGTCCTTAAACGTATGATTATTAAAAACACGATAATACAAAACAACTAAAACAAACAAACAGACATGATGAACACATGTTTGTTTAGTCATGGACATGGTTCAGGGCCATTGGCCCATCAATGGACTTCACCATCTCTCACTAGCTTTGTTGTATAGCGCCATCTCCTCGGGGAGAATATTATCGTTTTTATGTTTCAATATGAGCAAAACATTACAAGAATCAGTGGCGGATCCAGCCGGCGGGAAGAGGGGGGGGGGGGGGGGGGGGGGAGGGGGGCCAATCCGTGAGAAAATATTAGTTGCGACTCAACCACCGGTGAATAAGCGGGGGGGGGGAGGGGGTAGGAGGCACTTTTTTTGTCCAATTTTTCAGGAAATATTTTACCCCGACTGAGCCAGCCGGTAAATAAGCGGGGGGGGGGGGGGAGTGGGTAAGACCACTTTTGCTGTTGTTGACCCGGCAGCCCCCCCCCCCCCTGTGGATCCGCGCCTGCAGAGGATCCAGCCGGCGACAAGGGGGGGGGGGGGGGAGCCAAATCTTAATACAAAATTTAGCGTCGACTCAGCCGGCCGGCGAATAAGTCGGGGGGGGGGGGCCGGGCCGGGAAAATCGCTACGTGGATCCGCCCCTGACAAAAATAGCACAAAATCTGAAAGAAACCATAAAGAGAATAAAAAAACGAACATCATGATTAACAAACAAACAGAACACTCGTCAGTCGTAAGAAGCAAAAAGGTTGAACTGGAATTTCAAGCAGATGGTTCTCCGGTTTGATCTTTGGTTAAAAGAAGAGATAAGATAAGATTTGTCTTTCTTTCAAATGTCACATAGAGCCTTATTTAGATCTTTACACATTTACAATGCAAACACATTATGGCAATGATAAAAATCAAAATGAACTATAATAAAGACGAGGAGACCCTGGTAAAAGCAGAGCTTGTAAGTTTTAAGGTCCCCTCTGGAGTCTGGACCAAATAATAAGGTACATAAGCAACAAGATAAACATGATGGGAGTATAAAGTGCGTCCCAGAAGAAATAAAAACAAAACCGAGAATTATCGATGTTTTATCATAACTTAATCACAATTATAATTAAAGAATGACACATATTTTGTGAAGCTTAGATCCTCCTCTTTTATTTGATGCAACTGTCAACTGGTGCATATAATCACACATAAGTGATTAAAAACGATACGAAGAGAGGGTATCAAAAAGTCATTTGGCGGCGTTTTGTTGACGATCAGCCATGCGCAATGCATGCATGGCTGATCGTCAACGAAACGGATTTAAGTCTTGTTATCTCTGTTTGTTGCTACGGCAGGCAGCCAGTGAAAACGAATTCGTTTAATCAAATTATGGAAATGCTAGCATTTTAAACAAACAGAACTTTGTCATTCCTGGCTCATTTTTCCTGATTGAGGTGTCATGAAAGGGCAAAAAATGAACTTTCTATTGTGCTTTGAAATTCAGATACCGCCCACCAAATGAATGTTTGGTACCCACTCTAAAAAAATTGTTTTAATCAATCATGCGGGTAATAAGCACCATATGAGTTGCATCAAATGAAAGAGGAGGATTTAAGATTCACAAATATGCATTATTTGATAATTATTTTTGTGATTAGGTCAGGCGCGTACGCAGGGGGGGGGGGGGGTTAGGGGGTAAACCCCCCTTTGGTATTTTAATGTGTGTATTTTCGAGGACCCCCCCCCAACCCCCCCCCTTTAAAAAAAAATTATGCCCATGGCTGACCTAAAAAAGGTGACCTTACCCCCCCCCCCCCCCCCCCCCCCAACGAAGAAAAATGTCAAATTTTCAAATTTCGAGACCAACAAAAAAAGAAAAAAGTGTCCTCTTACCCCCGACTGAGCGACTTTTCGGCTGGCTGAGTCGTTTCGATTTTGTTTTGGACTCAAAAAAAAAAAAAAGTGTCCGCTTACCACTGTGTATTAATATTGCTGTTCGTTTAACATCCAGGCCCTTCAATCATTACTCCCGAATTACAAAGGTACTTATTTAGTTTGCCTCAGTCGTTAACGTGGAAAGTCACCTTGTTGTATAAGGCCTACTAGGCTACTTGTAGACATTGATCAAGGATCAATCGAACCCAGGACTCCTCGTACCGAGTCGAGAACGTCCACCAATATACCACGGCGCTCCCCCAATCAAGAAATCTATGCCAAATAAATCAGTATGTTCTTAATAAAAAGGATGGGCTCAACCGGGGGGGGGGGGGGGCTCAAGAACACAACGGGAACGTATAGGTCGTAAAATGAAGAAGAGGAACAAGAACGAGTACAAAAGGAAGAAGAAAAGAAGAAGTAGAGGAAGGGGGAGGAGGTGGAGGAAGTAAGGAGAAGGAGGAGAACGGGAGGAGTATGGGGCGTGTGGTGGGTGCGTCTCGGTGCGGGGGAAATTCCCTTAGTTGCACGTTATTAGATTTGTGACGTAAGCGGCGTATTCGAAAATCCATCATCTAAGATATTTCTGTACACTAGGTACGGTACTATACTAGGTACGTTGCAGTTGGGCCTGGATGTTGAAAGGAGCGACTCGGACTTACAAATTTCACCCGATTTTCACCGGTAAGACTTGTATTTAAACAAATTTAACCTGTCTTCGTATATCTAAATGACATGTTTATGCTGTTCTCTTGTCAGAAATTGAAGTGTGTACATGTATTTCATGAGTTTGGTGCTTGAAATTGATGGAATGCAATTTGAATGTGACGATAGCGGGAGAGCGAGAGCTTAGCGTTGGGCGTGTACTACGGAGGAGGAGAGCTGTGGGAATGCGATCTATGCACGCCGTCTGTGCCCCTTGGCCTTGCCCAGCGAAAGTGGCGCGTCGCTAGCGAACTATGCACATACTCGTATGTTCAATAAAGTAATGGGGATAGAGCCATTTTCGATGATAATTATGCCTTGTAAGGTGTAATCTTGAGCAAGTAATTCCTCTGAAATATCCTGTTGACTTGCCTGCATTTTGATTTTTACTTTAGATAGAGAGAGAGAGAGAGAGAGAGAGAGAGAATCGACATTAAAATAACCGGAACAGAAGAAACATGAGAATTGATAATGATAATATTGATATAGATTTTGTGGACTTTCCAAACAATACATAGTCTAGATCTATCTCTGACTCTGTTCATTCAGGCATTTGGTATGTTAGCTTGATCCTTACTTGAACCCCCTACCCTAAAACAAAATATATTATCTGTTTATTATACATTAATCTGTCTTGAAAAAGACAAAAAAGTGAATTTAATATTTTGTTGCATATATAACAAGTGTGCATCAACTTTCAGCATCCTCGGTGATTGAAAATGATCAAAATTATAATTTTGAACAAATTAGATCAAAATTGAAATAAAGTAAGTCTATGCTGCTTAACTAATTTTCACAAAATAATTCTTAAATTCATTGTGAGAAAGTTCAATAGAAATGCTGCTTGTATTGCGGTATTAATCATTATTCTGTTCCATTTAGACTTTAATTGCTAATGTAGACATACCCTTTGTGACATTATGAATTATTCATCAGCTGTTTTGATCATTGATTCTGTGACATCACATGGATTATTGTTGGTCAAAAACATTATAACAGATTGCAAAAGATTCATGATTTTGCTTGTACCTTGTTTCAGAATCTTCATTCCTAAAATCATATGGATTTGTGAATTGCTCAAGGTGTTACACTGTAGAATGTTTTTAGGGCCTTTCATTCAGATTTTAAAAATTATCCCTGTACACGTAGATGTACATGTAGGTGTGATTTGAGTTCAGGTTTGTGCAGTAGTCTCAGGGAAAGTTTGCATATCTGGTCTGTACTGTAGATTTTAATTAAGCATGCATCATGTGGGGAAATTTATTTAGACGCAAATTATTTCCAGATGATCATTTCCTGTCATGAAAAGGGAAGAGCTATGAAATGTCAGATTTTTAATTTTTTTGTTAAAGGAGGAAGAAATGTAATTAAGGACTACATACAGAGTATTTGTATGAACTCAAATCTGTCCGAAGAATTTCATCTACAAGTCTACGTAGTATGTGTACAGAATAACATCTCTGTGTACAGAGATGTAGTCGTCTAATCTTCATGCTGATCAAGCAGGAAATTCAGCTCAGCAGAGAGATAATTTTATACCATCAAAAGGAGAGCTCTGATAATATGTCATACAAAATGCAGTTATTATGGAATAACATGTGTATGTACACATGTATTAGACCTTTAGATAGTGTTTACAGCTCTAGGTGTTGGTGGTAGCCTTGCTCCATGCTGTCAAACAGGAAATTCAGTTTAGATTGTGGGATAGTCATGTCCTTCCCAGCCCACCTTTATTCAATGATCCAGAAACATCAGTCAACAAACTTAATTTAGAGGAATCAGGAATTTGTACTGCAGTGAACCTCTGTTTTTTTTATTTAGTTTGAGCGTAGAGTTCTGAGGGAAAGTCTTAAGAATAGAACTTAAGAAAAGATTACCGGTACAACCTTTAACATCCTTTTAACATGAATGTCAGAAAGAGAATTTAGTCTACAATCGTGTTACATTGCCTTTTAGCCAGGATTTCAAATGGGGGTGGGGGGTCCAATCTCTTCATTCACCCACACAGCAAAATATAAATGTACAATATAAAATACAAATGTGGATTTAGAAAAAAGGGCTTTTCTAGTAAATGGGCATATCAGCCATTGTACACTCTCATTATATATCGTGGGAAAGGTGATGAAAAAAATAAAGGCTTTTTAAAAAAAATTCTCTCTCCAACTCCAATCATTCATAGATGAAAAAAATTAGACATGTTTTCTTTTAGTGTATACCAATAAATTACAGTGTAAAAATAACAAGATATTCAATTCAATTTTATGTACCCTGTCCCTTCTTTTGGTTGATACTATGTTGTTTGTACATTCTTAGATTGTATTTCACACCAAAGCATGAGCAGTCATGCAAAACACTCAATCGGTTTGTTCAGTAATGTGGTATTTTTGTACCAATTGTAGCAATATTTCAATAACCTTGAATTTCAAGAATGAACGAGGATCAAAAGTTTTCTTAATAGGAGAAGGTGACAACGCTCATACTTGTAGCACTAGCCGATCATAAGCTTTGCGGGATACATTTAGAACATGTCAGAAAGTCATGCTGATTATAATGTTTGTGACACAGACAAAGTAAGATAAAACTTGATACCAGCCAGATTACATACATGTATGTAGACATCATTTAACATTCAAGACTATCATGCTTTTGAATGGTTGTGTTCATGTGCACAGGGGTGTACCGACTGCCGAGAATATTCTTCAGAATTCCACTCAGACTCAATTTGCAATTTGGGTTTCATTTTAGAGTAAAATTGGTTTAATACAATATTGGTGTCAACATGATTTTGATTTTCGATTAACCAAGGCATTAAACTCGACTTAGTTCAAATGATGAATTAAAGATTGAGTCCCAAATCCTTGGCCTTTTCAAATATGAGACTGGGAGAGATCACTAATGAACATGCCATTACATACATTACATGTATTTAAATTATACATGTACATGTACAGTATGGAAATTATGGTTTGTCTAATTAATCACCTAGAATCAAGCCAATAGGAAATCAAATATTTAAAAAAAAGAGCATGTACAGTACATGTAGAACAAAGAATACAGTATACAGTGTAGACTGGAAATGAAAACATTTGTCATATTCATATTTTGAAGGTTCTTTGTAGTTGAGATGATTTGGCTAAAAAGCCTATTTAATATTTGGTAAGGCAATTTAATGATGAACATGACTTATAGCTGTGCACACACATTTAGCTCTTTGCATGTTTTTAATAGAGAGCCTTCATGAATATGTTTACTTCTTGCCCGATGCTCTCTGATCATGCTGTACAAGAGTTTTACAAATTCCCATCATGAAGCTGTCACGCGCGATTATATCGTACAACACGTACATTAGTAGCCTACATGCGCATGCACGTGTGTGCGGAATACCAGCCAGTATTCCAAACTGCAGACGGGACCTGAAGTCATCTCGCTCCTTCGTCCCCTTGTACCCAATGGAATGTGAACTCTTTGCCAACCCCTGGGTCATCTTCCAGTGAGGAGAGTGAGCTCCATGGGACGGCAATCACTTGGCAAGGGGCGACCCTTCAGTCATGGGCTGCCAGAGACTGATTATCGCATGAGATCTTGGCCTTCCCGCCGAGTCCGGTGAGATGATGTCCTTCTTGTCGACTCTAGAGTCCCCCTCTGTCCTTCTGTTCCTTTGTGTAGTGGGGGTCCAGACCAGGGGAAAATGTTTTAAACATTTCAGGGGCTACTTTTCAAGCTTGCTTGCATGAAAATAACACTCTTTAATTTGTTTTGCATTGAATTCCATGCAAAAGTTTTGGGGCTCTTTTATGACTTTCGGGGGCTCTTTTTGGCATTTCGGGGGATAATTAGCCCGAGCCCCTTTGTATTTTTTCATTAGTCTAGACATTGAGGGGGCACCAACCAATGCATGGAGGACAATGTAAGAAATGACAAGGTCATTGACAAGGAGAAGCGTGTGATATCATCCTTTTTATAAGAGGGAGGGGGAGTATGTTCTTCCTAGTTTTACTGTACAGTCCCCATCAATCCTGTCCAGTGTGGGTCCAGACATTAATTAAGGGGGTACCAGCCCTTACTTAGGACGGAATATAAAATGACAAGGCCGTTGACAAGGAGAAGCGTTCGACATCCTTTAAAAAAATGGGGGCAGGGAGAGCATGTACATTCTGGTTTACTACTTTGGGAAGGGCTGTGGGAGGGGGTCGTGGTATGACAATATCATCTTTGTTTACCTCCTTCTTTTTTTTTCTTTTCTTTTCTAATTTTTCTAATCTTCTTTTTTGCCATGGGATAGGGGGGGGGGGGGAGCAGTTCCTCCTGTGTTATGCAAGTGCCTCTGTCTATCTACAAGAACTATTTGAGTACAGTGTACAGTGTAAAAAATGTCACAAATTTATGAGATGTTGGTCATAATTCAAAGTGCACTATAAGTGGTACGTTTTTATTTACAACTGCATTCAGTGTTGCAATGTGAATGTTTTGGAACTTAAATCAAGTTTCCCATTTGAGAAGATGCAGGAAACATGTGTTGTGGATTATGGTGTAAATCTCTTTTTTTTTTTTTTTTTTTAATTTTTTTTTACTTGTGTGTGAATGGCTCTTCTATCTCTTGTAGTGTCATCTTTCTTGCTGAGACTAAAACTAGAGATGTCCCATCGAATAAACTGTTCCTTAATAATAGTCATTTTTAAAAAGCCCTCTTTCTATTTCCAATGAACCAGTCCCTATCCCTCATCTTCTCTATGTGTGTTGGTTGTTAGATACTTCTGAGGAAACAGAATGGCTTGTATTTCAATTCCACTTTGTATGCATAGACAGTTACTTTCTTATTTCATACTGGATTCTAGATGTCTCACTTTTGATGGTTTTTATTAAACTTATGAGTAGTACATACATGTAAAGGCTTGAGCCTATTCTAAATCTATAGGTATCTGGCTGTATCAAGAGCAGCTACTATACAGAGAACATGGGAATCAGTGTCCATATAGGCTTACATATTTTAGACCCTTCTATGTGTTATGACTGGCAAAGGTTTGTGCGAGTAGTGAAAATTATAATGGTACAGTAGGATACATGTACATGTATCAGATAGGAAGAGCAGTGCAATGTATGTAGGGAATGTGGAAGTATTTTGCTGTGGTAAAGTCTCTCTTTAGGCCTGTCTTCACTAGCTCGAGATTGCCATATATATATCCCGCTATTTGAACTATCCCGATCGCAAACTATCCAGCTTATTTGTGTTTTCATCAGCCCGAAGTTGCAATTAGCTGGATATTTGGTCGGGATTGTCATCCCAAGATATCTTGGGATAGTTTGCAAAATATCCCACTATTTGGAAAAATATCCAGCTATTTGTCCGGTACTTCTTCACCAGACAAAAGACCCCCACTATGCGCAAATTTCTCAAGGTCGAGTTTCAAGTTTCGAGGCCGAATCTCGACCTGATGAAGACGCGATTTGTAACTTCGGATTATTACCCAAATCAGAAATAGCTGGCTATTTGGCAATCTCGAGATGATGAGGACGCGCCTTTTGACCATGGGACAAATTATGGTCTGGTGGGTCCATTACCTTGTCCGACAAAGTGGGGGGGGGAGGGGAGAATGGCCTGTGAGAGATGATGAGACACTCTCGGGAGACAGCCAGGCATCTATTATCTCCCGTTAACCTTCAGCTAGAGTAAAACATCTCTCGTCTTAAAGGGGAAGATCAAACAAACATTGAGGCTACACCTGATGTACAGTATGTACACAGAAGATTGTGTACAAGTGTTAGTAAATTGAATGGCTCTCTAGTAATTTCTCACAATATTTTGGATATGATTTTAGCGATTTTGATAACTCTAAACGGTTCAAATGTAGACTGTTCAAACTCATTTCAATAATTATAGAGTTTGATTTAAGACTTTTGAAATGTAAATTTAGCACAAAACAAATAACATTTAGATTTTAAATTGCAAGACTGTCTAATGACCCATTGCCTTGGTGCATTTAACTAGTATCCAGTGTTTATTATGCAAGGACCAGTCCTTAAAGTAACATAAGAAAACTATCATTATTAAAAGCATTTGATGTATATTTGAATTTTCATGAGAATAAACATGTCCTTTGATGCAAAAGAATTAACTGATGCAAAACAGAAAGAAGACAACAACGAACAAAAACAATATTTTTCTCACCTTGTCATTAAATCAAAAAAGATGTATGTACATCCCCCATTATTAGAAGATAATGCTTACCTTCATTAAAGTTCATGTGTACATTGTTTGTACTAATCTGTTTGCGAGTGATTCATACCTGTACCCTTGTGGACATGGGGTGGAGACCAGTTGAATACTACTTCAGTTTTTTCCTGATGTCATACCGTAATTGGCAAAAGGCACTCAGAAATGACAACATCAATAATCTTTTATGTCATCAAAAAATATGAGGACTGCACATAGGACTACATGTAGTTTCGTTATGAAAGGGCGTTGTTCCAAAGGTCACTGAAAATTAGGGCCCTCCCCCTACCGAGCCCCTTTCCCTGGGAAATTGATGATGTCATCTGGGAGGAAGAGGGCTTCTTGTGTAGTATCCTGTTTATGCTCCCATCTTTTTGAGACTCAAAAGGAACATTAAGATGAAATGAACTTGCCCCTCCCTCTCCCAGCAGTTGGCACACGTGCCAGTGTTCATAAGGATAGGGGCAGAAAAGGAATGGAAGATCTTACATGCACTACTTTTCAGAATGGATAACAGTTTCTTTCCCTGGAAAAAAAAAAATCAATTTATTGTGGGTTGGGGGGACTTGTATTTAATACCCAGTCCAGTAACTTTTGGAAAGCAAATAAAGCATGGGGGTGAATTTCTTAGACTGCAACCCACCTTTAAAAAAAAATGTATATATATTTTCTTTTTTTTCTTCTTCGATATATCACTAGAACATTGTGATACAAACTACAAAGTTTCAAGAACAATCTCCAATCATTACTCACAAACGCATACACCATTGGCATTATCTTTATTAGATTTGTTTTGTTATGTAAATGTATGCATTACACATAAAATATTGTCAATTAAATGGAACATGTATTTTTAAATAAAAATCAGTGTTAGTCACTACTATAGACCCAAGGTCATAAAAAGAGGGGTGTCATGGAAGCCTTAGTTATTATCTGTCATCTTGCCAATCCACTTTTCACCTGTATCTATGGCAACCATATCAATATCATACCTCATTTTCAGCTGTCCTACTGCACCTCATTTGATCCCTTTAAAAGTGAAATGAAAGCTGTTGCTGCTAACGATCTAGCTCCAGATGTTTCTCATATTTCATACCAGATGATGATGGGCCATATGATCAATGACTCTTATTGGAATCGAGCCTCTAACTCTTGTCAGTATGTGCTATCATGTTTTCCAACCATCCATCAAAATCACCACACAATTACCCTCGTTACGACACATATCATGTTTGTGATGTGTGTGCAAAGTTTTTAATTATGTAAACTTGTAAAGACTTGTTCGTACATGTACTGTATGTGATGCAGTGTTTTTTTATGATGAAGTAAAGTACACTTTACATTTCTCTATCAAATAAGGCATAGCTCAGTGAATGTGAGCAAATTCTTTGTTTTGCACAGTTGCCATTTTACAAATAAAAAATGTTGCAGCCTTTTATTGTGGGGGAGGGGGGGGGGGGTTACCACCATATCTATTTTTCTTACTACTCAAGTCTCAAAGGGGGTGTAGCATGACGAGAATACATGTTTTTCCCGTGGCCTGACTTGGACGACGCGACCGCAGTATTCACGTGCGTGCAACATACGTGAAACCGAAGTGTGAGGAGAACTTTGGTCTGTTTCACGAATGCTAGCCCGTGCTGACCGTTAATCAAGTCCATTCGTGCAGTTGTCCAAAAGAAGTTGTAGATGACGTTAACCAGTATTCGCCATGCTACACAATTGGAATGTCAAATGACAAATGAAGAGATAACCTCTTCTCCCATATCTGTGCAAATATAATAGACTAATCAAAACACAAATGTCAATGCACTATTTGAAATAACCCTCAAGGACCCAAACAAAACAATTTTTTGGCCTTGAGAAGTTGAGGTTTTCAGTTTATGGAACTTTTTGTTGGACATCAACTACTGTATTCCAGGATATAAAAAACTATTAAATTTAATTGTATACTAAGTAAGCAAATGATATCAATATTGTTTATGGTTCAGTGAAGGTGCGCACCAATATCATTTTCAGAGTTTTACAAGTATAAGTACATGTACACTGACTGTACTAAATTGAATATAAGTTGTTGTGATTTTAATTATCAATATTTTATCTTCTGCACTTCAAAAATGTCCCCTTTGATATGAACCTCTCTGCCACAAATTTCCTGTGACACAATTTTCACAGCTTTTAAAACAACAACTTTGAATGTACCTGCTACATTGTACAAGTACCTTCAATGAAAAGAATACAATTTTCTTTAATGGTAGGATTATTGTGTAAGAAATAAAGAATTATGTTTTTTCCAAGAATAATGCGAATTTCAATCCTATCACTTTGCAAACAACTGTAAAAGAGGAAAAATTTTACAAACATGAACAAAAATTCTCTGTATGGGCACAATCTGATGTAGGTATTTTCTTTCAGTAAAAATACATGATATGTAGTCAATTATCACATCTTTCAAAGATAGAACCTTTAAAAAGGGTTATTTATAGCTGAAGACTTGATGCACTGTCACTACATGTCCACATCAAGTTTCCATCGGGATGCTCGAAATGCCATCCCCAGAATCTGACCTTTGACCTCTCGTCTGAGTGCATGATGAGAGCCATAGTGAGAAGAGGTATCTTCTTTGTGTCTTGTCCATGCGTTTGTTATTAGCGTGACTTTGAGACCAAAGTCATATGAGCTTTTATCTCTTAGTGAATTCTGAAATATTGTATCTTTCTCACTCTTCTCGTTCCATTATAGCTTAAAGGAGGCAACATATGTTTAATTGACCCACAACAAAAATAAATAAATGAATAAAAAGATGAACCGATAAATGGGTAAATTGATAAATGAATGAATGAATGAATGCATACATTGTAGATAAATAAATGAATAAATAAATCAATATGTAAATAAATAATTCAAACAAAATTATTTTCAACAAAATAAATTTTCTTTGCGAAGGGAATATGTATAATGCAGTCTGCTTGGTCTCTTTTCTGGAGGTCAATAGCCCTATGATCCTGTACAGTGTTGAATGTTATTATGTGGGAGAGAGATACACATTGGAAATATTTAGATTAATCTATTTCTAATTTTCAACTTCAAATGTTCTATGATACTAGAATCGCATGATTTCTTTTTTAAATTGTAATTTATGAAGGAATTTTTTAAAAACTAATGGAGTAAACATTTTGCTTGTAATTTTGTGTTGAATGTGCATGTATGTCATGATTACTTACTTTTGCCATTTGCATCATTGCACTTTTATATACACAACTACACATGCACATCATTATGTGCATGTGTAGTTGTGCATATAAAATCATATAAATTCATGTAATAAATTACTAAAAGTGCAAGTCAAAAGCAGCCATTATTCATTTAAGACAGAAGCTGCTTATGAAATTTAGTTTTTATTTTGCTTTCAGTTTCTTTCTCTTACACTTCTTCCTGCAATCCTTTTTATAGGAACATGTTCACAGTACATGCTAAAAGGTAAACAGCATTGTGCAGGAAAACATAGTGCCTAATTTATGGCTATATTACTGGTAGTACTTGATAATGTGATCTTTGTACATGACTATAAAACATAGACTTATGAAGGAATTGGAAGAATTTATGAAGGAATAAATCAAGTCAAGTATGGCCATTGATAGTATTTTATTTTAGAAACTTTTTCAGTTTCTATTCTGCTTTATTTCTTCTTATTTGTTTATCCTACAAGCATTTTATTGATCTTGTAATTTCAAAAAGTTATTGATCAATCGAAACCAGTGATATAGTGTAAAGTGTGTTAATACTATATTCTTGTAATTTTACATACACATGTAATATGTAGCCCTGAGCAAAACAAAGCCCCCATTTTTGTCTTCCACTGCAGTGCACATGCATGTCTGCTGCAGCCCCCTCAAAACTATAGGTCTACCGGTATGGCCTAGTCAATCAAAGCTGTTTGATAATGCAATCATCTATGGGGGAATTGGTGAGATGTTTATTAGCCCAGACATCGTAAAGTCATTTGCACCTGCATTAGCAGTCGGGCGGGGTGTCCTCCTCTGCTGCCAACTGATCTGCCAGTTCGCAGGCACAAACCTACATGTAGTTAGTTGTAATGCATTTTCTAGCAAAGTGTCTGACCTATGAGACCATCCCGTGCACAGCTAGAGATTGTTGTTGTTGTTGTTGTTGTTTAGGTTTATAGGCGTTGATGATTCAGGAGTGAATATTTACATGAGAGAGTTAGGCTTGGTTCAACTCGTGAATATGTGTTGGGGTTGCTCAGCGCAAAAAATAAATCACGCAAACATAAAAGCGTAATTTACAGTACTTCTTGTCATTCTAAAACTACAAACTTCTATAAAAACATGAATATAACTGTACTATTTCCATAAATTCATTAGAGAAATACATGTAGCTTTCTTGGCATACCCATTCCAGTTTAGGAATCAATGTCATGTAGTGTCCTTACATGATGGAAACTGTCAAAAGATTTGATGTCAGTTTTGAACAGGAAAAGGAATTTCCTGGTTTTCATCGAGTATGTGTATTACTTCCTCACAGGATATTTCAGCTTTTAGCTTGAGACCTGTTAAAGGTAGTGTATCCCTTTTGCAACCAACATCAACTTCTGTAGAACTATATGCAGGAATTATGATTATGTATTAAACATAAACGTATGTCCTATCTGTGGAATTTAAACACTAGCATTGTCCAAGTATTCAAATTATGCATGGAAACTTGTTTACTTTCTAGACTTCAGAATCAATTGAGTGACTGACTGACTCCATTATTTCTTTGGTAAAAACATACATAAAGTGAGCTGTAAAGTGTACAACTGTACATGAGCATTTGTCCACATCAATAACATACTTCTTGTAATGGCCAAAATTAAGCTGATTGAATATTTGCGCAGCACAAAACGGTACAAGGGTCTGAAAATCAGACTCTTTAATTAAACGAGCACGCTTGGAGGAGTGGAAGATTTGATGAGGATATAGAGAGTAAAATGATGAATTCAAAAAACAAAACATGGATGAGTAAGAAATGAGTTTGGGAAGAATGTAGGAAGGAAGTTTTAAGAAATGAGAAAGTGAGAGATAAAGAGAGAAAGAAAGTGAGAAAGAGAGAGAGAGAGAGAGAGAGAGGGAGAGGGAGAGAGAACAGTCGATGTTCAGGAAAGAAGAGACTGAGCAAGATCAAGGAATGAAGATCACAAAATTATGTACAGTGGCTCTGGCTTCCACAATGAATGAAAACTAAAGATGGACATATATCATATGATCATATCATTTGTTTTTGTTTTTTGTTGTTCTTGTTTTGAATGAGGCAGAATTTAAATGAGAATAGTGGAAACATTAGTTAGAACAATTGTTTTGTGTTATTTTCTTGATTATCTTGCTATCCGTATCTCTTTCTTTTGATGGGCTTTCCAATATAATCCATATCAGTCCCTTCAATTTCATAACACTAATAAGTTACCGATTTAAGCTACCTCTTGTGTGTTATCTGTCTACTGTCTAGCACCCTCATCTTACTTTTTTTATACTACAAACTATCGTCCTTAACTTCGTAGCGCATAATTAGCAAATAGGTTACCCATTTTCTGCTTTAATAGGATGAGTAATTGTACAGTGACCTATTAATGCAATTTCCTCATTCACCTGAAAGGTGCCTGGTGACGGTGAATGCTGCGATGACAATGGCAGGATTAGAAGGTTAAACCAAACCACAACATTCAACCCGAAAACCTTGACGCATTCCACAAAACAAAACAAACCAAAGCAACACCAATGATGAAATAAAATGCATGGAACTTGCGGTCAAAATGAAGCACGGATATCCGGGCCACTGGGCCTCTCTAGTAGAAGTCGGTCCACTCTTTTGCTCTGTAACCTGCCAGAATATTGCTTGTTTCATACCAGTGTACTACAGACGTGAAACTGTTCAGTGTGAACAGGGTTATGGGTACAGTACATCATAACGCAAGTACATGTACCTCTCCAGACTAAATAGTAATTAGATCAATTTATATATCGCAGCTACTATACAAATATATACTCAACTGTGCTGTGATGAAAAACAAAACTTCCAATAGTGCTAGTACTTTACATATACACAAGAAAAAATATTTAATTTTCTTTTTTTAAAGAACTTACCAGCAAAAAAAATTGTACTTCACATCAGTCGCGTTACTCTAATAAATAAGTAAATGTGAATAGGGTGTTCAGAGTAGTAAAAGTGATGTTACTTCTGTTAAATATGGAATTCTGCTGTTTGTATCATTGAAGTACATCAATTATGTATCGGGATGCTGTTGTTGTTGTTTATGATAATGATGGTACATGTAGCTGAAAGTACAAAAGATACGGTATTATAATGAAAAGACAAGTTGAGAGACAGAAAGAAACAGAGAGAGAGAGAGAGAAAGAGAGAGGGGAGGGGGAGGGTATTTAAAAGAGAAAAACCAGTAGTCGCATCTCAGTCACACAACCCAAGGAGCTTGCGCACACAGATGTACCGTTGTATTGGTTACTATCCTCATAACATTACAAAATGTGTAAAATCTCATCATATTGTTTTAAACAATATTCATAACAATTTACACTCCCATCATTTATATGAATTATCAATTACCATCATACAATACACACATATATACCTTCATGCATGCATTGTGGGTGTAACTGATATGTACACTGGTACATGTATATAGCAAAGTTTGAAATTGCGTCACATATATTAATTGAATGTAGATTTTATCACAAACCTGTCAATCGTCATGGGGTTTGATTGATAAGAAATCTCGTAATAGGATTTGCATTGCAAATGCCAGCAAACGCCATCAGCAAATGCACATAGACAAAGCCATTCATCAAATAATTCTTGTTTATTTGTACACTTGACACTAGTAGTAGTAGGCCTATAATATAAATAGAAATGTGCATATTGTATGGGGAATAATTACAGCCTATTGTGTAAGTTGTGTATGTTCTTGTACAAATTCAGAAAAATTATTCAGAAAAAGAAAATGTGTAGGCCTGGATGATAGATGATAGAATGATAAAGTATAATTATTTAATGGTAATTGTATGAGCACACCAGAAAAATCCTGCCTAGAGAGAGAGAGAGAGAGAGAGAGAGACATGTTGCAGAAGGAAGATAGAATAGTTCACAGCACTATGATCTGCATTTTCCCCGTGATAATTTAGCAGGTCTCAGTTTTCTTTTGATCCAGCTTGTATTTCCAACTTATTTGAGAATATATAGTAGGCCTGCAAGTACAAATAACAAGAGAAATAGAAAAAAGATGAAGAAAAAACAAACATTGAAAATAGAATTGCTGCAAAACCTATCAGCCCATCTAAATCAGATTATCTGAAGATGTGCATGCTTGCTGCCAATGGTTCATTTGTAGATCTCAACGTCACCTAAATTATTCCAACTACATGTACATTCCTGATAACATTGGATAAGACAAGATAAAACTCTTTACCCACAGCTCCAATATTTATCTTGGGACTTTTAACAGCTCGTTGGCAATGGAGTATTGAGTGATTTAATTGAGCAATTAGCCTCCATACGCCCAATGGTGACAGAACAGTTCGCTATCTAATTATTGCTCACAAATTGGATGGAGCGTGGCAGTATTTACTCCCTTCAGAGGTCACAAGGTTATAGCGTCCATATGAACATGGGATATCAGTTACTTGGTTAATAGAAAAGCTCTGGATGTACCTGTATTGAAAACACAATCTTGTTTATAGTGCCATGTATACAGGTCAAAGCAACACATGAAATCTTGAGTTTGAATGATGGTACTGCATCTCATTCAGGTGTTCTAATCATTCCATACAAAAGTCACTTCCAAATCCTACAAGAGTATTAACTCTTTGCTCGCTGGGGATTGAAAAACAAGACTGCAACATCGTTTTGAACCACCATGGTCCATAAACATCATTATGGGACAAAAGTCATTGTAGCAGTCCACAGCTTTGTTCTGTTAGTTTACCAAAGCGAACAAAAAAGTTGAGAGGATTAAAAGATTTATGTCAATACTGGATAGCTTTTATTATTGGATCAGTTGGATGAGTCACTTTTGATGAGTTTTGATTTTGAAGACAACCCTTTCACAACTGCCCTACTCTCACTTCACACTTGTTACTTCCTTGTTGATAATCATACAGGTTAATGCCTATAAATAACAATCTTTAAAGAGAAGGTTGAGTTCTGGGAAGAGGTGAAAAATAATTTGTGAGCATTACTCATTCTTATTATGCAAGTGTGGAAGAACATCAGTTAAGACATGTTCCCTGAAAAGCATGGCTCTTCAAATGCCTTTATATTCTAAATATGCATGTAACAAGGTAAAAATCGGGGATTGTAGATGGAAAGATTTTCTCTTGAAAAACACGAAGAATTTGCTGAAAAATCATATAGATATCATGGACAGGTGTAAAATGCAATTTTGTGGCTAGCTGTGATGAATGATGAATGATGATCGGATGAAGAATTGTACTGATCGGATGAAGAATTGTACTGATCGGTTGGGCATTTCTGAGTACATCTGGGAGACCTGATGGATTCCTCTTCTTCTTCTGTGAATAATCTTAAGAGGGTTATGAAGCTTATCAAGAAAATGACTGAAAGATTGCAAACGATGTGAGGGAGATTAATGCAATTTAATCAGATAAATGCATTTTAATCCTCAGGAGAGGTCCCTGTGAGTGCTTTGCATTGAAATTCATACTACAGAGTGAAGAAGAAAAAAAAAAACGGAGTTGGGGGGGGGGGGGGGGGGGTGGGGGGGAATAGAGCTGTTAATTTTTTAACCCCTCCCTCTTCTGATGAAAGTCCCAGATCCACCCCTAGACGAAGAAGACCAGTGATGAATCATTATGCCCTGGTCACCTCAAGTACACGTTGAACCATATTATCTTTGCCTAGAACCAAGCCATGTATTCACTTCAGGTCAGTAGTGATTAGAGAAGGAAGTAAACAATAGAATACACATGCATTCTTTGTAACTTGTTAATTTTGGAGGAAGAACCCTACTTTCCTGTAAAGCCAGCCACCGGCCTTCACAGGGTTGATGTGCACTATCAGTTTGAACCATCTTCTTCTATAGATGCATGTAGACTGACAGCCTCTACCAGCAAGATTTTAAAGTGGTATGCTATTTGTTGTATGATATTTGTGACATTATATTTGTGGTATGTTATTTGTGGTATGATATTTAGGAGTATGTATTGAGCAGACGTTGTTTTTCAATGTTTATGTGAGGACTTTCATCTCTATTGTCTACAATTTCTTATGAACCGGGTATATTTCCCTGTGTAAATGCTCATGATGGTATATTTATGGAATGATATTCCATGATGATGAATGATGATGATGATGATGATAATAATGATAATGATAATGATACTTTTAACTACTACTACTACTACTACTACTACTACTACTACTACTACTACCATACTACTACTACTTCTACTACTACTACTACTACTACTACTACTACTACTACTACTACTACTATTACTGCTGCTACTACTACTACAACTACTATTACTACTACTACTACTACTAGTACTACCACTACTACTACTACTACATGTACTACTACAAATATTACTTCTACTATAAAGTAATACTACTACTAACAAACATTATAATAATGATAAAACATGTACCGGTAATTACAGGAATAATGATGACAGTATTTAATGATTATTATAGTATTGATAAAAAGTAATAATAGCAGTAATAGTCAATACTTGTGTAAGGCCATTGTAAAATATAATGGTATTTTTGAAGGTAAAGACCAGTTATGGTCATGCGATTGCATTGTGAAAGAAACGTTGTGGAATCGATCAGAAAAGGTTAATCATCTAGCATCTAGCATCTGCAAGGTTCTGGAATCATCAAAATGATAAGAAATTTGGCCCATTCTTCGTAAAGTTACAAGCACTATACACAGAAAGATGTATATGGGACTACCCTATATCTCTCACAGACCATGAGAGAAACAAATTTACCAAATATATAAATTAGTAGGCGGTTTCCAGGCAAATTTTTTATCATCATGTATTATTCAAAACATATTCTTTCACATGATTGGTAATGAGAGCTTCCATTTCATTTTTTGAAACTGGGGCGTTTCCAATACTGGTCTTTACCTTTAAATATTTTGCAAGCAGAAAGACAGGAATTTGTGTATCGATCAGCAATGCAATTTTAGACAGTACATCACATTATGCTTCTAGAAAATAGAAATCAATATTCTCTTCATCAAAGCATATCAATCAATCTTTCTTTCCAGAACCCCATGAACATATTTTAGGCATATCTTTGTCTTTCATTTGATAGTACATTAGTTTGATCAAGCACCGGTAGACATTTTATGATACACTGTTACATCTTTTCAGATTTTTAAAAAAACAATGTGTGCTATTTAAGCAACTGAAGTTTTCATATTTTCTGTTTACTTTAAAGGGTTAATTTGTTTAAATTATGCAATAATTCTGACTTATAAAGTTCTTGTGTGCAACTGTGCATGCTTCTTTCGCTTCTTATGTCATTCATAACAAAATATATATCAACATGAAATATGTATTAGCATGAACAATGTAGTTCTTAATTAAATTGCAAGCATCTGACCAGTCTAGTTTCTGTTCCACTTTCATCCTTAAAAATTAAGGGATAAAATGAATTAACACCATGTATAAGGTTAAACAAATTAATTAATTTAATGCTCAAAATATGATGTCAAATAATTGATTAAACACAAAGCTGAGTTGAGTGTTAGTTTCTGCTTGTATTTTGTTCGCACCTACAGTGTATGAACATTTAGGCCTATTTGTACAGGGTGGGCACATATATACAGCTTAATCACATTTGAAGTGAAGTGTATATGTATTTGTAATTAGTAGTCCAGCTTGTAGCTACATGTACATGTAGGCTAGAAAATGTTTAATATATTGAAGACAAAGTCCATGAACTACCTGAATACAGAAATTATTGCATGCATGGTTCTCACATATTTGAGGTCTTTGGTAATTTATGAATGACTTGTGGCCTTCGACCCACAAAATTAGCAGAGAGTGACTGATTCTACACAAAGATCAATGCAGCGAGGCGTGCTAATATCTCTTTCAGTCAGCACCTTTGTGCTGTGAAAACTGCAAAAGGAGTCGTATTTCATATTTGAATAGTGGAAGAGTATACACAAAATGTGTCAGAGGTAGCTTGTTATGTCAGCCCTATCAAATAGCTAGATCCTCCCAGTGAATGGATCGAGGCTTTATCATTTTGTCGCTCAAGTGAGTATAATTTTAATAATTTTGGCTTTTGCTCTTTGGTACATTTGACAAATCACTGAATTTGATCTATTCCAAGAACTTACAATTTTAACAATTTCGGATTTTGCTCTTTGGTACATTTGACAAATCACTGAATTCCAAGAAAACTTTTAACAATTTCGGCTTCTACTCTTTGGTACATTTAACAAATCACAGAATTTGATCTATTCCAAGAACATACAACTTTAAACAATTTCGGCTTTTACTCTTTGGTAAATTTGACAAATCACTGAATATGATCTATTCCAAGAACTAGTGCATCACATCAATTGACAAAAGCTTACAGGATAAACTTACAACGTGAACTTGTGTATGAAGTCTTCTCATCTCTTTGTATATTTCATGCAATTTTCCCTTACTGAACACGGCACAGACGTCATCTAATCTCTTACATGTACATTTGTGTAGTGCAAACAGTCATTTTGAAGTTCTGGTATGTTTGCTTTTGTTATTTGTTCAGCAGGTTAGTTTTACTTTTCATTTACAAAATGCTATTTGTAGAACATTGTACTTTGTTTCATGCCAGCACACATTTGGCATAATAGAAACAGATACATGTTTCCTTATCAGCCTGTGGTTTTGTTTATCATTGCTTTTCTACCACTAAGGAATACAGTATTTAGTATTCAGTAGTAGTAAATATTTACAGAATATGTTTCAATGCGTAACCACCCCCCCCCCCCCCCCCCTTTCCATGATTTGAAGATGACTGATGTATTTTGATTTTGTTGCTGGTAGTAATAAATGATACCATAATCATACACCACAGATTTATGATGCTGGCATTAAAGAATTCTTGAAAACCCGCAATCACACAGCAATGACAGCATCCATTAAAAATATGATGGTACCGGCAGACCTGTCAATACCAGAAAGGATCAATCTCACAGACCATTACCCTTTGTTGGTTCACAAGACTAAAGGCTCTTTAAGACCGATATATGCTTTTCTTGATCCTTAAATATAATCAGAAGTTCCATGAGAATGAAATAAAGTAAAATAGACCTTCAGTCAAGTGAGTAATGTTCTCCTATGTATTGTCTATGTTCTATACAGTATGAGTATCATGTACATGTATTGTACTTTGAAACATATATCACACAGATGGACATTATGTATGTTTAAAATATGTATGTTTGAAATATGATATAAAAATCAATCAATCAATCGATCAATAGAGATGTCTCTGATAGTACATCAATGTTATTTGCCTGAACTACTGGTGCAAGATATTGTTCATGAAAATGTACAAAAGGTGGTGAGTTTAAAGGTAAAGACCAGTTATGGTCATGTGATTGCATTGTGAAAGAAATGTTGTGGAATCGATCAGAAAAGGTTGATCATCTAGCATCTAGCATCTGCAAGGTTCTGGAATCATCAAAATGATAAGAAATTTGGCCCATTCTTCGTAAAGTTACAAGCACTATACACAGACAGAAAGATATATATGGGACTACCCTATATCTCTCACAGACCATGAGAGAAACAAATTTACCAAATATATGAATTAGTAGGCGGTTTCCCGGCAAATTTTTTATCATCATGTATTAGTCAAAACATATTCTTTCACATGATTGGTAATGAGAGCTTCCATTTAATTTTTTGAAATTGGGGCATTTCCAATACTGGTCTTTACCTTTAAGATTTTTATCTGATATCATCACCTGCTTTAACAAAAATGTTAAGCAACAAATGTGTGAGAGCCAGATAAATGTTTCATGTAACTGTATACAAAGTGATGCAAGCTAATGCCTTCATGAATTTTTCAACATTCAATATCCACAAGGCAAAGACATTTTGGATGCATACTGATATCCTGCATGACTTTGGCATGTTTGTGAAGGCATTCCCATCCATTCAAAAGTGCTTTCACACAGTCAGGGGTATACATGTACATACTTAGAGTCAGTGTGTTCAGACACACACACAAATTATAAGGTTTTTACTGGCTTCAGAAAATGGCTTTTTAATTACGTAGAAACGTTTATCATCAGCGATTAAGCTAAATTTGTTTCATAGAATAATGAAGCTTACAATGTATGTGTGACGGTCTAACCTTGGGCTCTAGCTGTAATGAGGTGGAGTGTAAATGAATTTTTATTTTTAATCATCCCTATTTAGATAAATTGCACAAACTTGTCAATCAAATTTGACTAATATGCGCTATTAACCTCCGCATTGCAAAATGAAAGAGCTTAAAGAGTAAAAGTGATTTCTCATCAATATAGTATGATGGCTACACTGATCTCAATTTTGCTTGTGTGAACGGTGTTTTGTGTACCTCGTTCCATCACAACTCATGAATGTACAGTATGGAATGCAGTAGGAATGCTGCGTCCTCTGCTCCAAACTCTTCATGCATCTTGTCAAACTGAACATTCTTAAAGGTTGTAGACATGTGCAGGTCATGGGTCAATTCTCACCGTTGTGTATGGGCTAAAAATACCAGTATTGGCTATTATAAGAGCCAGAAGGGTGTTAACTTGATTAAACTATTAAATGTACTTGGACACAGAGTTAACGCCCTTAGATCTAGCTAAACAGATGATATCTGACTCTCACTTCAAAACGCAACATAATGCCCCAAACAAAGTTTTGATAAATTGTCTTTTCCACTGATAGCCCAAGATGGGAATGGGAATTGAAAAGAGCGCCAGGCATGTAGGAGGTACCCATTATAACACTTGGGTGGAGGCAGAGGGTTGCAAATGTGGATTAATTTCTTTCCAAAGAACATTATCAATGCTGGGCCAGCTAGTATTCAAACCCTCAACCTTTTGATTTAAAGTCTTGAAAGTGAATCAGCCTCTCTACTATGACACCTCTACAGCTTTATTATTTTCAAAATCAAATGTAGCCAAGTTCAAGTTCAAATTTTATTTCCACATTCCATTACAAACATATCATTATACAAGAACATAAATAATATGAACAGTAGCATATGTATATATAAACAACATATTACAGTAAAGCAAAAATATGGAAGGGAACCGTATAGGCCATTGGCCTTTAGAGGCAGAGCCCTAACAAATATATAAATTAGACAATATGTACTACAAGCACAGAATATAAAATAATAAATCAACAAAATAAAGTCAAACAGAATATAAATGAACACCCTAATAGTGAGTGCAACACATTTTATAACAAGGAAAAATAATAATAGGCAATTCTATAGCGCCACATACATGGGTGTATCTAGAAATTATATTCGGAGGCGCACTAATTATTACCCGGCTTTAGCCTAGCTGCCAAGCCTGCCATTAAAGCGCTCTAGCATTTCAAGGAATTAATTCCTGCCAAGTACCCATATATGAATAAGTTAATCAATAGTCATGACAGTAGGATCTAATAATATATAATATATATGTCAGATACTTTTAGAATGTTAAGTTTTTGAAAAAGAGAATCTTTCGAGGCTAAAAAAGAGAGTTTGTAATAGCATGTATTGCATGTTTTTGTAATAAAATAAGTCTGTTCACTAACCAGTGAATCACTCATTCTATGATAGCATACTATTCTCTACATGTACTCGTATCTTGCCCATAAGAAACATGTGCTTGTTCTTGTACAAGAACTTTAGACGGCTGCCGTACTTCACCTCAAAGTTCAGTGACTCAGAAAGCACATGTTTCCCCCACAAATTCCCGGCAAGCTTAGCTGGATATCCAGTAGATCAAGGTTGGATTTGTGGGTAACTCCTACTCATCTTCATTACTGTGCTACCTCATACTTGCTCTCCCTCCCCTCTCCCCTTCCCCCTCCTTCCTCCCTAGCCTGCCCTGGACATTGAGGTCAAGGGTCATCCAGGGACCTATTACATGTTAATAGGTGTCAGCTAGGTGCTGTGAAGAGAGCAGAATGATTTACAAATGCACTGTTTGAAATGTGTCATGTGTATGGTTTACTTGTGTGTTTAGTTGGGTGATTCTGATTTCTGGTTAGTTTACATACCAGTACATGTT